>NC_134298.1:0-339491 GCF_949628215.1 Phalacrocorax aristotelis | reverse complement strand
CCATCGATGCAGCCTGTCCAGGTCCCTCTGCAGAGCCTTCCTGCCCTCGAGCAGATCAACACTCACACACAAATTAGTGTTTTCTGCAAAGTTACTGAGGGTGCACTCAATCCCCTCATCCAGATCATTGATAAAGATATTAAACCAGACTCATTATTATTATAGTTGTTATTACAATTATTATTATACTTATTATTATTGTTGTTATTACAGTTATTACTATCGTTATTAAGCCATTCTTATCTCAACCTGCAGGTTTCCCTGCCTTCACCCCTCTGATGCCCTCCCGCCCCACCGATGTCAGGGTGACTGCGATGCAAGAGAGGGTATTGGGCAGCACGGGGCAGCCGAGCACGTCCCGTGGCTGCTCCACGCACGCAGGCGTTTCTCCGCCTGTGCCACCCGCCAGGGCTGCGACTCGCAGGGGTCCGTCAGCAGCGTGCCGGCTGCGGGGATGGAACCGGTGTTGCCCCGTCCTGGCGGGCAGTGGGTCACCACTGTGTCACAGTGGGCACTGCCATCGCGGCCGTGTCGCTGTGGCCTCACGCTGTGGCTGTGACGTGGCCACTCAGGCCATAAAAGAGGCCACGGGGCAGTGGGTCCTGCACCCCAGAGGAGTATCTGACACAGAGATGAGCTCCCCAACGAGCGTCACTGCTGAGGAGCAGCCCCAGAGCAAGAGCTGGGCCCAGAAGGGCTTCTGGGGTGGGACGGAGCACCCCTTCATGATGCCCAGCATCACCGCCAAAGGTACCAGCGGCCATAGCCACGGCAGGAACGTGGTGGCGACCAGCAGTCACAGCCTCGCGTGAGCGAGACTCAGCACTGCAGCCACCCCAGGGTTGTCTCTGGCTGTGGAGGGTGAGGCCGCTTTGCATCTGCCCAGCGCGAGGGCTCGGGGTGCTGGGGGGCTGAGAGCCGGCAGATGGGGAGCGTGACCTGGTTTTCCTTTGCTTTCCAGAGCAAGCGGCCGTCTGGGACGCAGTGGCCGACCACGTTCAGGAGTGGCTCCTGCTGCACAAGGTGGTTCAAGACCCACATCATCCTTGTCCGCCCAGAGGGGTGGGGAGGCCCCACGGCTGCTGGCACTCTTCCCCTCCTCGGAAAGCAGGAAATTCACCCCAAAAGTTCCCACTGATGGCTCATGCAAGGGTGGTGTCACCTCTGGTGGGTGGTATTGTACAGCACGGCTGAGCCCGGCTGCTGGAGACCCCCCAGATGCCCTTGGGATGCTCTACCATGATTCCACCATGGCGTTTTTGGAGGGGGAAAGACTCAGCAGCTCCTCCCCAAAGCTCTGTTCGCTGCCTCGGCTCATGCCTCCACACAGCAGGAGCGGGCAGGATCCACCCCAAAGCACCCGCCGCGGTCAGGGCCACCTCCAGCCTTCTCTTCTGCTGCAGGGGCTCCGAATTCCCACCCTCGGCTCCTTCGACACCATCCCCAAGCAGATCCAGGTCGGAGACAAGGCTGTAACTCTCCAGTGGCCCATGTTTCACCTGGCCAGGAATCTCGTGGTTGCCCACAGCCTAACGGACAACAAGGCCTACCTGCCCGGTGAGACGTGGGGTTAAACCCTAGCTGGCTGCACGGCCGTTGCACCCCTCCCCTGCTCTGAGATGCTTCTGTAAAGCAACTCCCCCTCTGCAGAGCACCTCAAAAATGGTTGGGTTTTTCTCTTCTGGGGCAATGCAATGACTGCAATAAGCAGCCCTTTGGAAATGCTTGCGGAAGGGCCACGGAGTGAACGTCTCTCTCGTGTGGTTTTCCAGGCAATAAGGTGCTGGAGCCCTTCAGATACGCCAAGGTGGCCACAGCCGCCTCTGTGTCCCGGCAGAAAGTGGAGGGCTGCATCCAAAGCACCACAACCCTCCTCTCACACTGCCTGGGGAAGGGGGAGACTGTTGCCCTCGTCCTGAAGGACATCGGGGTGCTCCTCATTGAAGGCACAAAGGTGCAAATGAAGTTCTACCACAACTTCCTGGAGAAGCTGTCTGGGAAGGAGAACCTGGAAAAAGCTGTTTTCAAGGTGAGTGTTTTGGTGTCTTTGTGGCACAGGTGGTCCCACGGCAGTGTCCCAGCACTCCTTGCTGTGGCACATAAGGACGTGGTCATCCACTCAGGTGAGAGATGTGGCCTGACCAGCTCTCACTGCCTCGGCTCCTCTGACATCAAGTGCCTCGGCCACGCTGGGGACATCCTGTCACCTTTGGGCTCCTCCGATATCGGGTGCCTCAGCCACGCTGGGGACGTCCTGTCACCTTTGGGCTCCTCTGATATCAGGTGCCTCAGCCACTCTGGGGACGTCCTGCCACCTTTGGGCTCCGCCAATATTGGGTGCTTTGGCCATGCTGGGGACATCCTGCCACCTTTGGGCTTCTCCATTGCAGGTCCCTTGGCTGCTGGAAATGGTGGTGTCCTGGGAGGTCCCTGTGGCCTCACTGAGTGTCTCTGACCGCATCATCGTCTTTCCCAAGTGAGTACGTTGGTGGCTGTAGCCACTGTTTGATGCAGATGCTCACGGCAGCAGTTGCTCCTTGTGACACTACCCATGTGATGCCCACATGTGGGTGGTGGCACGATGTCCACCACCCATGGGGACACCAGGCAGCAACTCTCGTTGATGTCCCCAGGTCATAGTCACTCCCAGAAGGCAAATCTGATGGGAAAGACAGAGGAATTTAGGCCATGCTTTGTCCCACTTTGCCGGGTGACTCCCGCCATTTCCCAGGACTGTCCTTGGGAATGGGGCATGGTAGATGGGAAAACCACGGTAGACTCAGGAAAACAATGGCCTTTATGGTCTTTATGGCAATGCCAAAATCTGCCTGTGAGCTGGTGATGGTGGTGAGCGGCAAGGGCTGCTGGTGCTTTGGGTCATGTCAGCATCTTCTCCTTGTTTCCAGGTTTGAAATGGAATTTGTGCCCAAACCACCGCCCAGGAGGCTCCTCAAGACCTTGAGACAAGTCCCTGGGAAAGACAAGCAGCTGAGAAGAAAGGACTTGCCACCTCTTGAGCAGAAGGTAAAGCAGCTCCTGGCTCCTTTCCATGGGATGAGCAACCAACTTCAGTCACTGATGGGGAAATCATCGGCGCTGAGTGCCTAAAGGTGCTGACTTGCGCCAAAGCCGTTTGTCCCAACGACTCATCAGCTTCTCCAAAACGGAGCCCTGGGGTGGGATGCACCCAAGGGTACAGTGGATCCAATGGCATCTCCTCCCCCCTCAGAAACGACTCTCCAGAAGAGTCCCCATCGCTTCCTTCCTCGTTCCCAACCCTGGTGCTGATAACACAGTTGCAAAACCACATTGGAAATTGGGAACCGGGGCAAGTGCCCGTGCTGGGGAGGCTGCAAGGCTGCGGCAGCAGCTGCAAGGGGAGCACAACAGCCCTCTCAGATGTTTTGGGAAGAGGTCTAACACCCCTGGGCATTAGCAGGACTGGCAGCGTCACAGCGACGCTCTTCTGACGAGGTCTCTCCTTCCTGGGTCCAGGGAAATCTTCTGGTTCTCTTGTTCCTGCCGGTCCAAGCGTGACTACTAGTGAAATACCACCCTTCTGCAAGATGATGGAGATGAAGGAGAAGAAGAGGAAAAGGTCTCGGGTCAGGTGAGGCTGGAGGCTCAGGGTTGGCATCTGCACAGGGATGTTTAGCCCAGAGAGGTGGTTGATGCCCCATCCCTGGAAACACTCATGGCCAGCTTGGATGGGGCTCTGAACAACAAGGTCTGGTTGAAGATGGCCCTGCTCAGGGCAGGGGGGTTGGACTAGATGACCTTTAAAAGTCCCTTCCAACCCAAATATTCTATGATTTTATGATTCCATGACTTTCTGACCCAGCACGAGCCCATTCCCCAGCCCCAAACACTCACCGTTCATTGCTGCCCAACCACGGTGAAGGCAATGCCTGGAAGGGCAGGATGGGGCTGCTGAAAGCCCCCCATTTCACAGGGCTGGATCTTCCCCAGCCCTTCAGGAGAGCCCCAGCATGATCTCCTGAGCTGCGCATGGGACAGCCGGGTGTCAGCTGAGGGTCCTGGCTCGGGGTTTCCTCGGGTGAGCTGCCAGTGGCCGCATGAAGGGGCACGTGGCTCATGGGGGGCCCCAAACCCATCGCGTCCTCAGGTAGACCTCTCCAGTTGTGTCCTTCCAGGCAGCAGCTGGTGATTCCAAAGAAAAAGAAAGAAAAAGAAAGGAAAAAAAATAGATGGGAATTGGGGAGAGCAAAAATAGTCATCTGGGCCACTGCCCCAGTTGTTGATCAATGCCCAGCGACTGCATTACTGGGGGAAAAGCCCTGCCCTGGGCCCAATCCTGCACCATAATATTGGTGACGAGCATCGTCTTGCAGAGTGGCCAGGGCTGGGGTAAAAAAGCCCAGCTGGGGGGAAAAAATCACCCAGCTGGTTTTTTGTTGGTTTTGCTTCAAAAAATCCCTGAGGCTTTTCACCATTGGCAATAGCATTTCACCCAGAAGGAGGTGGTCTGTGGTGGAAGTTTTGGTCTCTTACCGCCTGACTAATGCAGGCTGCCTTGTGTTCTCCCTAGCCCTTCTTCTGTGAGCAAGGTCTCTCAGCTCTCCGGTAGGAGACAGGTACAATTGAGAACAAGTGCCCGCATTTCAGATGTTACCACCCTATTTGCTCTCCAGCCTGGCAGGAGGAGGAGGAGCCATGGCCAGGCAAGCCGAAGAAGGACGGGGATGAGGCAAAGCTGGGCTCGCAAACCCTGTAGCAAAACAACCCATATCTGCAGCCAGTTTCTGAGGCAAAACCAAGGAAGACGACTGATCTCTTGGAAGCAGTCATGCTCGGTGACTTTGCCTCGTTAGATGTCTGATGAAGAGGACAAGCCTGAGAGCAATTTTTGTCTGTGCCCCGCACAGCTGAAAGTCAAGCAGTCAGCTTAGCCATGTGCATGGTGATAGTGCCCCAAACGGATACTTGCAAGGCTCTGAAATACGAACAAGCACCCTCCTACCTTATAAGCTAAGCAGCAGCACATGTGCGCCCCTGATTTCCAAGTAGTCAGTGGGTGATATCCGTAGTTCCCAACCGGCAGTAAGCAGAAAAGGCAAGCTTTTAGTATTCGTTGTTACTCCACCATATACATTTGGTTTTTTCAATCTTACCTTATAGGAATATAACAGGATATCTTGTTTGTTATAACAAGCAGGGTAGAAGTTAGGAACGCTGGAAACAGCAGAAAATCCTAGACCCGCTTCCACTTGCCCCAAGGCTAATTGTCGTCTTCCTTTGCAATCCCAATAAAGCCGTGTGTTTGGAGATGAGGGTGTGCTAAGGCAGCAGGAAAGGCTTAGTCTGGCCAGTCACAAGAGACTTGCTTTTCAGACTCGGCCAAAAGAAAACGGGTACGTCGAGGAAGAAGGTCCCCTCTAGCCCATGGGGAGTTTGCTGCTGCACAGGTTGAATGTGAGCCTGCTTTCCAACACTTTCTCCCGTGACTGTTTTTTGCAGAAAGAGAGGCTGAGGGACCAAGTGCTGCATGTACTGATGTCCTGGACGGTTGTGTTGTTTGCTGAGTCAGTCTTCCAGATCAGAGGAGCAACAGCTAAAGCCTGAAGGTTTTACAGGCAGTGTTGTCTTGGTGGGAACCTTGCAAGCACCGGCAGACACAACCACTGCACGCACAGAAGGAGACGAACGAGAAGAGGGCAGCTGGGGTGTCAGCTCAGCAGGTCTTGGCTGAGCTTGTTGAGTCGGTCTTGAACAGCCTTTGTGAGAGCGACTGTTCTTATGACCCCGCTGAGAGAGGTTTGGGTTTTTTTTTTCTTTTTCTTCTTGCTCGTACATGAATGTACCGTAGTAATGTTACCTCAAATGGGTATCTTCTTCTTGGATGAAATAGAATAGGGCAGCAGTTAGTAGTGTTATCCTGAAAAGCGGGTTGGTTTGTTTGCTTCACCCATCTTTGTGCAAAAATGAATTAAATAAAATACCTCCGGACTGTGTGTAGGTTGGCGTTTTGCACACTGGGCGAAGGAACCTGCCTTTTTTGGATAACAGTAGTAGTTAAGAAAGGATCACAGTCAGAAGTGGAAACTAACACCTGAGAATTTTAACAAGGTAGTACATAATGCTTAGGCCAGAGAAGAGGCTATTGTTACCTCACACATGTATATTTCTGTTTATTATTCTTGGATGATACAGAACAGCGCAGGAGATATTTGTAGTTAAGAAAGAATCATAGTTGGGAGCAGAAAGTAACACCTGAGAACTCGAACACCTCACTCAGCGAGGGATCCCAGCTGGCTCCTGCTGCCTTCCAGCAGCACCTCAGGCCTGTGGGGCTCGCCTGCCTGGAACGTGGGTGCCACCGTCTCGTCGAGGGCACCCCAGGCACAGTGCGAGGAGGGGGCTGGAGCCCAGGGCTCATGGCGGGAGGTGCAGGGCGGTCCCTGCAGCCCAGGGGCAGCCTTTCTCCCGGGCCAGCAACGCAGCAGGTGGGAGCAAGCCCCAGGAAAGGGGCCCTCAGCCCCCACTGCCCTCCTCCTTCTCCCACATCTGGCCATCTCTGAGGCTACAGCCCCCCCGCACCCAAACCCCCCATATTTGGCCACACGCGTCACCCACAGGCACAATCGACACCACAATGGCCTCCTGCTGCCAAGAGCCACCTCGCTGTTGCTCGGGACCTATAAAAGCAGGGCCCCTGCAGCTGGCCCACACTGCGCCGGGCTCTCAGGCCTTCGCGTGCCCGGCGTGCCGGGAAGGGAGAGGAGCCGGAGCAGCGAGGCCAAGGGCTGCCCGCCTCTGCGCGCACGCCACGGAGCCCCTCCCCGCACCCGCGCAGGAGGAAGGCCTGTCCCAGGAGGAGGAAGCAGAGGCAGCGGAGGAGGAGGAACAAAACCAGCCCTCGCGGCGTGAGCGCCATCGACCCCGCACCTCCGATGGACGCCGTGCAGCGCGTGTCTCCGGAGCCCCCAGGGAACGCCGTGGCGCCTGCGCATGCCTGCCTGCCTGCCAGGGAGCGGCCGCAGCAGTGAGGCGAGTAACTGCCCTAAAAGTGACGCGTCGGGACCTAAAACTGAGGCTTTGAGTGGTAAAAGACGGGCCTGGGCCATGAACGTAGAGGGTTTGACACCAAAAAATGAGGCCATAATCCTTGAAGGAGGGGTTTAGGAGCTGAACGTGAGGCTTTGGGTGTTAAAAATGAGGCTTTCATGTTAAAAGAGGGTTTTGGGTGCTTTAAAGTGAGTCTTTGGGACCTAAAAAAGAGGCTTTGAGCCTTAAAAGAGGGGTTTGGACAATAAAAGGGAGGGTTTGGAATTTAAAAATGCGGGTTTGGGACCTGACAATGAGGCTTTGAGACTTAAAAGACAGGTTTGGAGCCTAAAAGGGAGACTTTGAGATCTGAAAATGAGGCTTTGCATGTGAAAAGAGGGCTTCGGACATGAAAAATGAGAGTTTGGATGCTAAAAGTGAAACTTTGGAACCTACAAATGAAGCTTTGAGCCTTAAAAGAGGGGTTTGGACCCTAAACGTAAGGCTTTGCAAGATATAAAAGAGGCTTTGAGAGTAAAAAGGACAGGTTTGGACCCTGAAAGTGTGGGCTTGGGACCTCTAAATGATGCTTTGAGAGTTAAAAGAGGGGTTTGGCCCCTGAAAGTGAGGGTCTGGGACCTTAAAAGGAGGCACTGAGCGTTAAAAGCGGGGTTTGGATGCTGAAAGTGTGGCTTTGGGTGTTAAAAATGAGGCTTTAAGCTTTAAAACAGGGGTTTCAACCCTAAAAGTGAAGGTTTACGGTCCTAAGAATAAGGCTTTGAGCATTAAAAGAAGGGTTTGGACAATGAAAGGGATGGTTTGGAACTTAAAACTGAGGCTTTGACAGTTAAAAGAGGGATTTGGACCCTGAAAGTGAAGCTTTGGGACATAAAAATGAGGCTTTTATCCTTAAAAGAGGGGCTTGGAACACAAAAAAATGAGGGTTTGGGACCTAAAAAGAAGGCTTTGAGGCTTAAAAGTCGGATTTAGACCCTAAACATGAGGCTTTGCAACATACAAATGAGGCTAGATAGTAGAAAAGACAGGTTTGGACCTGAACAGTGAGGGTTTGGGACCTCTAAATGAGGCTTTGCATGAGAAAATAGGGCTTTGGAAATGAAAAAACAAGGTTTTGGTACCTAAAAGTGAGGGTTTGGTAATTTAAAAGTAGGCATTAAGCATTAAAAGAGGAGTTTGGACCCTGAAAGTGAGGCTTTGGGTGGTAAAACTGAGGCTGTGAGCTTTAAAACTGGGGTTTGAACCCTAAAAGTGAGGGCTTGGGACCTAAGAATGAGGGTTTGAACCTAAAAAAGACAGGTTTGGACCTGAAAAGTGGGGGTTTGGGACCTAAAAATGAGGCTTTATTCCTTAATAGAGGTGTTTGGACCCTGAAAGTGTGGGTTTGGCACCTAAAAATGAGGCTTTTAGCCTTAAAACAGGGGTTTGGAACCCCCAAAATGAGGGTTTGGGACTTAAAATAAGACTTTGAGCCTTAAAGGTGAGGGTTTGGGATCTAAAACTGAGGCTGTGAACCTAAAAGAGGGGTTTGGATGCTAAAAGTGAAACTTTGGAACGTATACTGAGGCTTTGAACCTAAAACACAGGTTTGGATGTGAAAGTGAGGGTTTGGCACCTAAAAATGAGGCTTTGAGCCTTAAACAAGGGGTTTGGACTCAAATGCACAGTTTAGAATGAAAAAATGACGGTTTGAGCATTAATAGAGTGGGTTCGATTCTAAAAGGGAGGGTTTGGGGCCTTAAAAGGAGGCACTGAGATTTAAAAGTGAGGCTTTGGACCCTGAAAGTGAGGCTGTGGGGCCTAAAACTGAGGCTTTGTGAGTGTAAAGAGGGCTTCGGAGAGTAAAAATGAGCTTTTGGCACCTGAAAGTGAGGGTTTGGGTGGTAAAACTGAGGCTGTGAGCTTTAAAACTGGGGTTTGAACCCTAAAAGTGAGGGCTTGGGACCTAAGAATGAGGGTTTGACCCTAAAAAAGACAGGTTTGGACCGGAAAAGTGAGGGTTTCGCACCTAAAAATGAGGCTTTATTCCTTACTAGAGGGGATTGGTCCCTGAAAGTGAGGGTTTGGGATATAAAAAGAAGGCTTTTGGCCTTAAAACAGGGGTTAGGAAAACAAAAAATGAGGGTTTGGGACTTAAAATGAGGCTTTGAGCCTTAAAAGAGGGGTTTGGTCCCTGAAAGTCAGTCTTTGGGACCTAAATATGAGGCTTTAAACCTAAAAGACATATTTGGACCCTAAAAGTGAGGGTTTGGGACCTAAAACTGAGACTTTGAACCTAAAAGACAGGTTTGGACCGTGATAGCGAGGGTTTGGGGGGTAAAAATGAGGCTTTGAGCCTTAAAACAGGGGTTTGGAACAAAAAAAAAGAGGGTTTGGGACCTAAAATAGGCTTTGAGCCTTAAAAGAGGCGTTTCGACCCTGAAAGTATGGGTTTGGGATCTACAAATAAGGGTTTGCAGGTGAAAATAGGGCTTTGGACATTACAAATGAGGTTTTGGTACCAAAGTGAGGGTTTGGATGCTAAAAGGGAGGGTTTGGGACCTTAAAAGGAGGCATTGAGCATTAGAAGTGAGGGTTTGGACCCTGAAAGCGAGGGTTTGGGATCTAAAAATAAGGCATTGCTGGTGGGAATAGGGCTTTGAACATAAAAAATGAGGTCTTGGTACCTAAAAGTGAGGGTTTGGGTGCTAAAAGTGAAACTTTGGAACCTAGAAATGAGGCTTTGAGTGTTAAAAGGGGGGTTTGGACCCTGAAAGTCAGGGCCTAAAAATGAGGGTTTGAGCCTTAAACAAGTTCTTTGGACTCTAAAATGCACAGTTTGGAATGGAAAAAGGACGGTTTGAGCATTAATAGGCTGGATTCGATGCTAAAAGGGATTGTTTTATGTCCCAAGCCCGTCTTTCAATACTCAAAGCCTCATTTTTCAGTCCCAAACCCTCACTTTCACAGTCCAAACTCCTCCTTTTTAGGGACAAACCCTCATTTTTAACAGCCAAAACCTCACTTTCAGGGTCCAAACCCCTCTTTTAACGCTCAGTGCCTCATTTAGATGTCCCAAACCCTTACTGTTAGGGTCCAGACCTTTCTTTTTTACTGTCAAAGACTCATTTCTTTATTGCAATGCCTCATGTTTAGTGTCTAAATCCATCCTTTAGGGCTGTCGTGGTTTAGCCGGCAGCTCAACCCCACACAGTCACTCGGTCACTCCCCCACCAGTAGATGGGGGAGAGAATCAGAAGGGGTTGGGTTGGCTCGTGGGTTGGGATAAGAACAGTTTAATAATTAAAATTAAAAGCAACAACAACAGAAATGCAATGGAAAGGAGAACCACGAGGGCTGCAAAGCCCCGGGTGGGGGGAATGGAGGGGAGAGGGGGAACGAACCACCGAAACAAACCACCAAAGTCGCTCACCACCCACCGACCCCACGCCGCGCCGCAACTGGCGCCCCCCCGTTAATATACTGGTCGTGGTGTCACGTGGTATGGAATGAACATGCCACTGGCCAGTCGGGGTCAGCCGCCCCCACCGCGGCCCCGCCCCTCCCAGCCCCACCCCACCCCCCCCCCACGCCGCAGAGCGTGGGAAGCTGGAAAGGCAGCTGCCCCCCATGGTGAGGAGAATTAACCCCTTCTCAGCCAAAACCAGCACATGGGCTCAAGGCATTATATTTAGGTCCCCAACCCCGCCTTTTGGTCTCCAAACTTACCTTTTCTGCGTCAAAGCCTCATTTTTAGGTCCCAAACCCTCACTTTGAGGCTCCAAACCTATCTTTTCCGTGCAAAGCCTCATTTTTATATCCCAAGCCTTCACTTTTAGGGTCCGAATTCCTCCTTTTTAGGGACAAACCCTCAGTTTTAACAGCCAAATCCTGACTTTTATTGTCCAAACCCCTCTTTTAACGCTCAAAGCCTTATAGTCAGGACCGCAAACCTTGCTTTTAGGAACCAAACACCTGTTTTAAAGCTCAAAGCCTCATTTTTAACACCCAAAGCCACACTCCCAGCGTCCAAACCCCTCTTTTAATGCTCAGTGCCTCCTTTCAAGGTCCCAAACCCTCAATTTTAGCATCAAATCCGGTCTTCTAATGCTCAAACTGTCATAGTTTCGTTCCAAACCATGCGTTTTAGAGTCCAAACCACTCCTTTTCGTGGCTCAAAGCCTTATTTTTATGTCCCAAACCCTCACT
Source organism: Phalacrocorax aristotelis (assembly GCF_949628215.1). Taxonomy (NCBI): domain Eukaryota; kingdom Metazoa; phylum Chordata; class Aves; order Suliformes; family Phalacrocoracidae; genus Phalacrocorax; species Phalacrocorax aristotelis. The sequence goes on along the minus strand of NC_134298.1, from coordinate 328,280 downwards.
TTTAGACTTGAATCCTGTCTTGTAAAGCTCAAGCCTTCATTTTTTCATTCCGAACTGTGGGTTTTAGGGTCCCACCTCTCGTTTAAGGCTCAAAGCCTCATTTTTAACACCCAAACCCTCACTGTTAGGGTCCAAACCCCTCTTTTAAAGCTCAGTGCTTCACTTCTAGGTCCCAAACGCTCACTTTTAGCATTCAAATCCGGTCCTTTAATGCTCAAACCATCTTTTTTTCTCTCCAAACTGTGCGTTTCAGGGTTCAAACCCCTCTTTTAAGGCTAAAAGCCTCATGTAAAAGTCCCAAAACCTCACTTGTAGGGTCTAAACCTGTCTTTTACACTCAAAGCCTCATTTTTAGGTTCCAAACCTTCACTTTGAGGGTCCAAACCTCTCATTTTAAGGCTAAAAGCCTCAGTTTTAAGTTCCAAAGCCTCCCTTTTATTGTCCAAACCCAGCTTTTAATGCTCAAAGCCTTATAGTTAAGACTGCAAACCTCACTTTTAGGGTCCAAACCCCTGTTTTAAAGCTCAAAGCCTCATTTGTAAGGGCCAAACCCTCACTTTCAGGGTCCAAAGCCCCCTTTTAACACTCAAAGCCTCAGTTTTAACACCCAAAGCCACACTTCCAACGTCCAAACCCTTCTTCTAACGCTCAAAGCCTCTTCTTTAGGTTCCAAACCCTCACTTTTAGCAGCGACTCCAGTCCTTTCATGGTCAAATCATCATTTTTTTTTTCCAAAGCTTCACCTTTTAGAGTCCAAACCCCTTGTTTAAGGCTAAAAGCCTCATCTTTTGGTCCCAAACCCTCACTTTCAGGGTCCCACACCCCTCTTTAAAGGCTAAAAGCCTCAGTTTTAAATTCCAAATCTTCAGTTTTAGGGTCCAAACCCCTACTTTTAAGGGACAAAGCCTCATTTTTAGGTCCCAAACCCTCACTTTTAGCATCTAATCTGGTCTTCTAATGCTCAGTCATTTTTTCGTTCCAAACCGTGAGTTTCAGAGTCCAAACCCCTGTTTTAAGGCTCAAAGCCTCTTTCTTAACACCCAAATCCTCACTTTCAGGGTTCAAATCCCTCTTTTTAACTCTCAAAGCCTCAGTTTTAACACCCAGACCCTCACTGTCAGGGTCCAAACCTGTCTTTTTTACTGTCAAAGCCTCATTTCTATGTCACAAAGCCTCACGTTTAGGGTCTAAATCCGTCGTTTAAGGCTCAAAGCATCATTTTTAGGTCCCAAACCCTCCCTTTCAGGGTCCAAACCCCTTTATCAAGGCTCAAAGCCTCATTTTTAACAGCCAATCCCTCGCTTCTAGGAACCAAAGCCCTCGTTTAACAGCCAAAGCCTCATTTGTAACACCCAAAGACTCGCTTTCAGCATCCAAACCCCTATTTTAACACTCATTGCCTCCTTTTTAGGTCCCAAACCGTGAGTTTCAGGGTTCACGCAGGAGGAGCAGAAGGGGCCGGGGAGCAGGACGGAGGCCCCGAGAGCAGCAGGGCCAGCTGAGCGGGGAATACAGGCGGGAGAGAGGGGACAGGCGGCAGCACAGAGGGGAACCAGGCAACCAGGACACGGTGACAGAGGAAGGAGGCGGCCAGGGAGCGGGAGAGAGGTGTAGGGAAAGGAAAACATAGCATCAGGCTGTAGGACAGACAGGGAGGAGTTAGAAAATAGAGTCAGACAGAGAAAGAAAGAGGAAGGAAAATCAAAAGTGATGGGAACTGGGAAGAGAGCAAGAATGGTAATTCTGGGCAACTGCCCCATTTGTTGATCAATGCCCAGCGACTGCGTTACTGGGAACAAGAAATGTGCTGCCTGCAAAAGCCCTGCCCTGAGCCCAATCCTGCACCCTGATATGGGTGACGAGCATTGCCTTGCAGAGTGGCCAGGGCTGGGGAAAAGTAACCAAGCTGAGGGGAAAAAAAATCACCCAGCTGTTTTTTTGTTGGTTTGCTTGTTGGTTTTGCTTCTAAAAATCCCTGTGGCTCTTCACCATTGGCAATAGCGTGCAGCAGCTGTGCTGAGTCAGCATTATTTCAAGGTCTGATTTTAAATCTTTGCCTCTCACACCCTCCACAGGCTCTTGCCAGTTGTTCTTGTTTCTTTCTCTCTCCGCTTCCTCCAAGTGCCTGCTTTGCTCTCCAGGCTGCCAAATTATCTCCCCTCTGCCAGCACCTCCCCGTACGCAGCTCTGGCAGGAGGGACTCAGTGCATTGCTCCAGCTCACTTGTGCCTTCGTGTTTCACTTCAGATCGAACAACTCGCCCCTTGCAGAGCCCTCTGTTCCTCATCTGTCCCCGCTGTTTGGTGGGAAACAAATCCCACAGGATGAGGCTGTGCTGTAACCAGCTCTCACCCCACTGAGCAACACCACTATCAGCCTGAATCACAGCCCTTTGGGCTGGCGAGCTAATAAAGCGCGGCTTAGCCATTCTAATGCACCGTGTTGGTATAAACAGAGAATGCCATGAGCTCTGGAAAATGCACCCCAGCGTCTGCACCCACTGATGGCACTTACCCCTTGGATGCAAAGGGGTGGCAGCTTGGGCTTCTGCCCAGGCACGCTGACACTGAGCTCTGAACCCATGCTTCACTTCAGCCTCGGGTGAGCGCGTAACGGTCCCTGGGGCCGGAGGAACGGCTCCTTACTGCAACGCTCAGCCTGGCTCACAAGTCAGCTAACAAGCCCCAGTGCTGCAGGGGACAGCTGGCGGTATTTATTGTGCGCTCCTAACCTGATCCTACTGAGAGCCTCGCGTGACCACATCTCGCATCAAACTTGCCCAGAGTATGAAGACTTGCACGGAATTTTTTCCTGCTTCATCACTTTGCTGCAGCTCAGTATTGATTCAGGTATCGCTTTGTGCCTGCTGAGGAAGCAAGTTCTGTGAGGCTGCCCTGAGGGGGCTGCATGGGCATACCAGACCCCACAGAGGCTGCATTTAACCTCTTTTAAGACTACCAACAGGTTGCACTTCCCGAGAGAGATGAGCAGCCTCCTTCCCAGGCAGGGCTTTGGAGAGGGGATGAAGGGAGAGAGGGGCCTGGGCCATGCCAACACCCCCAGGGCCTGCAAGGCCCCCCCAGTCTCTTTCCCAGGACAGCTGCTCTCGGTGGCTGAGCCCCCGGCAGGGTCTGGGCAAATGGAGGTGCTGTGGGAGCGTGACAGTGACAGGCGTGGACACTGAGAGCACCACTGACTGTGTTGTATTTCAGCCGCTTGCTTGGAAAAGGGCAGCCGCTCACCCTCCCTGAGCTGCCGGCAGGGCTTTGGTTTTCATCCCTGACAGCTCTGGGTATTAAGGGCGTCAGCAAATAGAAAGCTCCGGGAAGGGAATGGTTATAAAGGGGAAAAGGAGAACAAACACATTGGCAGTGAGAGTATCCCTGCATGAAGGGCAGTGCACGCTCCGCGCTTGAGGGGGAAGGAAAACTTTGGGGCTAAGATGTGGCTTATGGCACAGCAGTCCTAAAAGAAATGCAGCTGTGTTGTGCAGGCTTTACTACTCTACGTACACAGATATTTGTATAGTAAGAAAGCGGCTGAGACACAGTCCAGGGATGTAGCTTCTGCTGCACAGCACTACATCCGGGGCTCTCTTACGGTGGCCACCGCGGTGACAACGTGGCATCAGCAAATCTGCGCTTAATCGGATCTGTGCTCCCCAGCCCCACGGGAGTGTGCTGCACCAGAGGTTAATAATGGGGAAACCTCAAAACATCCCACCCACGGGAAAGCTGCAAACCTTGAAGTTCCTTCAGGCAGGAGTGTCTCAATAGCCCTTTCATTTCCTGCTGTAAAGGGCTTCCCAGTGTTATAAGCTTTTAGTTTTCCTCCACATGAAAAGCAGTTCAAAACCGTAAAGGGCTGAGCTGACTTGATCCCAGATGCAGACCTTCACACCTCCCAGCAACCTTAAAACTCTCTGCGTCCAGACCGGCCGTTTCCATCCTGTGACTGCGCTCCAGGAGCATCACGGCAGCATTTGCCTTCACCTGGCACGGAGGAACAGTCCCTGTGGCACCCCTGAAGCGCGGTCACCGTGTGGGAAAGTGCCCTGAGCTCTCGCTTACATTTCTGCTGTAGCTGTGGGCTTAGGAAAGCCCCTGATCCTCCTTTGCTGCTTCCCTGTGGGAAGTGGGGATCATAGCAGTGACAGTAACGGGTGTTGCTCTTACCCTGCTGACTTTACGTGAGATCAGAATTAGGCCCTGCTTTTGCAGAAAGTCATCTGCAAACCAAGGACGGCGACAACTCCCCATGCCGTGTTATAATTATGCTGCTGCTGTTGGGTTTATTTGCATTGATTTCCCGGCACCTGCGGCACAGCAGCTGTGAGAGCAGACATCGTGCACTCTGACGCGCTGCCATGCCATCCCAGTGACAGCGGAATAACCACGTTTTATTTATATGCCTGCTTTTCGCCCCAGGCCCGGGCGAGGGTCTCCGCTGACATGGAGGATTTCCTCGCCGCAGCCCTCTCTCAGTGCTTCCCCACACAACGCAGCAGCGCTGAGGTGTCGGAGCCTCTGTGCCTGCTAAAGGTGTCAGGTCGCAGCAGCAACAGCACGAGCTCCAAGCCCTCACGGCGGTAGCGAGTGATCCCTGCCGTATGCCCTCGCTGAAAGCCCGACCTCCCCACGCCCTGGCTTTTCCTCGGACCCCAACAGCCTCGGCTGGACTGCTGCGCAGGTTTGTTGGGGCCGCTGTGCAGGGCGCTGTCAGCTCTGGCACTACGGGCATCTGCCCTTGGGGAATGAGCTGCGCCGTCAAGGGGGATGAAAGCGGCGCTGGGCCTTCTCTGCACGAAGCAGCTCGCATCGCTTGTCAGCGGTGACTGATGCATGTCGCTGAGGCAGCTCAGCCATGCCGGGGGTCTCTGAGGTGAGCGCGCTATCCCAAACCATAGCTACGACAGTGACCAGATCACCATCAGCACAGCCAGGTCCGCGTGACGGTTAATCAGATTTCAGGGCAGCAGCCAGTCCGGCCGGCAGCGCCAAACACGCCGAGGCCGCGGAGGCTGCGATGGCCGCCCCCAATAAAACTGAGCCCCTCGGGGTGTTCGGTGGGCGCAGCCGGGGCACTCGAAGCAGGCTGCGCCGGCGGCTTTGCCTCGGGGGGCGCCGTGGCGGCCCTGCCGGGGCAGGGGGTGCTGCCCTTGAGCCCCGCGAGCCCCCGGGCGGAGCCAAAGCTTTGCGTGCAGCTCCCGCGCCGCCCCCGCCCCGCGGAGCCCTTCAGCCCGCTCCCGCCGCCTCTGGGCAGCAAACGCGCTTCCAGGGCCCGAAAAAGGCAGGGCCCGGGCGCGTTTCGCCACGCTCGAAGCCCTCCGGAGCCGCGGCGGGAGCGCGGCTGGGCGGTTCGGAGCCAGCTTCGCTCTCCCGGGGATGGGAAGGGGCGCCCGCTTCGCGCCGGGGCTCGGCGGGAGCCGCGGCCCCCCCTGAGCGGCCCCAGCCGCCCCTTCCCGCTCCCGGCGGAGCCCTTCCCCCCCCAGCCCCCCCGCGCAGCCCCGGGGCCGGGCGCGGAGCGGGGCGGGCGGCAGCGGGGTGGGCGGCCGGGCCCGGCGGGGCCATCGGGGCCGCTCGGCTCCGCGCCGCGGCGGCTCCTGCTGCTGCTCCTGCTGCTGCTGCTGCTGCCGCGCGGCAAAACGTCGGGCAACAGCGGGTCGGTTCTTGTTTTGGGTTGTATTTTCAATGCCGCGTCTCTCGGAGGCGCCTCGGCCGCTGCCGGAGCCCCTGCTGATGTTTCAAAGCCCTTCAGCGGCAGGGAGCCCCCTCCCGCCCCCCCATCTCCGGGACCGCACGTACCCGGCAGAAAGTTCCCGCTGCTCATGCAAGGCTTTGAAGCCTGTTTGCACAAACGGGCCGGGGGAAGGAATGGGCTCGGTGGGGGCCGGGGGTGAGGGCCTTCCTTCCGTAGCCCTTTTGGTTACAGCTGTAAATCACAGCGGGCACTGCTTGTGTTTGCAAGAAAGCCCCAGTAAAACACCACGTTCTTGGTGTAACTCGTTTGGCTCATTTTTTTCACAGCCAAAAGCACTGATTTCTGGGGCACCACCTCAGCGAGTTGGTCGGGGCAGGTGCGGTGTGTGAGCAGGAGGGAGCGAGCAGCCCGTGCTGGCCCCGGGGGTGGGAAGCGGCAGAAACAGAGTGTCCCCAGCTCTCCCCATTTTAGGCTGAAGTACGTATTGACGCTGTGACTTGGGGCACAGTTGAACCCCCGGGGGTGGGGAGCATCCTCGGCGCCCGCCTCAGTTGTCCCCTGGGTGTCACCTGCAGCTTCAGCCCAGAGCTTGGGGTCGATGCTGTGTTCGAGTGGCGCTAAACCCTTCCCGTGCTCTGAGACACCTTTGTACGTGAAGGCTTGGGGATGCTGTTTGCATCCTAACAGGTGGCGTACGCGGAGGTGTCGCTGAGGGAAGCGTCCCTCTGGTGATGCCTCTAAACCAAGCGAGGGGTTGGGATTTGCAGGGGCTCCGGCAGGAATCCTCAGGCCCAGCTCCCTCACGGCTCTGGCATCTTTGTGCAAAGGAAAGGTGTGGCTGCCAGACCCCCGCCGTGCTCCCTGGGAGCAGGGCTCGGCCCTGAGCGGAGGCCGAACAACATCACCAGTGGCATCGCAATGTCCCCACGGTGCTGCCCGGCCACGCACGGGCTCCATGGCTCCCGGCCGGCCCCAGCCTGCAGGAGGAGGTGCCTGCCTCCCCCTCCCTTGGAGAGCAGACCGACTGAAACGGCAGCGTTTTGCTTTTAAAAACCGCTGATAACCGGCCTGTCTCCTGTCGCTGGTTTGTATGTGTCTGTCTGCATATGGTGCACATGAAGAAGGGAATTTCTGGGCGTCTTGGGATTTGTATTGCATTAGTGAGCTGCTGAAGCTGTCCGTGTGCGTTGAAGGAGTTCAGCAGCTTGCTGCTGCCGTTTGAGCAGGCTTGTGCGGGCAGGGGAGAGCTCTCCCACTCTGTCAGGAGCAGGGAGCGAAGGGTCCTTGCGCAGCTCTGGAGTCAATTTGTCACCCCGAGTTACTGCACAGGCTGTTTTCAAGCCAAAAGAACAGAAAAGGTGCCGGATTGGGATTTTGTTGGAGTTGAATGGCAGGGCACGTACCAACACCTGTGGCTTTTCTGCTTGGGAAGACCTGCTGATGCACTGGTTGCGATGATTTTCTTGGTGCAGCTGATGGCAACCTGGGCTCTTGTAGCCCTCCCGCGTGCACCCAGCGGAGGGTCCAAGGGGTGGGGTCGGCGATTCGCGTCGCTTCGCTTTGTGTGCCTGAGCATTTCAATGTTCTCCCTCAAATTGTGCGGGTATTGAAGTGAGTGTCACATGGCAGCGACCATTCCTGGAGCTGGCTGTGGTGTTTATGCGTTAAAACCCTCTAAAAAGAGTCTCTTCTGTATTGACGGTGCTTCCTACTTTGTGCCTGAGACCAGAAACCCTTTAGATTCCGTGGGCAGCTCGGAGTGATACCGTTTTGGGATTCAGAGTTGATCCATTTGTCCTCGTTAACAGGAGTAGCTAAAAAAGCTAATTAAGGCTTTAATGTTGAGACTGGCATAGTCTTCTGAGCAATAAAGTAAGAGGATGATGAAATATGGCTTTTTTTCTGTTTTTAAATCTATTTCTTCCCTAGCAAATAGCAAACCAGAAGGTCTGTTCCAGCACAGAGACGGACTCATGAATGTATTTGGTCTGGCTGTACAACATCACGTCTTCTACATGTATTGCCAAGGGTCACTCCAATCAAATCTGAGGGTTTTTTTCTTTTGATTAAGACCTTATTAACAACCAGGGAGTAGGGAACGTGATGAAAGTAAATCTGAAAATAGTGTTGCGAAGTGCTGATCTGCTGATGAAATCGTGCAGTTAAAGTAATCCCCTCTGAGCAGCGTGTTAACTTCTGCGGCTCACTGCAGTGACTCTTCAGTGCTGTTTGGGAAAGCGTGCCTGTCCTGAAGTCTGCCTGAGTGTGGTTTTCTCTGAAGTAGGTGAACACTCAAGAAGTCTCATTTCCATCCAGTGGGACCCAATCTGCTGCCTGGAGAAAGCTGAAATTTGGGGGGAAGCTATGGGAGGACATTTTTCCCCTCAATAGGGATGGAAAATTTTTTTCCTCTGTAAGTATGGTCAATAGAAGAGACATTTGATATCCAACTCTATGCTCAGGAAGCTGAACTCCCTGAAAACTTTCTGCGTACATCTGCTATTTCAGTGAGAGACCCTAGAAGACAGGGAATGAGCCCAGCTTCTGAGCAGTGAGTAAAACTTCCACTTAACAAAAGCATTTCCCAAGCCATTTCTGACGGGGACCTGTCAGCTGGCGCACAGAGCTGGGACTGAAAGCATTAGCCTGACCTTAATTTCAGCTGAGGTTCGGGCATGGCCTGCTGGCAGGTGTTCCTGGCTGGTCCTTGGAGCGTGTAGGGTCCAGTGCAGGAGCCTGGGCGTGAGCCTTGAGGCTTCAGAGTAGGCGGAGAAGTGGCTGTGTCCTCCTCGTAGTTTAGCTTCGGGCAATTTTTAGTAGACGTAGAACAGAACGAGCAGGAATGTTTCAAGTTCATGTATTTCTCCTAAAACTACAGGTGAAATTTCCTCCCCATTGGGCAACTGTTTCCCAGCTGGCTGGACCTGATACACAGATGGTCGATTAAAGAGGCTTCATTTTTATTCGGTTTCCGTTTGAACAGACTTTTCTCTTTTTCCTAGTGTGCTGCAGGTTTGTAACATTTGTGATGTGCTGGGTGTTCGTCTGGCTCCGCATACCTGTTTCTTCTTTTTTCTGACCCTTTAAGAAAAAAAAAAAATGAAAACACCAAACCATGAGCTTGAAATTGCCTGCGGGCTCAGCACCCTCCAAGCCATTTGATAGCGTGGTTTGCTGGAGCTGTTTCAGGGTTTGTCGTTTCATCTCTTTTAATCCTGGTTGGTTAATAACATGTATTCTTCTCCACACCCCAGGCTGGATGCCAGAGAGGACGGTGGCTTGGTACAAATTCACCATCCCTCCCGTTTTTGCAGCAAATGGGGCTGTGGTTCAGCAAAGCCACTCGTGGTGTGGGAAAGCGGGCAGTCGGGGCTGCTGGGAGGAGTAAATCCGACAGCACCCCCTGCACAAACGCTGGGTTAAAGCCGGTCTGAAGGCACCTATGATGCCAAAATGTCATCAGATTCTTTGTTATGCGCTGACTTCTTTTCCTTACCCTCCTACAGAGCTTATCAGTTTACTGCTTGCCCCTCTTTTGGCTGTTTACCTGGTGAGCTTGTTAAAAAAAGAAGAAAAGGTGCTCTTTCTCTGCAGCCGAGCTGAGTGTCCAGGTGCCCCTTTCCAACCTGCTCACAGCTCAGGCTGCCAAGTGCCGTGGGTATGATTTAAATCCCTGGATGTGTGAAGGAGGGCGCTTAGTCCTGTGGTGAACGTGGTATTCGTGGTGTGCTTACCCCTAAAGCATCTGCCCCTTGGCTTGAAGGACCAGGAGGTTTCTGTAATATCAAAAGCAGAAAACCCTGTGAGATTGAGCTGAGTAAAGCCTTTAGTAAACTTAGTAGTTAAAATGTGACTCCTTCTGCAAGGCGATACCTCCCATGAAATACGACGTTTTCAGGCCCCCAGGATTCTTTATGGCTACCCTGCAAGGCTATTGATGGAAACATTTTTGTATTTTTAATGCTTACATTTGCACCAGAATAAAAATTTGCATGAGGCGAAGAGAGAAGCAATCCATTTTTCTGTCCTAACCTGCTCCAGCTCCTTCGCTCAATGGCCAAAGAGCAGCTTGAAACCAACGCCACATGCTGAGGAATTCAGAGCTGCTGTAACTGCGTTGGTTTCATAGTCAAATTGTAATCTATGGCTCTGCTTCAGCTGCAAAGTGAGGGTCACCTCTCCGTGTCTGATTCCTGTCAGGGATCAGCTCGATCAGACCGATCTGGTTTGAATTACTTTTTGCTTGATAACGATGCAGTCATGGCACCCCAGTGCCTTTGTGCTGGAATGGGATCCTCCGTGATCCATCTTGCACCAACCCAGAAATGGTTCTGCCTTCGGGGCATAAGCAGGCTTATGGCCGCTGACCCGGCTGGGCTGAGGGCAGGTGTCGAGGGCTAATTCTTCTCTATTAAACTGGGGTAAAGGATGAATAAACCATTCAGTGTCAGAAGTGAGCTTCTGTCACTCAAATGAGCCTGAAGAGCATCAGGCCCAAGAACGACACCTCCAACACGCCCCACGTTCCTCCCTGGGGAGACTCGTGAGCCTGAACCTTTCTTTGCGTCATTAGCCTATGGTGAAACAAAATTCTCCAGCCCGTGGCAGGGTTCCCTGTCGTCACTGGTGGAACAAACTGCTGCAGCTGGTAGGTAGAGTGAAGAAAGAGGGATTTCAGCTTTCATGCTCAGTCTTTGGTGCTGCTGCCCGGAGAGTAACTCCAGCAGGGAGCTAGCGGTGGGTTCATTTATTTTAGCTATTGCAACCTGCGCGTGCTGTGCGGCCTTCCCCCTTGTTTCCTTCAGCCCACGGAGGCTGCCTTTGGGCCACCCAGAGCCACCTGAGCAATCGGGTTTATCCCCATTCCTGCTCCTTGTATCCCGTCCGTGCTGGGTCCCACAGGGGTTGTGGACAGACTCACAGAGATCAAGAAACGGAGATCCAGAGGCTGAACCGTGCCCTTTTCAGCACACGCTCCTCGCTGCCAGATCAGCCCCCCGTGCACCACTGGGTGTTGCGGTGACCCCCCCCCAGAGGTGTGTGCTGGTTGTTGTGACGCACCTGGAGGGGGGGCCGTGTTTTGGTCGCTACAGGTTCGAAGCCACCCTTGCAGGTCAGCCAGAGCCCTGACTGTAGTGTGCCCGGCTGCCTGTCTGCAGTATGGCCTGCCTGGCTGCAGGCAAGGCTTCCCCCGGGCAAGGAGGAGCTCTGGGCACGTGGAAGCGTCAGCAGGGCAAATAGAAGATCTGTTGATTTTTGAAATGCCCTTTCGTCCTCTGATGCCTGCTCTTAGTTACTCATTTCCATTTCTTTCTCCCGTTGCAGAATACTTGAGGAACGAGAGCACCTTTCTGGGAGAGCTGGTGTTTGGGAGCGCAGACACCATTGAACTTTCCTGTGACAGCCACGGCTCTTCTGTGTCTGTTTCCTGGTTTAAAGACGGTATCGGGATTGCACCTCCCAGCAGAGCTCATACTGGGCAGAAGCTGTTGAAGATCATCAGTGTGTCATACGATGGCTCGGGGCTGTACAGCTGCAAGGCGAGGCATTCCGACCAGGTCCTGGGAAACTTCACAGCCGGAGGTACAGGTGCGTGCAGAAATACAGCGCGCTCGGGACTTGTATTTTCCTTTTGTTCTTTAAATTTTGCCCCTCCACACGCTCAGTACAGCTGGTGCTTTGCGGGGTTCATCCGTACTGGGCAGGCCTCTGCCTCCCTGGTGACTCCTGGCAGTGATTAGACCGACAGAACCAACCAGCCAAAGCTTGCTTGCGTGTCCATGGCCAATGTTAAAGCGTGACGGTGAGACTGAGAGAGCCTGAGACACGGTGCTGGTCAGATTAAACCCCAAATGCCCCCTAACACTCAACTAGAGGCAGTGCTACGTGGGCCTTTGAAGTCTTTTGTGAGTGGGTGAGCTGTGGCTCAGGGAGGTTGAGCGAGTGACTTTTTCTGCTCTATGTGACAAATCAGTGGCAAAATTGCATGTAAAAGCTGGAGGTTCCTGAAAAGTATTTCCCTGTTGTAGGCGATGAATGTCTTCCCTCCATCCTGGTTATCACAAATTGCTAGTTTGTTTTGGCGGCAGCTTCTCTGTAAGCTGTGTCCATCTCAAATATGTGCTTCATCGGAGGCGCTTATTGGGATTCCTACGTTGCAAAGAAGCGCGGTGTCAGCAAAGCATGTGCTGTCGTTTGCTTGGCCATATTGCCCGTGATGAGGCCAGCGAGACAGAACAGCTCCAGGCTGTCCGAGGCTGGATCAGTACCCAGGGAGTGTCAGAAGCATCTGTTGTCCCCAGGTAGCTAACCACTGCCACTGAGATCATCCCCGTGATCTCAGGCTGCTGCATGGGTAGAAGGATCCACATGGCTGTGAGCAGATGGAAAGCCTCCTGATGGCACAGATTCAAAGCCTGATTTTTCAGAACAAGTAACCCGTTGTGGATGTAAGCTTTTAAATTCTCTCCTTTGCTTTTGTGCTGTTGGCGTTTTTCAGGCATCCCCGAACAGTAGGTCCTTGCCTCCAAAAGTTGAGTTCCCTGAAAAAGTAAGGGGCTCTCTCTGAAAACCGAACGCAGAGGTGTTTGTGATTGTAAATCCCATCCACTCCCTAAAGGGCTTTCTCTTTTGTGTCAGAAAATTTGTGTAGGTGAGGGAATCAAACCAATAATAATAAATGAAAGCTTGTTTCAGCAAGAGTTTTGGAGAGAGAGAGTTTTGGAGAAAGAATGGTGACAAGCCTGTGCTGGTGTGGTGGTGTTTTACTGGGGTGGGGGAGAGAATACTTCAGTTGGTCGGAGCGAGTCCCCAGAAGCCTGTGCCTGTCGTGTGTGCTGCCAACGTTTGTGCAGCTGCCCTCGTCGGGCGGCTGTTTGCAAGGAGTGTGTTTGAGCACTGGGGGCTCAGCAGGCGCCGGGCCCTGGCCCTGGGCAGCCTGCTCTGGGTGACCCTGCGTGCGCAGGGGCTGGACCAGCTGCCTCCAGGGATTCCGGAAGGCCTTTCTCTCCCTTGTGACTCCGTGACTCTGGAAGTGGTGCTGCGAGGGGCCAGCGCTGTGGGAGCGCTGGGAACGTTGTCTTCCCTGGGCTGTGCCTCTGTCGGGACGGCTGCGTGTGCGCTCTGCCCTGAGACACTCGGCACCTGCGCCCGTCTGTCCAGGTACGCCAAGCAGTGTGCAACAGAGCACACTTTCAGGAGTGACTTGAGGAACTTTTGCTAGCTTGGCCGCGTTAGAGAGGGACTGCAGCTCCTGCATGCAAGAGTAGTCGTGTTGGAGAATAACCGTAGGAGTCCTAAGTTCCCAGGGTGAAGAAGAATGGTCATTTTGGCCGCTTGTGCCCAGCCCGCTGTGGGATAGGATCCAGCTGGGAGGCTGGATTCTGGTTTACTCCTGAGCATGGAGTAAGCCTGTGGCGATTTACACTAATCTGACTGCTGACAGAAATAGGAATGTGGTTGTAGTCAGTGTTTTCAAAGAGAGCAGAAACGCAGTTAGTGCTGGACATGTCTCTTAAAGGAGAGGCTTCACGCCTTTAACCGGTCTCTCTCTCCTTTCCCACTGCTTTGATTCCCAGTCATCCTTGGTTTAACTTAGCAGAATGATGCAAGTACATCATCCTGATAACCAGATCAGTATATATATTGCTCATAATTTATTATAGGTTTTACCTCCCTGGTTCCATATTGTCAAGCAAATGCCTAGCAAAAAAAATGTTTCAAATGCCCGTTGGCTCACTCGGGGAACCTGGGCACGCCTGATGCGCTGGCAGTTTCACATGCTTTTGTACGCTGTTAATAACGGCAGCATGACTAACTTTAAAGTCACCTGAAGGGTCCAGATGTCGGAGGGTTCCTTATCTGATGGTTCTTGCCAGTGGCACTGGTCGGAGAAGCACATCTGATGTGCGCTGTAGGCAGGACTGCTCTGTGTCAGGGTGTGAGCTTTCCACCGGAGATGAAGGATTTCTGGCTTGGTGGGGAGTTTGGGGTGGTGAGTGGTTTGCTTTTAAACTCCGGTCTCCCCAGTTAGTTTAAATCCTTAAAGCGTGACTTCCAGTTTGGCCACACAAAATTCTGTGCTCTTGGCCTGTCGCAGGAGGCAGCGGCAAAGGCAGGGTGACGCGGGGCGGCTCACGGCAGGTGAGGAGGTTTCCTGACTGCTCTTAGCTGCCCTGCTGCAAGAGACTTGCTCGCTCTTTTTCTTAAAACTACCTTGCTACCAGTAGAACATATTCTATGAGTGATGATGAAGCACTTCCATCAAAACGTTGCCCTGCGCCTAGTGCGGGACCCTGACGGCCGCGTCCCGTGTGTCACGCGCTCGTGCTTTTCATGCTGGCAGAAGGTACTGGAACATGTTCTCAAACAGTTCCCGTGCCTGGGACTGGAAGTGCAGCCGATTCCACTGCCCGGCCTTCAGAGCATAACCTTTCTCCACAGCAGGCCCATCTGTATAACTTGTATTTCCTTGTCAGCGCTTCCCTTGAATGCCCTTGTGTTGCTCCCCGAGCCCGGGCTTCAGAGCGAGCTGTGACCTCCTGTGCTGGGAGGGACACAGGTTCCCAGTGCGCGCTGGCAGGAGCGATCGTAGCCCTTTGTTTGCAGGAGAACACGTACGGCACAGACACCCCAACACGCCGTGTGAGCCCGTGTAAGCGCTGGCTGTACTGCTCCGTAGCACGGGGTAAGGGCTCGCGCTGACACCTGCCTTGGCCAGCAGGTGGGACACCCAGGCACAGCGAGCTGCGTTTCACGTCTCCCTTTTGAGACGCCGTGAAGAAAGCAGTGCCATTTGAACGGGGTGATTAAATCTGCCTTGTCTTCAGGAGGCGTTTTCAGGAACCATTTCAGAACCTGCAAAACACAGTTACTTGAAGGAGTTTGTCTTTCCATGTGTCGGGAATAGAGAAAGATTGATAAGACCTGAAGAGAAACCAGAGTGTATCTCTTATTAAGGCGCCTGTTTAACCTTGTAAATCACTTCAGCTTTTCAGTTTTTCCACAACAAAATTGCTCTTGATGTATGGAAACATGAACTCTTTGTGGAGCACCTCCAAAAGTGTGGGAAGTGTCTGAAAGGCCTAGAAATGTTTGTGAAATCCTGCAGAGGAGCGGTAAGGGCAGGCAATAGGAAGGAAAGGACTGGAATAAGGAATATGAGGCTTTAATTGTAGAAAAAAAATCCGTGCTGTGTTATGTTTCCATCATAAGTGTATGGAAAACTGCTGTGTAACTGATGAGCTATGAAAGTCTGTATTGCTTGTAACGTGAAAGTATCAAGAGTATGTTTTGTGGAAGAGTTTAGAGGATGAAGGTCCTTAAGAACGTTGTTCAAAATACACATGCCAAAAGTGAACAAGACATAAACGATGCATGAAATCTACTAGAAGTCAATGGAAAATTAAGAATAAAGTATGAAATCAAGGAAAGGGACAAATGGAAACTTCTCCCTATTACCGAGAAGCTTTTGAAAAGATGATTTTTCTCAGATCGCATCGTACTAACCTGTGTGAGTAGACTTGACTTCAGTGTCCTGGGCTTTTTTCCCTGTTATTTATTTTGTCAATACCCCTGCGTCCCTTTTTGTTGGTGACCTCATAGGCATCAGAAAAGCAAAGGATTCTCCTTTTGCTCTGCTGTGAGATCCAAATCTGCCCTCAGTGCCATTTTTTTCAGGAGAAGATCTACAGGAGGTGGATGGGAGATTATTCACGGCAAAGTGATGAAACTTCTGTCAATCTCAGAAATGTCTCTGGCTGTCAGGAGTCTCTTTTTGCATGTTTGTCTTTATTTAGAGTGAAGAATGCGAGACCTCACGGCTCAGGTAACGAGCAGCCTGCTGCAGTTTCCCGAGGTGACCATTCAGGCTCTTGGGGAAGATGAGACCACCCGAGGGTCTGTGCTGCGCGGGCAGTTCTGCAGAGGTGAGCCTTTTCCTTGAAACTGGCCCTTGCTGTGAAGTTGTTACTGCCTGGAGGTGACCTGAGGCACGGGGTCACAGCATCAGCTGTGTCAGGTTGGTGCTGCTCAGGTGCCTCACGTTTTGAGAGAACAGAAAGGGTGAGCTATGAAAAAACCGATGAAAAATGTTAACATTAAAACATTAGTAGAGTTAAACTTTGAAATGACAACAGCCTGCTCCAATCTTGAGCCATTAAAATAACAGGCACAAGTCGGTGAGCCCTCCTCAATTGCTAATTGAATGAAGGGCAGTTTTCAAAAAAGTCAGAGTGTTGTTTTGGGCCATATTTATTGGTACCATCATAACATTGCCTGCAGAAAGAGTTCCCCCAGAGTGTTACAGCAGCAAACGGCCCTGCTTTTTTGTTGCTAGCCTGAATACAAAGAGAAGGAAGAGGAAAGCCCTGTTAGGTGCTGCAGCCGGGTTTGCAGAGCATTGAATAGGATGCAGAGGAGTGTCCCGTGAGAGGTGCTGAGAGTGGCTGAGCAGATGAGGTAGCTGACTTTGTAGGTGATGGGAAGGTAGCGCCGGGTGCCTGCCTGGGTGTCCGGGCATCTGCTGAGACCACGTAGAATCCCTCTATGTGACTGTAAGTGCAGTAACTGAGTTAATACTCCCTTTGTGTTGGAAGTAGTTCAGTGAAACTAAATGTGCTAAATTCTCTCTGTGATCAGCGTGTGTGAAAGTTGAAATTGGCTCCCGCAGTGCCCATTTTAAGGTAATTCCTTGTTGAAGTCCAAATCCCTGCCCAAAGTAGGCGTGTGTCAAGCAAAGTTAGTAAAGTAGAAAGGAATTGGCTGAAATTTGCTCTGTTTGAAGTACGCTTTAGGAGTTGTATTCCCATAGGTATTTAGATGTTTTCTAGCAAAACCAAGCTGAATATGGTATAAAGACGAGCGATCAACATATTGTAATCTTTATCCCAAACAAGCAGAACTCTTCAGTGCAGGAATGACAAGTACAAATGCAAAATCATAAGGTGGTTCATTTGAAGATGTATTGCTTGAGAGTTCAGTGGGTGATTTCAATGACCAGAATTCGGTACGTCTGTCTCCCTGTGTGAGGCACCTCTATTGAAGCAAAGGGGCAGTGATTGTGATTTTTCCGTTGTTTTCAGTCCTCTCTTGTGAGTTTCCTTTAGCCAGCTTTTCCTTCTCTTCTAGGGAGAGGTGGCCTGGCCTGGCTGGCGTGTGGCCCTCAGCTGGAGGTCGTGAGCGCTGTGACGGGAGAGGGACTCTCTGCACACCGTTTCAGTGGAGCCCGTGAGCAGCCTCCCACCATCCGCGTGGTGAAGGAGGTTTCCTGGCAGATGGGAACGGGGCTGCTGGTTGGCTTGAGAGAAGCAGAGGGAAGTGTTCTCTGCCTGTACGACCCTGGAACATCAAGCGTGGTTAAAGCAGTTGTTCTGCCAGGAAGGGTAGGTGCTTTTCAATGGGGGAAACGTTGTCAGGTGCTGCATAACGCTGTTTCAGGAGCAGCTGTGGAGCGTCTCTTTGTTAGGAAGTCTATTTTCTCTATTGCGTCATCATACTGTCACTGCAGAGTGTCCAGTCGAGAGCGGCATGATGTAAAATGGTGGGCTTCACAGTACCATTATCCTTTGAGTTTACTGATAGTAGAACAAGTTTTCCGGTTTTATGGTAGAGCACGTAGTTACCTAATTTTCCACTTGCACAAAAAGGCTTTGAAAGCTGCAGGAAATGGAAATTGGTGAGCTGTAATAATAGAGTGCGCCATTGCAGTCGATGTGAACTCAGTGAAATAACTGCAGGAATTCTAGTAAACGCAAGGCAGTAACGGATGTTTGTAGAGGGCTTTTTTTTTTCTTTCTTTCTTCTTGATATAATTGGAAACAATGCTGTGTTTTTAAGTCTTATATTTTTAATTCTGGCTTCAATTTTCAGTGATTTCTATCAAAGCTTATCAAAGAGCTTAAATACTAACTTGTAGTTTTCCTGTAGGTAACCGCTATAGAGCCCATAACTAGTCCCGGAGGCGGCAGCGTGAGGCCTTGGCACCTACACCGGGCTCTGCAACGGTTCTGTGGAGCGGCAGCGGTGGCGACAGATGTTGGTCATCTACTTGTGGTGGACCTTGGTTTGGATGATCCATCTTGCAGCCAGAGGGAAAATGAGCCATCGGGTAAGCTGCAGTTTCTAAACCTGAATTGGAAAGTAAGAAAACTTGTGTCTTTTAAATCAACAACATGCATCCCGCTTTGAAGATAACTGCTGTGCAGACGTTTATGACTGCTGATTACAGATGGCAGTTTGACACCGTCTGGTCCTGAATGGATGAAAAATGGGAGTGGCTTCATACTCCTTCTAAGGTTACAAATACCCCCTCCCACCAGGATCCCTCTGTCACTGTGACTCTCGCCAGTGAGGAGTAGGAATCTGACCATCCGAGTCGGTGCAGCTGCCAGATAGGAAGGTGTATCGGACGTGCCCTATTTCTTGGGAATGTTCTTCTGCTTCTGTTCATTGACTAGTGGCAAATTTTAGGCTTTTTTATTTTATCTAAATCCAACTTATCAAAACCCATCTATTTGGATGAAAGAAACCTCTAATTTGTGTATTTGGAGCGCATACTCTGTTTTGGCTCTTACACCAGTGTCTTCAAGAGTTGATGTCACTTCAAGGAGCTTCATCGTGAGGCCCAAACTCCTGATGTGCAGGGTCCAGGAAGAATTTGTCTATGAAGGCTACACTTTTACCTGGTGTTGAAATACGACTGAGAATTCCTGTCCAGACAGAGAGTTCTTATGTTCTCCGAATATGTACAAAATGGAAAGAGCAAACTAAGTGTTGTATCAGTGGGTATTTTGCCTGGGATGGTAGAATTAGTTTATACATGTTGTCACATCAGTGTTTCAAATGCAACCTGAGTGGCATAACGCATTCATTTAGCGTGTGGTTTTGTGTGTGCAGGTCTAACAGTTGCTGCTAGAATTGCTGCTGGAGTTCCACTAAGAAGAGAAATGGTGACCAGGGAAGGGAGACATCTCTGCTTTCAACTGCAAAGCCCTTCAGGAACAGCAATATCGACCCTGCGCTACATCAGCAGAAGCAACCAGCTCGCCGTGGGTTTTTCCAACGGCTCCCTGTCACTGTGGGATGTGAAAACTCTGCAGCGGGAGTAAGTCGCCCTTTGCACTTGGTCACGCCTGGAGGTGCAGGGCTCTCAAGGCTTTGCTTGAGGAGGAAGTCTGTTACTTCCAAGTGACCTTTTTCAGGGGTGGAATGGGAGGAGAAGCATGTCGGGTGCTCTTTGCTCAGAAGATGTGTCCACCCTAACACAAGCAGTCGGGGCCACTAGGCTCATCTTGTTTCTTTTTCTGTCTTTTTTTTTTAACCCTGTAGGCACCACTGTCAGCTTGAAGGAGGAAGGATTCCTGTCTACGCCATTATTTTTCAAGAGCCTGAGAATGATCCTCGCAATTGTGGCTACTTGTGGGCTGTTCAGTCGACACAAGAAAGGTGAATAAAAACTTACTCTAAGCCATTGAATTAACTTTTTATATCTATCCATTCACATACAGTTGACACACGTATATTTGTTGTGATTATTTAGCTGTGCAGGAGATTCTCTCAGGTGTGGAAGGTGTTGAGCTTACGGTGCAATTTTACAGGATTTAGCAGAGATGAAGAGGGACCTACTAGTTCCTCCCTGCTGCAAGGTGGCAAAGTGACAGTGGCTATATTTCTGTGTTTGCATTCTTAAATGACTGCCTTTGTTTCTTGATGACACAAGAAACATTCTCTTAATTCTTTATTCCTTATTCTTTTAATACCACACCATGGTATTAAAAAAATACCATGAAAAGCAGCCGAGGCTGCAGCTCCAGAGCACTAAAGGTGCAGATCCACCAGCCTGCTGCCCCTAAAGGAGGAGGTGACAGCATGGCCGGTTCCCTGGTGCCAGCTTGAGCCTTGGTGAGCCAGCTCAGCTCGCCTGGCAGGGAAGGTGTTCAGCAGCCAAGTCGGTGGTTTCCTGCTGGGCTAATGACTGAAACGAGGGTGTGGAAGGTGCTGTGTGTGCAGGAGAGGGACTGGAGCTCTGGTGGGAAGGGAAGGGAAGGGAAGGGAAGGGAAGGAAGATCTGCCCCTCTCAGCATCAGCAAGCTATTTACTCAGCTCAGCTGCCCGTAGAGTGGCAATCTTTTTCACTTGGACTGTAAAGCAGTTTTGCTTGAGAACTCTTCACTGTGAAGAGCTGTTCCCAACCATTTTTAGTCCACATAACATCTGAAAGCTTTCAGACTGTGTGGTTAGCCTTTGCCCCAGAAGCTGTTAGTGTCCAAATGTCCTCCGTTGTGTTTTAGCGGCTAAATGTGACCAACTGTCATGCTTTGGGAAGGGCTGTTTTTCTTTTCAGCGAGACAGTGCTATGAAGGAAACCTCAGCCTAGATCCAAGGAAAGGATAACGAGGAGTATAAAGCAGCTTTGTAACCAAATGTCACAATTTATACCTTTTCCAGTGAAGGCGATGCTGTGAGTTTACATCTGTTGCAGTTAGTGTTCGCTGCCAGAAGATG
This sequence comes from Phalacrocorax aristotelis, assembly GCF_949628215.1. Taxonomy (NCBI): domain Eukaryota; kingdom Metazoa; phylum Chordata; class Aves; order Suliformes; family Phalacrocoracidae; genus Phalacrocorax; species Phalacrocorax aristotelis. The sequence continues at coordinate 308,078 of NC_134298.1, read as the reverse complement.
CTTGGCTTCAGGACAAGTCCTGTATGAGGTAAGACGTGCACGTGCGTGAAAGGATGGAAAGAGTCCTTATCTCTAAGGGAGTACCAGTGAAGTTGGCAGGGGTAATATGTATATGCTTGAAACCCTGGCAAAATCTCTTTGAGGGGAAAGTAACTTTAATTCAGAGCAATTCTTTCCTCTCATTTTGTTCCTTTCTCTTGCATATGCTCACTAGGTCCGGAATGAAACGGGTGGTTCTTGTATTGTGGTGCTCTGTTTTGATGGGGACTGTGCACTTTGATTTTTTGAATGAGCTTACATTTTGACTTTTTTCCTTATCTAGAGGAGAGCTCCTTCCTCATTGGTAAATGTTGCTTTTGACCAGGTAAAGGTGAGGAGTTTGGGAAAGGTGGTGTTTCTTTAAAACACATTCTCTCTCACGATGCCAAAGTATAAGTACCTTCAGGTGATTCAGTGTGTTCTAAACATGGATGTCTTCTCTTCCTCTTTGTTGATGTGCAGTTTTTAATGACATAAATATCCAGTGCTGTGGAGGAACAGAGCACCCTGATGGGGTTGTTCACGTACAAAAGGGCTTTCATTGCAGTTCACTTGTGCATCTCTTGTCGTGCTCTAAGCGCTGTGGGAGGTTGATAGGAAAACGTTTCTTTAATTTTTCCCCAGTTTCATTTTTGAACTTCTGCTTTCTTTTACCCTCTTTTAAAAACTGTTTGTAGCTACAGCCTTAGCTGTGGCAAAGACATGACCTTGTCCTGTGTCCTTCTTTGGTAAAAAACCCCAGTTGTCTGTAGCCCTTCCTCTGGTGGCTACTTTGTTCTGTCTCCATACTTCAATGTTACACTGCGGGACCTTTTACTCTTTGGTGATTCCTTGCCTCGGTCATCTTATTTTCCTGAATACAATGTGAGGAGTGTCAGTTTTCAGCTCAGAAGCTGAAGTGTTTCAGCAGCTTTTAAATATGGCTCTACTAGAACCTCCAGCTGATAGTCTTTAAAAAAGGGACACAAAGTGATAAAATAAGGCTGTTGTGTTTGTGGCCTGAGAAAGCTGTGGTGTAGTTAATGGAAGATGGAGGGATAGTTCACCCATCAGTCCCTGAGGAGGTGTGCTGGTTTTGGCTGAGAAGGGGTTAATTCTCCTCACTGTGGGGGTCAGCTACCTTTCCAGCTTCCCGCGCTCTGCCGCGTGGCGTGGCAGGGGGGGCTGGGAGGGGCAGGGCCATGGTGGGGGCGGCTGACCCCGACTGGCCAATGGCAGGTTCATTCCATACCATGTGACACCATGACCAGTATATTGAGGGGGGGCAGTGGCAGCGCGCGGGCGGCGCGGCGTCGGGTCGGCGGGCGGCGAGCGGCTGCGGCGCGTGCGGTTTGTTCCGGCGGTTCGTTCCCCCTCTCCCCTCCCCTCCCTTCCCCCCTCCCCCGGGGCTTTGCGCCTCTCGTTGTTCTCCTTCACATTGCATTTCTACTGTTGTTTCTTTTAATTTTCATTATTAAACTGTTCTTATCCCAACCCACGAGCGTTACCCTTCTGATTCTCTCCCCCATCTACCGGTGGGGGAGTGAGCGAGCGACTGTGTGGGGCTGAGCTGCCGCTAAACCACGACAGTCTTTTTGGCGCCCAACGTGGGGCACGAGGGTTGGAGATAACAACAGCTGCTGGTCACAGCACCATGTTGTCCTTTTTGCAGTGGGTGTTAAAAATCGGTGTTGGTTGTTTGAGTCTGCTGTGTTCTGCTGTGATTAGTAATGTTTTGCCTACGAGATTTGTTATACAAACACTCGTTTTCAGCTTTACCTGGTATTTGGGGTTTTTGCTGAAACCGTTACTGTACTTCGGATACCACCTTGTTGAGGCAATTAGCAATTATACCTCCTCCTCTGAGAGATTTTATATGGAGGAAATACAGAATAATACCTTTGCAACTTTGTTCTATGATGTCTGTGCCTTTGTTACAACAACGTTTTTGTATCTTGAACATCCTTGGGTGGTTAAGGTGCAGTCATTGTTAGTTTTTGGGCATGTTGTTTTGGTTTTGACTAAGCAACTTAAGAATATCACCCAGAAATCTGCCCCGAGGCTTGATAGTTACGAGTGGCAGGGCATGTGGGATAGCATGGGCAAATACCTAGGGCAGTGGGCACCCCCAGTGTTTTGGAGTTTCACCCCCGAGCAAGTGCAGAATCCTAAAAAACTAGTAGAATATTTGGAGAAAGTATGTTGTTACGCTGGGAACTCCAGAGAGACACAGATAACTGCAACGTGCTGGGGTCTGGCCCATGCATACCGAGCCCTGCTCAACAGTATTCAGTGCCCCCAGGGGGAAGAGAATGTCTCTGGATTGAAATGCAAAGTGACTGGCACTGTAGGCAATCCAGCCCTGACAACAGGCACTGCAGCCACTCAAACCCCCACAACAAGTACCGGAGCTAGCTCAGAAAATAAACCCGTACCAGTATCAGTTGCCCCCATACACAAGACGAAATATTGGAAGCGGACATCAACTCGTTTAGAACGGGATGATGAAGAACCAGGGCCATCGCGGGGAGAGGAGGGAGAAGTAATAAATGAAATAGAGACCACCCGATCCCTGTCCTTAAGCGAGTTGCGAGATATGCGAAAAGATTATAGCCGTCGTTCAGGTGAGCACATTGCCACCTGGCTGCTCCGATGCTGGGATAATGGGGCCAGTAGCCTGGAACTAGAGGGAAAAGAAGCCAAACAATTGGGATCCCTTTCTGGGGAAGGGGGCGTTGACAAAGCAATTGGAAAAAAACCACAAGCCCTCAGCCTCTGGAGGCGACTCCTGTCTGGAGTGAAGGAAAGGTATCCCTTTAAAGAAGATGTTACATATCGCCCAGGAAAATGGACAACTATGGAGAAAGGCATCCAGTATCTCAGGGAATTAGCTGTGTTTGAGGTGATTTATGGTGACCTGGATGATCAACGGTCATCCAAAGATCCAGATGAAGCCGAGTGCACACGACCCATGTGGCGGAAGTTTGTACGGAGCGCACCATCTTCGCATGCAAACTCATTGGCAGTGATGTCCTGGAAAGATGACGAGACACCAACGGTGGCAGAGGTGATAGATAGGCTCCGGGATTATGACACAAATATCTCTTCCTCGCTTGTCTCTGCTGTGGAGAAACTATCCCAAGAGGTCCAGCAACTCAAAGAAGATCTGTCCTACTCCCCACCTCGACAGAGCAGTGTCTCAGCTGTTAGGAATAAGCGTCCTTTGGCTCAAAGAAGGGGATACACACCACGGGCCACCCTATGGTTCTACCTGCGTGACCACGGAGAGGACATGATGAGGTGGGATGGCAAGCCTACTTCGACCCTACAGGCACGAGTACATGAACTGCAAGGAAGAACAGTCACTCAGGGAGGCTCTTCCAGGAAAGCTGCTGCTCCAGTTTCCAGCGAGCAAGTCCCCAGACAGAGGAGTAGAAGCGCAGATTTTATTTCTAAGTGTAATAGAGGGACTCCTGATTCACATTTACAGGAAGTGAGTTGTGACTGCCATGATCAGGACTAGAGGGGCCCTGCCTCCAGCCGGGTGGAGGAAAGGGATAACCGGGCTTACTGGACTGTGTGGATCCGATGGCCTGGCACGTCCGACCCACAGGAGTATAAAGCTTTAGTGGACACCGGCGCACAGTGCACCTTAATGCCATCAAACTATATAGGGGCAGAACCCATCAGCATTGCTGGAGTGACAGGGGGATCCCAAGAGCTAACTGTATTGGAGGCCGAAGTGAGCCTAACTGGCAATGAGTGGCAGAAGCACCCCATTGTGACTGGCCCAGAGGCTCCGTGCATCCTTGGTATAGACTACCTCAGGAGAGGGTATTTCAAGGACCCAAAAGGTTACAAGTGGGCTTTTGGTGTAGCTGCCTTGGAGACGGAGGAAACTGAACAGCTGTCTACCTTGCCCGGTCTCTCAAAGGACCCTTCTGTGGTGGGGTTGCTGAAGGTCAAAGAACAACAGGTGCCAATCGCCACCACAACAGTGCACCGGCGGCAATATCGCACCAACAGAGACTCTCTGATCCCCATCCATAAACTCATTCACCAACTGAGGAGCCAAGGAGTCATCAGTAAGACCCACTCACCCTTTAACAGTCCCATATGGCCAGTCCGGAAGTCTAATGGAGAGTGGAGACTAACAGTAGACTATCGTGGCCTGAATGAAGTCACTCCACCGTTGAGTGCTGCTGTGCCAGACATGCTAGAACTTCAATACGAACTGGAGTCAAAGGCGGCCAAGTGGTATGCCACAATTGATATTGCTAATGCATTCTTCTCAATCCCTCTGGCAGCAGAGTGCAGGCCACAGTTTGCTTTCACATGGAGGGGCGTCCAGTACACCTGGAATCGACTGCCCCAGGGGTGGAAACACAGTCCTACCATTTGCCATGGACTGATTCAGACTGTACTGGAACAGGGAGAAGCTCCAGAACACCTTCAATACATTGATGACATCATTGTGTGGGGCAGCACAGCAGAAGAAGTTTTTGAGAAAGGTGAGAAAATAGTCCAAATCCTTCTGAAAGCTGGTTTTGCCATAAAACAAAGTAAGGTGAAGGGACCTGCACGAGAAATCCAGTTCTTAGGAATTAAATGGCAAGACGGTCGTCGTCAGATTCCAATGGATGTGATCAACAAAATAGCAGCCATGTCTCCACCAACTAGCAAAAAGGAAACACAAGTTTTCTTGGGCGTTGTGGGTTTTTGGAGAATGCATATTCCAAATTACAGTCTGATCGTGAGCCCTCTCTATCAAGTGACCCGGAAAAAGAATGATTTCAAATGGGGCCCTGAGCAACGACAAGCCTTTGAACAGATTAAACGAGAAATAGTCCATGCAGTAGCTCTTGGGCCAGTCCGGGCAGGACAAGATGTAAAAAATGTGCTCTACACTGCAGCCGGGGAGAATGGCCCTACCTGGAGTCTCTGGCAGAAAGCACCTGGGGAGACCCGGGGTCGACCCCTAGGGTTTTGGAGTCGGGGATACAGAGGGTCTGAAGCCCGCTATACTCCAACTGAAAAAGAGATATTGGCAGCATATGAAGGGGTTCGAGCTGCTTCAGAAGTGGTTGGTACTGAAGCACAGTTGCTCCTGGCACCCCGACTGCCAGTGCTGGGCTGGATGTTCAAAGGAAACATCCCCTCTACACACCATGCAACTGATGCTACGTGGAGTAAATGGGTTGCACTGATCACCCAGCGGGCTCGAGTAGGAAACCCCAGTCGCCCAGGAATCTTGGAAGTGATTATGGACTGGCCAGAAGGCAAAGATTTTGGATTATCACCAGAGGAGGAGGTGACACGTGCTGAAGAAGCCCCACTGTATAACAAACTGCCAGCAGATGAGAAGCAATATGCCCTGTTCACTGATGGGTCCTGTCGCCTTGTGGGAAAGCACCGGAGATGGAAGGCTGCTGTATGGAGTCCTACACGACAAGTAGCAGAAACTGCTGAAGGAGAAGGTGAATCGAGCCAGTTTGCAGAGGTAAAGGCCATCCAGCTGGCCTTAGACATCGCTGAACGGGAAAAGTGGCCAGTGCTCTATCTCTATACTGACTCCTGGATGGTGGCAAATGCCCTGTGGGGCTGGCTGCAGCAATGGAAGCAAAGCAACTGGCAGCGCAGAGGCAAACCCATCTGGGCTGCCACATTGTGGCAAGATATTGCTGCCCGGGTAGAGAAACTGGTTGTAAAGGTACGGCATGTGGATGCTCACGTCCCCAAGAGTCGGGCCACTGAAGAACATCGAAACAACCAGCAGGTAGATCGGGCTGCCAAGATTGAAGTGGCTGAGGTGGATCTGGACTGGCAGCATAAGGGTGAACTATTTCTAGCTCGGTGGGCCCATGACACCTCAGGCCATCAAGGGAGAGATGCAACATACAGGTGGGCTCGTGATCGAGGGGTGGACTTGACCATGGATATTATTGCACAGGTTATCCACGAATGTGACACATGCGCTGCAATCAAGCAAGCGAAGCGGGTAAAGCCTCTGTGGTATGGGGGACGATGGCTGAAATATAAATATGGGGAGGCCTGGCAAATTGACTATATCACACTCCCACAGACCCGCCAAGGCAAGCGCCATGTGCTTACAATGGTAGAAACAACGACTGGCTGGCTGGAAACATATCCTGTCCCCCACGCCACTGCCCGGAACACTATCCTGGGTCTTGAGAAACAAGTCCTGTGGCGACATGGCACCCCAGAGAGGATTGAGTCAGACAATGGGACTCATTTCCGAAATAGCCTCATAGACACCTGGGCCAAAGAGCACGGCATTGAGTGGGTGTATCACATCCCCTATCACGCACCAGCCTCTGGGAAAATTGAAAGGTACAATGGACTGTTAAAAACCACACTGAGAGCAATGGGGGGTGGGACATTCAAGCACTGGGATACACATTTAGCAAAAGCCACGTGGTTAGTCAACACGAGGGGATCTGCCAACCGAGCTGGCCCTGCCCAGTCAGAAATCCTACATACTGTGGAAGGGGATAGAGTCCCTGTAGTGCACACAAAAAGTATGCTGGGCAAAACAGTCTGGGTTCTTCCTGCCTCTGGCAAAGGCAAACCCATTCGTGGGATTGTTTTTGCTCGAGGACCTGGGTGCACTTGGTGGGTGATGCGGGAGGATGGAGAAATCCGATGTGTGCCTCAAGGGGATTTGATTTTGGGTGAAAACAGTCAATGAACTGAATGGCACAATGTGAACTGCTATATAATATTGTGTGTCACCTCTGTGTTGTATCAATGATATCAGAGTACGAGCCTCCCAACCCATGGAAGATCAACTATGAAACAAGCCGTGCAGCAGTGATGGAACGATGACTGACTCGGTATGCAGCAACCCAACGCCACACACCATCTCTCCCACCCGGAAAGACTGATACAACAGATGGAGCCCAGAGTCATGGACTGCGTGAACTCAATGGACATTTTAATGGACATTTTACAGGGAAGATCCATGAACTAAGGGAATGATGTCTGTGTATTATGTTAAAGGATGGGAAGGGGAGGGGTGGTGGTTGGTACGGTTGTATTGCATCATATGGGACCTGGGCATGGTGTAAGTGGTATGGAATAAGGGGTGGAGAATGTGCTGGTTTTGGCTGAGAAGGGGTTAATTCTCCTCACTGTGGGGGTCAGCTACCTTTCCAGCTTCCCGCGCTCTGCCGCGTGGCGTGGCAGGGGGGGCTGGGAGGGGCAGGGCCATGGTGGGGGCGGCTGACCCCGACTGGCCAATGGCAGGTTCATTCCATACCATGTGACACCATGACCAGTATATTGAGGGGGGGCAGTGGCAGCGCGCGGGCGGCGCGGCGTCGGGTCGGCGGGCGGCGAGCGGCTGCGGCGCGTGCGGTTTGTTCCGGCGGTTCGTTCCCCCTCTCCCCTCCCCTCCCTTCCCCCCTCCCCCGGGGCTTTGCGCCTCTCGTTGTTCTCCTTCACATTGCATTTCTACTGTTGTTTCTTTTAATTTTCATTATTAAACTGTTCTTATCCCAACCCACGAGCGTTACCCTTCTGATTCTCTCCCCCATCTACCGGTGGGGGAGTGAGCGAGCGACTGTGTGGGGCTGAGCTGCCGCTAAACCACGACAGGAGGCGAGAGGAGGAGCTGGCAGGAGCTGATGTGGTTTGAGAGAAGGCTGTGAATCAGTAAGACGTTCTCATGGCTGCTCCCGAGGGATGTGCTTTCACTCTAGCGGTGTGTGCCTATAGATAATGCCTCGCAAGAGAGCTTTGGCTGCTGGAATGCCATGACGTGTCTAACTTCATCAGTTCCGTAATCAAGTCACGGAGCAAAGAGCTTTGCATGCCTATGTATTGCATTATTTCAGATCTCTCTTTCTAGATAAATACATAGGTTTGTGAAGAAATCTGGATGTTGCAAGGAATTCTGCAAAACACATTCAGAACCAATAATGCGAGGGAAATGCTCAGTTCTGAAAATGTGCAAAGCTTTTACAGCCAAACTTACCCGTTATGGTTTGACACTTAGTTCTCTTGCGTGTCAGATGGAGTTTCTCTTTGCCATCAGATTAAGCGCCTGGGAGAGCTACAGTACAATATGCAGGTTATATTTGATATAGACATTCTTTCATCCTTAGATATGATGTCTGCTTTTATCTCCAAATGACCTTTCTCCCTCCTGTGATTTTTTTCCGCAGCGTTTGGCATCCTGTGCTGAAAAGAACAGTTTAGATCTGACAGGCGGAGCCTTTCCCTTGAGAGGGCAGGGCAGCAAGGCCAAACTACTCAGCTGTCAGGCTGTAGAAACCTTTCCCAACCACGCAGCCAGAGAAGGCAGCGTTGATGAAGGTTTGTTCCTGATGTCCCTGTTCGGTGATTCTAAACTAAATGGTTTTGGAATCCAAGCAATGAATGCTGTTCTATACCCACAGTCTGAGAGTCTTAAAAATAGACTAACTTCCTGGGCTTATTTCAAAGGAAAAGCTGGGTGCTTGGGGTCTGTGGGACTTGTTAAGATAAATCCTATTTTTTTCCTTCAATGCTTGCTGACGTGCTGTAGCGATGTATGGTGGGGTCACCTCTGTAACACTTGTCAGTGATTTTATTCCTCCAGCTCTCATCTTTGGACAGTAAGATCATCCCCTCCATTGCTTAGGAATGTTCCCTGAACTTTGTTTTTTCCGCTCTTCAAACCTATGCCTGCATCTGCATCCAGCTGGCGGCTGGTCACGAGTGCTGTTCCCCAGGGCTCGGTCCTGGGGCCAGATCTGTTTGATACCTTCCCCAACCATCTGGATGAGCCGGCAGTGTGCCCGGGTGGCCAGGAAGGCCACCAGCATCCTGGCTTGTATGAGAGATAGTGTGGCCAGCAGGAGTAGGGCAGTGATCGTCCCCCTCTACTCGGCGGTGGGGAGGCTGCACCTCGAATCCTGTGTTCAGTTTTGGGCCCCTCACTCGAGAAAGATACTGAGGTGCTGAGTGTGTCCAAAGCAGGGCAGCGAAGCTGGTGAAGGGTCTAGAGCACAAGGTTTAGTTGGGATCTTAGGAAAAATTTCTTCACCAAAAGGGTTATGAAGCATTGGAACAGGCTGCCCAGGGAAGTGGTGGCACCACCATCCCTGGGGGGTGTTTAAAAGATGTGCAGACGTGGCGCTTTGGGACATGGTCTGGTGGTGGGCTTGGCAGTATCGGGTTTACAGTTGGGCTCGATGATCTTAAGGGTCTTTTCCAACCTAAATGATTCCATGAGTCTATGATCTGCCCGTGCACTTTGCCCTCTCTGTGTCTAATAGGTTCCTACACCTACAAGTTGTTAAAGCAATAGATTCTGGCTTCCCGTGTCCGTACACACAGTTAGAACTCCTCAGGTGTCTTTCATTATCTTGCCACAATTGGATGTGCATCTCTGGGTTTGCACATCCAGTGATGCTCTGAGCACATCTTTGAGCCGGCTGCAGTGATAACTGCCATAGCCTTTTGTTTGGGTGTGTGAATGCCCTTCCCTCTCTTCTTACTGGCCTTAACTTATGCCTGATGTCACAGAGGAGGCACTGACATGACTTTCTAGGCTATTTGTGCTTATTAGCTTTGACTTAGTCCTGAAGAGGCAGCTTCCACCTCTTTTGTGGTGCTACCCTCTAACAACAGCGTGTGAAAGTCTAATAAAAACACCTTTGGATTTTCTCCACTTGTGTCATGATTCTGAGGAGAGGGCCTTCTAAAAACTTGTCAAAACGAAACAACACACGCACCCCCCAAAAAAAACCAAACCAACAAAAAAGCCCCTTTTTATGAAGTGTGAGGCATGGAAAAATACTTGTAATTTTTCTGATGGCTCCTAATTAGCTTTTGTCCAGAAACTATTCAAGTTGTGGGCCCACATGAGCTTCTGTTGGATGTGGATTGAGGTTAGAAATGCAGCTGGCTTCTGATTTATGGAACTAATTGATATCTTCAAGGGCAGTTTCAGCGGCTCACACAAGTGAAAGGGCCCAGGAGTTCACGATGACACACAGTAAAGCGTGGGAGGCTCCCTAAGCAGCACTGATGAATTCAGCAGAGAACAGAGACCCGTTTTGCCAAACGACCTGTCTCCTGGTTCCCTGCTCTGTCAGGGTAAAGGATGCACCACCCACTTTGCTCACATCTGGAGCATGCCTTCCCCAGAGGAGACAGACCGTCCCACTTCTTGAGAGAACCCGAGTGTAACATGGTCAACGTTTGATGTTAAACTCTTTGTTCCAATTCCCTGTTTGTTGGGTTTGGGGTTTTTGTATTTGTTTTGTCTGATAATTGTGTTCTTTCATTCTGACTATGCTGGAAAGGAGCTATTTGAAAAACTTGTGATTGAGTCAAATCTGGAAATTAATAATGCCAGCTGAGTGATCAAGTGTATACGACAAGTATTTGCATGCTTTCTAAAAGTAGCGAGGTATGTTTTCCTAGGGTCTGTTTTTGTTTTGGGATTCTTGTGGGGTTTTTTTTGCTAAATATCTTGATCCACTCTTACTGTATGGAAAACCTGATTAGCTGATAATTGTGTATTTGATTTGGCTTAGGATGGATACAATTTGAACTCGAAAAGGGGGGCAGTATGACTGAAACCTATCACAGAGGTGTTTGCTACGGTGTAAATGTTTAAAATTATTCTTACTGAAGTGTTGTGTTTCATGAGTGATGTAGCAGAATGAAGCTAAAATAGAAAGTGGTGTTTTGAAAATGTCAGGTATATTGTATTTTCTCCCACTAAGAAACAATGTCTTGTCTTTTCCAGTCATATCTCCTGACACCAGTGTCTCAGTCTTCAGCTGGCAAGTGAATACACGTGGCCAGGGAAAACCATCTACTTATTTGGGTGTATTTGACATTAATTGCTGGTATCAGGCTCAAATGCCAGGCTCACTAAGGTAGATTTTGATGGAGCTGTTTTCAGTATCCCTCCCCGTAATTCATTGGGAAGTCAGCGTTTAGCTTCTGCGCTTGTTTTCTTTCAGGCCAGAAGAATCCCTTCAGGACTGCCCCTATGTTGCACTGTGGTCACTGGACGCTGTGACAAGCACGACTGCCCCAAACATCGTTTTGGATGTTGTGGTGCAGGAGCGCAGCCTAAGCTGGAGAGTTCCTCCTTCTTACCCACAACCTCAGCTGTGTTTTCACCCAAGCACCTATTTCACTGTTTTGAAAAGTGATAAGCTTAAACTGAGCTCAAATGCCATTTATTGGTTCCCTTGTTCATTGGTTGTCACGCAAAACCCAAACCCAACCAAACCAAAACACCCCAACCCCCCCCACCCACCTCTGATCACATTGTACTGACAAAGTGTGTGCTGTTGTGACACCTGCCTGACAGGCGGCTGGGTCTGGGGGTTGGGTGCTTCTGCAACGCAGCCCGTGACGTGGTGCTGGTGATCAAATGAAGTGACTCTGGACTGAAGCTCAAAGCACGGCACCTCGATAGCCCCAGGGGTAAAATTTCTACACTCAGCCATTATTTTTCTAAAAAAGGTTTTAAGTGCTCTGAGGAGGAGAACGGGTACTCAGTTGTACCTTTCCAGAGGCTGCTATGACAAAAATGTAAACTGGTGCTACCATCACGGTGAGAGTATGGAATGTTGTCCAACGTTCGTTGTCTCTGCAGATGGCAGGTGCTTGCTGAGCTCTACAGTTGTTCAGATGACTTGCAGCGGCTTCCAGAAGGAGGTGAGCTTTTACTGTGTCTTTATTGAGAATGTCAAGAGATGGACCTTTCCTAAGCTTTCCATGGCGCTGCTTTTAGCGTCAGAGACCATTTTATGCTGCTCCTGCCCATCCACACGTGTAATTGCAACTGTACCCTGCCAGTTTTATGCAAATGGTGATGTTTGAGGTCCCCTCTTGGGAGTGTAAACCCACCGTTGCCTCCTGTTGAAGCACGATCAGGGCCTGAATGTCTAGAAAGGAAGACAGCGCTGCTCTAGGAGCAGGACGAGAAAGTCGGGGAAAGCTGTTCCTTCTCTCTCATCAATGAGTGCAACTGCCTGCGTGGTCCTGAGTTTGGGTTTTGATCCCTGATGAGCTGGGAAAAGGAGGGCAGACTGGAGAAAAGGAAGAATCGTTCCCTTGGAAATACTTTCCCCCCCTTGTCAGTTCCTCAAAGCATTAGGTTCAGCACAGGAGGTTAGAATTAGCCTTTGGTAAGTTGTCATGTCAGAGAGAAAATTTCCTGTGCTCCTCCCAGCAACAAGCAGCCCAGCCTGTGATGCCCGAGTGAGGGCACAGTTAGAAACAAGCACTTACTGTTGGTGGTTGGGATGTTGAAAGCAGGTGGGATTCTCCTTTTCTTTTGTCTGCTACGTTTAGGAGGAGCAGTTAGACGCGGTCTTGTCAGCTGCTGCCCAGACAGGTTCTGTAGGCCTTCTGACTGGCTGCATTAAGCTTTGGACATCTAAAGGTAACACTTCTTATGTGGTTTTTTAAGTTGCATATTTTTTTAGTTTGGAATTCTTGATTCATTTCTTTTTTGTTCTCTCTTTTTAAAGAGCAGCCAAGTTCTGCTGCTAATGTAGAGTTTGCCCTTGACTGGACATGGAGCAAAGTGATCTATACAAAAGGCGAATTTGACCAAATCTGTGAGTACTAGTGCAGCCATGCTGCAAACCTGGAGTCATTCTTTCCAGCTGAGCTCATTCAGTGATCTGCTGGTAGACGGTCTTGCCCGCAGATCTGGAAGTGCACTTTGCGACTCTGAACTTGCTCTGCAGGCTGACGCTTTCCTACTTATTCGTGAAAAGGTGTTGCGCTGTTTGACGGCTCCTGCAGCTCCACTGACCCGCAGAGGTTACAGGCTCTTCAGCGCCGCCAGTTGCTTTTGAGCAACCGTAGCACAGTCTTAAACTGTTTTCTAACAGCAGCACACAAGCTCGCTGGAAAAGGTTTGTCACAGTATTTCTAACTCTGTGGTATGTTTTATTAAGATTTGGGATGATGCTGGGGCTGTAATTGTGGAAAGAGGAGCTTTTGTTGGTTTTGCTGATGGGCAGAAAGTCAGATGTAGCCGGGAGAAGGGGCTTAAATGGGAGGGGTTGGGGCTGCCACTTAACGCGCGTTGAGTTCAGGGCAAGAGTTTGTTGCGGGGCTGGTGCGAGTGGGTGGGGAGGCTGCGTTCAGCAAGGAGCTGTGCAAGCACCCGGCTTGAAATTACAGCAGCGGGATGTGGCACTGTGAAAAATACTCCCTTTGATTGTTAGCTAGCAGTGTGTAATTGCATGCAAATATTGGATTGGAAATTACTAAAAAAGGAAAGGAAGCATAAATAAGTGACATGTGAAGTGAGTTGCATGAATTTCTGTAGCTGTTTCTATTACAAATTGTTCTTGGCATATTGAGGAGAAAAGAGAATATCCCTTTGCTAGAGTAAAAATCCCTGCTCTGTGAAAAACAGATGTCTTATCCATGAGTGGATTTAACTGTTCAGACTTTGCTTTTTTTTATGTAACCTTTAGTGAATCTGCTTCTTTGTAGGGGTTGCTTGTGATTGTGGTTTTTTTCTTCAGATAAGGACGTGTTACGGAGTGAAAAAAATGCAAAGGCAAAGATTTCTACCGTGTTATTTTTCTACTGTCTATTTAGTGCAATGAGGGGAGTTTTATTAAAAAACAAAACAAAGCAAAGCAAAAGAAATTGCATACCAACAGTCCTCTTAAGCTTTTTTTACCTGTTTTGCAGACTTGACAAAGAAGCTGGCAGAAACCAGCCTCACAGCTTTGTATGCACGAGTGGTCCTCTGGTTCTGTTGGTCCCGTCTCCTGCCCGAGGGCTCAGGTAAGCATAAACTGTCCTGCATTTGTAGCAGTAAGTGGCTCCTATGAACAACTGCTTAGGCATGGTTCTGTCAGTGCTTCATCAATACCAAGTCGTGCCGGTTCAGTGACAGCAGATGCTGAAGTTCTGCTGCTGAAATGGAGGTTTGACTGGTTTTTTTCAACTACGTCGTGTAGAATGATGCCAACAGTTTCTTTCCGGGGTGTTTCTCAGAAATAGCACTAAGCCTCTGAGTGAAGGAGTTGCTCGTGCCCACAGCTTGAAATACTTGGGATTTTAAACAAGTAACTCTTAAAGCACCAACACGGGAATGCTTGATTTTACAGTAAAAGCATGGCCTGCATGTTTTGAACTTGTTACTGATTGTTTGAGGAAAAAATACACCTTGGAAATAGTTCATCATTTGGATGGGTTATAAATTCTATTGTCAGCCTTAATTGCCTTATGCATGCTCACGTGACGTGTTGAAAAACCCATTCCCTTTGAGAATTGGGTTTTTTTCCTTTATAGTGAACTTCAGCTGACACTACGTGTTCTGGATGCGACCTCAGCTGTAAACTTGAAATGGCGCTTAGGACAAGAAGGAATTGACTCCTGTGTCTTCGGTCTCTTTTAGCAAAGGCAGAAAGAGGATTGGCTTCTTTCAAAGTCAGAGGCTGGCCTGTGATTTTGATGCTCAGCTTGTGTTCTGTCTTTTTTAGTCAAAAACTGTAGGTTGAAAATATGATATGACTTCTTTAACTTACTTCTTATTTATTGCCTGTAGGAGGTGATATGCGTTTCTCTAGACCTTTCTACAATTATCCTCTGATTCAGAGCTACTACACGGGTCATCGACAGAAACTGGAGTGTTTATCAAGGTAAGACGTGCAGGAAAGCTCTAGAACAGTTCCACTGCAAATTCAGAAGCGGCAGCGAGTGGCTTTTCCATCAACAGCTGCGTTTGCTACGCTTCATGCATTTGCCGGCAACAGCCTTGACTTCAGTGATGCGCGTGTTCTGCTGAACACAGAGGTTACTTTCCTGGGTTAAAACGTTGATATATACCTCTGCTTAGTGCCCTTTTTTTGTATCATCGTTTCTTTGAAGTGCACGTAATTCACTGGCTATTCTGTGTGATTTGTGACTACTGGAAAAGGGCATGTGATGAGGACAGGATCAGTCACGGCCAGGTCAGCAAGGCACGGCCTTTGCAGAGCAATTGTTCTGGACACAGAAGAAAGCATGTTTTAAAAAACAAAAATAATCTCTCTCCTTGACGAGTAGTAGATGGTGATAAGAGTATTGGCCCAAATCTCCTACTCCCAAGCACCGCGGTGTCCTTTAAGGAGATGGGCAGAGGTCCACGCAGCTGGCACGGCCAGCGCTCTCCTGGCGACTGGATAAAAGTCCCTTCCTCACGGGAACTCCCTTTCCTGGACTGGCTCCCTGGCATATAGGTGATGTGCCTTGGGTTAGGTGAGAACAGATTTTAATTTGGCACCTGTACTGTAAAGTAAAGCAAGTCCTAAAGAAGCTCAGGCTGTGGCACCGTGAACAAGGTGCTGCAGGAGGAGTCCAGGTGGAAGCTGCTCTATGTCAGGCGTTGGCTTTCAAGCTCCTCTTCCTGAGCTTCCTTCTGAGGTAACGCTCGTACAGGCTCACGGGCTCCTTAGGAGCACCACCTCCAGCGTGCTGCTTCTGCTCGTCCTCCTCGGGAAATGAAAGGCTGGCGTCGCAGCCCGCAGGAGCCTGCGATGGGCTTCTGAGGAATGCAGTGTTTACCAGGCCAGCCCTCCGTCACTGTGATGGCATGTGCAGAGGCACAAACGTGCTGCTTCAGGTGATACCAGAATTCAGCTGTGGCTCAGCTTTCTGACCGTGACTGTTTTTCAGTAACAAAAGCGAGGTGCTGAGAACAAAGCCTGACATTTCCGTGCTGTGGTCTCACCGCTGTGTGTGGGAACACTCCCATTGGAGGCGTGAGATTTGGGGTAGCTTTGCTCACGCTGCCTTTGTATTACAAGTAATGCGGCACAAAACAAAACCTGAAAACTAAAAGGTCACTGCAACTTTCCCCTTAATACGGGAGCTTCTAGGATTCCTACTTGGAACTCCTTTAATAGCTCACTATGATCTAATGAACACCTTTCATCTGACTGAGAAATTTCTTTCTAGTCGATTTCAAGTCACGATCATGCCTTTGTCTGTTTGTTCCATTCTTGGGCTCGTGGGAGCTTTTGCTGGTTTTGTTGTGGCTGGAGGAAATCTGTGACACAGAGAGGCTGGAATTAGTCTTTTCCTCTGTCAAATCCTCGCTACGTTTTGTTCCAGAGGAAAATGGGACTCTGACTGCCTGACGGTCGATGGGATGGTTTCCCAGTTGGGAGACCAAGTCGAGGAGCTGTGGCAGAGAGAGGAAGGAGGAGCTGAGAAATACCCACCTCCTAGTTTACAGGTGAGTGTTGTGTTCCCTGAAAACAACCACCACCACCACAAACCCCAGCCCCAGCCCAGCCCTCCCCCAAAGCCAATGATTTCTCAAAGAGGAGTTTTTTAAAAACCTTTTCCCTTTTCATTCCAGGCACTGCTGGAGCTCTATTTGCTAGAAGGCGTTGAGGAAAGCCACAAACATGCAATTGTATCCCTTGGAGTGATTTCTGTTACACCTCCAGTGTACGCGCATCAGCGGTCTGAAATGTCTGTCACCTACGCCTTCGATGCATTTTCTAATTTATGCTTCAAACACAATGCAAGGGAAAACATGTAGTTTAGAATGAAGGCACAGAGGAAGCTTTGATTATTTGTTTGTACTGTGGATTTTTTAGGAATTTTTAAAATGTTTTGTTGCAAAGTCTTTTCTGATGTGAGAAAACAGGTTTACTAAGCAATGTTAAAGGTAGAAAGCTCCCTTAGGTTTTCTCAAAATGTAAACTGTTTTTCATTTTTGAAGCACCCATACCTGTAGCAAACGGCTGCTTCCTCGAGCGATGCACTAGAATGTGCTGCTTCAGAGCAAAAGGATTTCTGACAGCGGTTTACCAGGACCTGATTTTGCTGAAATCATCCATTTTCCAGCACAGCTAAGAGGGCTTGCTTTTGTGCTGTTACAAGTGCGGGCACACAGAATAATAAAGAGAGAGAGAAGAGAAAAATCATTGGGCAGAAACTGAATTTTTAAGCTGCCGAAATACACTGTGTTGCTTTGGTTGTTTGTTGCCTGACCCAAGAGGGGAGCCTAGAGAGCAGGGGCTTTAAAAGCTGTTGCACCCCGGAGCTCTCTGATGAGAATAGACCCCCCAAAACAGCTGTCAGAAAGAGAAAACGACACTGCCGATGAGTGATCCACATACTGGTTTAAATCCAGTTTTAATCATTCAGAGCTAAGCTGTGCTGTAAGGACACCCTAATTTCAGTTGGTTTATATACGCTGGAAAGGAGGGAAGAAACCAACTGTAGAATTTGTTTGCTTTAATAACCAAGCATTGGCCGTTCACGTGTTTTGAATGTCCAGCTGTTGGCTCCAGTGACTAAAGAGGGAGCCTGAGTTTCCAACGGAACTGTTTAAATATCGAAAGGCAACCTTTCTGAATGCCTTAGAGAAATCAGAGAGTCTGTCTTTCTGGTTATTTACTCAGAATGCAATTTTGTTGTTAGGGCCTGACTACCTTCAGGTTGCAACAGCATAAAATGGCAGGACTAATACATGAGTATTTTCTGCGTCCTACCGCTATGATATTCTTATTTCCTTTTATTATTTATTCCTATTATATTAATCATAGGAATAATATTATTTCATGTGATAAATTGTTGGTCTTGCAAATTTATTAGCCTTAATTAGATACTTGTTATCAGACAATTTACTTGCTGCTAGACATCATACATTCCTTTCCGAACAAAACAGAAGCTTCCGTCGACTCCTTCGCAGCTGCCTTTGCCATCCCTTCGGGCCTTGTTAAGCTTATTCAAGGATTTTGGCTTCTAGACCACAAGGACCATGAAGTAAGCATGTGACAGTTTAGTTAGGCATACGTTGTAGTACAAGGCTATGATCTAGCAAATGACTTTAAAAACCTGGTGCTTAGCTAATAACAGGTGATAAAACATGGGAAGCTTCTTTTGTAATCCTGCTTCAGCGGCACCTTCAGCAATACGTGATGATCTGCAATTTTGTTTTAATTGCGTTGACAGGAAATGGTTTAAGACAATGAAGAAGTCAACGTTAATGCTTGACGTGTGACTTGCCAAAGCCATCTGTTCAGGTTGTTCTCAGCAGAGCAGTCGAGCACTTTCTCAAAAGCAGTGGTTTGGGTACTTTAAATAGTCAAGCGACCATCCTAGCAGCAAGATTTGAGACAGAAGACCGCAAAAGTGACTCTTCAATCTAATTCATGTTCCTTCTGATGCTGAGGGTTGCTCTTTGCCTGTCACAATTTTAATACAACCTGTCTGGGAGAATAACTTGTATTTATAAGAAGTGATGTTTGCCTATGGGGATTTGGTTACCCTAGCCAAGTGTGAATCACTCCTTTTAAAAGACTCTGGTTTTTTTCTGTATGGCTAACTGATTTTTTTTTTCTGCAAATAGTAAAGAATTTATATTTACCTGTCCGGTATCAAGGACATTCACCCTTACTGAAGAAACTTTTGAACAGTTTTGTCGTGTGCTTGTGTGCCCAGCCTGATCCCCTCTATACAAACAGGATGTGGCCAGGCTGGAAGGGGTCCAGAGAGGGGCCACCAGGATGATCAGAGGACTGGGAAGCTGCCATACGAGGATGGGCTGGGAGAGCTGGGTTTGTTCAGCCTTGAGAAAAGGAGGCTCAGAGGGGATCTCATCCCCGTGTACCAGCACTTAAAGGGTAGCTACAAAGAAGGTGGAGACTCCCTTTTTACACGGAGTCGCATGGAGAGGACAAGGGGGATGGCCACAGGTTGCTCTTGGGGAGATTCCGATTGGCCACCAGAGGGAAATTTTTCACACTGAGGACAGTCACTGTTGGAATAATCTCCCCAGGGACGTGGTTGACTCGGCCACGTTGGACACTGCCAAGAGTCGTCTGGACAGGGTGCTGGGCCATCTTGTCTAGACTGGGCTCTTCCCAGAAAGGTTGGACTAGATGATCGCTGAGGTCCCTTCCAACCTGGGATTTTGTGATCTGAGTAAACCTGATCTCCACCTTCTGCAGAATTCCCTGGCCCTGCTCTTTCACCCAGCTACAGTCAAACCTGTGTCGTGGCAACACGTGAGAATTCTTCAGTCCCTCATGTGCCAAGGAGAGCATGGGCGAGCCCTCAGATACATGCAGGTGACGAAGTCACCATTCTCAAGCAGTTGTGAAGAGCGGCTTTTCCTCACTGTGCTGTTGTCCAATAGGTAAAGAAATATATGCCACCATTTTGGCATTGAAATACTGTGAAAGGTGGAGAACAAACACTAGAAATCACAATCCCCTAAGTTTCCTTTAAACTTTGAGCACAATAATTGTGGGGCATCTTTTTAGTTATACTATTAATACGCCTTTACATCTCAAAAAACTAACTACAGGTGCATGGCGGAGGCTTGGGGTCTGCTGCAGGAAGACGCCGCTCAGTTAAAGGAGGAAGAGCTATTAAAAGATATGTATGACATCTGTCGGGAGATGGAACTAGTGGGAGACTTCCTGAAGCTGCCTTTCACAGACTCTGAACAAGTAAGTGTGGGCAAGAAAAAAATCTGACTCCCTTCTTTGCCAAGAGAAGAGGCAGGATCATCATATATGTTTTAAAATGTGTTATTTCTCGTAGAAGTGTTTGGAGAAATTTTTAGAGTCATGAAATTCTTTTAGTCCAGCACCTGCAGCGTGCCAACTGTACGGCAGCAGCACGGCTGAACCAGGCGATGAACGTTCATCTATCTCATGGTAAGCGTAAAAGTCCTGCCAAGTGTGCCAGTTTCTCTCAGGGGTTACTAACCGGTTTAACAGCGCTCAGTAAGAATCCTGCTTTCTTTATCACACCCTTCTTTGAAATACTTGCAATAAGCCTCTGCACCTTACGTTACAGCTGAACCTAAAAGTTGAACAAAATGTGTCACTACTCCAAAGCTACCCTGTGCAGTTGGAAATTCTGTGTTCCAGGCTGTTGTTGACTCCACTTCAAACAGTTTGTTTGTGTCTGAGGATGAAATAAGTATCTTTCCTGTCAGCCACTCTTACCATCCAGATATTCAGCGACGTACGTTATGTAGGGTTCGGATGATTGGAAGTTGTTTGGGTCACTGTGGAATGAAGAGTGTGTTGTATGTCATCTCTGGTATCTTGCACACAACTCTGGGTGCCAACCCACAGGCAAAATTTACATTACGAGTTGTTCTTTTTATTATTTTCTCAAGTTATAGCGTGAGGTCTGCAGTTCCACAGCTTTCATTTTACCACTTTTTGGACCAAAATTCTTACCTAACTTCTGTATCTCAAAATAGGCAGGTCAAATTTTGTGTTATGGGAACTTCTGTTGTGGTTATGTGATCCATGTGCTGTTTTCCGGAAACCATAGTTCTCCAGAGCAGCAAACTTACCCAGGTGGTTTTGGAAGGTTTAGGTCCTGCATTTGAAAGCTTCCATCCAGGGGAAGGGGTGTGTAGGTAGCTTTCTCTTCCTCATTTTAATCCTCACTTCCTTTTGTCCAACGTAACCCACTGTTGCCCTGGAGATTCAGTCACCTGGGGCAGTGGCGTTTCAGGAAAAACAAGGGCAAGGCTGCTGTTTTGTCAGCCACGTGAAACTTGTGGGTGCTGACAAGCGTGTCAGAATCAGGTTCTGCAGAGTGCCGGCATGGTTTTAACTTAAAGTTGTAGGTTCTGTTATTATTCTAGTCTTCCTTCCGCTTGGCTAAAAATACGGGGTGAAACTTCTTGCTTTACGCTTTTTGTTCATCAGAACGATCGTGCTCCTCGCTGGAGACAGAGAGCAGTTGCCAGAAATTCTCTCTCAGGCCAACACGGCAAGACCCTTCCTAGAGGTCAGAGGCAGCTGGCTGCAGGGAGAGCCAAGCCTTCCCGTCTGCCTTCATCCGGACCAAGAGGAGGTAATTTTGGGGGGGAACATAACGCACAACTAACCATCGCTTTGATTGCACAAGGCTGATCGTTTTTCCCTCGTGCTTTACAGCCGCAAGACCAAAGCCATTCTCAACGGTAACAAAACCAGCTAATGCAGGAAATGTGGATCCAAGAGAACCTTTCAGCAGTCGTGTATTGGCCAAAGTTAGAGAGTTATGGGTAGGAAACGAGCAGAAACCCATTTGAGAGAGAGTTTTTTCTGTTATGATAATGTTTGTTATGCAAAATACATATATTTGTATTATGGTAAATGTGTTCAGAGACTTTAAGAGAGCTGAAACTAAAACAATGATTACCATCAAGCTATTGGTGTACACATCTTGCTAGACTTGATTGTGTGATCAAATAGTGATCTCTTCCCACTTGCTGCCCAGTTTCTGCTTTGTTTCTGCCTCTTTTACTTAAAAATAGGCAGAACGATAAAGAAAAGAGGCCAGTAGCTGTCAGATGATTTTCCTACAGGTGGTAGGGCCAAATGAACCTCAATTCTGGTATATTTGGACTTGAGGGCAATGAAGGTCAGTTACTGTCCTTCTCTACTGTCCTTTTGTGACGTGATGCTCGCGTCCCCAAGAGTCGGGCCACTGAAGAGCATTGAAACAACCAGCAGGTGGATCAGGCTGCCGAGATTGAAGTGGCTGAGGTGGATCTGGACTGGCAGCAAAAGGGTGAACTATTTCTAGCTCGGTGGGCCCATGACACCTCAGGCCATCAAGGGAGAGATGCAACATACAGTGGGCTCGTGATCGAGGGGTGGACTTGACCATGGATGTTATTGCACAGGTTATCCACAAATGTGAAACGTGCGCTGCAATCAAGCAAGCGAAGCGGGTGAAGCCTCTGTGATGTGGGGGACGATGGCTGAAATACAAATATGGGGAGGCTGGGCACATTGACTATATCACACTCCCACAAACCCGCCAAGGCAAGCGCCGTGTGCTTACAATGGTAGAAACGACGACTGGCTGGCTGGAAACATCTCCTGTCCCCCACGCCACTGCCCGGAACACTCTCCTGGGTCTGGAAAAACAAGTCCTGTGGCGACATGGCACCCCAGAGAGAATTGAGTCAGACAACGGGACTCATTTCCGAAATAACCTCATAGACACCTGGGCCAAAGAGCGCGGCAATGAATGGGTGTATCACACCCCCTGTCACGCACCAGCCTCTGGGAAAATGGAGCAGTACAATGGACTGTTAAAAACTACGCTGAGAGCAATGAGGGGTGGGACATTCAGGCCCTGGGGGGCACATTTGGCAAAAGCCACGTGGTTAGTCAACAGGAGGGGATCTGCCAGGCAAGCTGGCCCTGCCCAGTCAGAAATCCTACATGCTGTGGAAGGGGATGGAGTCCCTGTAGCGCACGCAAAAAGTACGCTGGGCAACACAGTCTGGGTCCTCCCTGCCTCAGGCAAAGGCAAAGCCATTTGTGGGATTGCTTTTGCTCGAGGACCTGGGCGCACTTGGTGGGTGATGCGGGAGGACGGAGAAGTCCGATGTGTGCCTCAAGGGGGTTTGATTTTGGGCGAAAACAGGCAATGAACTGAATGGGGCAATGCGAACTGCTATATATAATATTGTGTGTCACCTCTGTGTTGTATCCATGATACCAGAGTACGAGCCTCCCAACCCATGGAAGATAAACCGTGAAACAAGCAAAGTGCAGCAGTGACGGAACGATGCCTGACTCGGCGTGCAGCAGCCCAGGTATGGGACCTGGGCATGGCGTGAGCGGTGTGGAATAAGGGGAGGCGGCTGTGCTGGTTTTGGCTGAGAAGGGGTTAATTCTCCTCACCGTGGGGGGCGGCTGCCTCTCCGGCTTCCCGCGCTCTGCGGCGGGGGGGGGGGGGGGGGGGCTGGGAGGGGCGGGGCCACGGTGGGGGCGGCTGACCCCGACTGGCCAGTGGCATGTTCATTCCGTACCACGTGACACCATGACCAGGATATTAAGGGGGTGGGGGGGGCAGTTGGGGCTCGGGAGCGGCTCGGCGGCGGGTCGGCGGTCGGTGAGTGGCGGCGGGTCGGCGGTCGGTGAGTGGCGGCGGGTCGGCGGTCGGTGAGTGGCGGCGGCGGCGGCGGCGGCGGCGGCGGCGGCGGCGGCGGCGGCGGCGGCGCGGGCGGTTTGTTCCGGCGGTTCGTTCCCCCTCTCCCGCCCCCCCCCCCCCACCCCGCGGGGCTTTGCGCCTCTTTTTGTTCTCCTTTCCATTGCATTTCTGTTGTTGTTTCTTTTAATTTAATTTATGAAACTGTTCTTATCCCAACCCACGAGCGTTACTCTACTGATTCCCTCCCCCATGTACCGGTGGGGAGGGGGCGAGCGACTGTGTGGGGCTGAGCTGCCGGCCAAACCACCACAGACCCTAGAAGTGAAGGTTTGGAATTTAAAATGGAGGCTTTTAGCTTTAAAAGTGGGGTATGGACCCTGAAAGTGAGGGTTGGGGCCTATAGATGTGGCTTTTAGCCTTAAACGAGGGGTTTGGATTCTAAAACGCACGGTTTTGAAAGAAAAAATGATGGTTAGAGCATTAAAGGACTGGAGTCGCTGCTAAAAGTGAGGGTTTGGGAGCTAAAGAGGAGGCACTGAGCGTTACAAGTGGGGTTTGGATGCTGGAAGTGCGGCTTTGGGTGTTAAAAGTGAGGCTTTGGGTTTTAAAAGAGGAATTGGAACCCTGAAAGGGAGGGTTTGGCTGTTACAAATGAGGCTTTGAGCGTTAAAAGAGGGGCTTGGACCCTAAAAGTGAGGTTTGCAGTCCTAGCTATAAGGCTTTGATGTTAAAAGAGGAGTTTGGGTGCTTTAAAGTGCGTCTTGGGGACCTGGAAATGAGGCTTTGAGCGTTAAAAGAGGGGTTTGGACAACGACAGGGAGGGTTTGGAATTTAAAAATGAGATTTAGTCCATGAAAAGGATGGGTTTGGACCCTAACAGTGAGGGTTTGTGACCTCTGAATGAGGCTTTGTGCCTGAAAAGTGGGGTTTGGACGCTTGAAGTGAAGGTTTGGAACTGAAAACGGAGGCTTTGACTTTTAAAAGAGGGATTTGAACCCTGAAAGTGAGGGTTTGGCTGTTAAAAATGAGCCTTTGAGCTTTAAAAGAGGGGTTTGGACAATAAAATGGAGGCTTTTGACCTTAAAAATGAGGGTTTGTCCCTAAAAAGGAGGGGTTTGGGTCCTAAAAGTGAGGGTTGGTTTGGGACCAAAAAATGATGCTTTGAGCCCTAAACGATGATTTAGACCCTAAATGTGAGGCTTTGCAAGATATAAATGAGGTTTTGACAGTAAAAAAGACAGATATGGACCCTAAAAGTGAAGGTTTGGGTCATCTAAATGAGTCTCTTAGATATAAAAGAGGGGTTTGGACTCTAAAACTCATGGTTTGCAACAAAAAATTTATGGTTTGAGCAATAATATAGTCGATTTGATGCTAAAAGTGAGGGTTGGTTTGGCACCTAAAAATGAAGCACTGAGCGCTAAAAGAGGGGGTTTGATGCTGAAATGGAGGCTTCAGCTGTGTTAAGAGGGCTTTGGGTCCTAAAAGTGAGGGTTTGACCTTTAAAACAGGGGTTTGGACCCTAAAAGTGAGGTTTATGGTCCTAACTCTAAGGCTTTGCTGTTAAAAGTGAGGGTTTGGGACCTAAAAATGAGGCTTTGAGCCTTAGAAGAGGTGTTTGACCAATAAAAGGGAGGATTTGGAATGTAAAAATGAGATTTAGTCCATGGAAAGGAGGGGTTTGGACCCTAAAAGTGAAGGTTTGGGACTTATAAATGAGGCTTTGAGCCTTAAAAGATGGGTTTGAGCCCCAAAACTCACAGTTTGGAGCAAAAAATGATGGCTTGAGCAGTAAATGATTGGATTTGAATGCTAAAAGTGAGTGCTTGGGACCTAAAAAGGTAGCACTGAGCTTTAAAAGAGGGGTTTGGACCCTTACAGTGAGGGTTTGGGTGATAAAAATGAGGCTTTGAGCATTAAACAAGGGGTTAGACCCTAAAACCCACAGTTTGGCATGAAAAAATGAAGGCTTGAGCTTTACAAGACAGGATTCAATTCTAAAAGTGAGGATTTGGGACATAAAAGGAGGCACTGAGCATTAAAAGAGGGGTTTGGACGCTGGGAGTGTGGCTTTGGGAGTTAAAAATGAGGCTTTGAGCTTTAAAACAGGGGTTTGGTCCCTAAAAGTGAGGTTTGCAGTCCTGACTATAAGGCTTTGAGCATTAAAAGAGGGGTTTGGACAATAAAAGGGAGGCTTAGGCTGTTAAAACTGAGGGTTTGTCCCTAAAAAGGAGGGATTTGGACCCTAAAAGTGAAGGTTTGGGATATAAAAATGAGGCTTTGTGCAGAAAAGATAGGTTTGGAGCTTAAAAGTGAGGGTTTGGGACTCCTAAATGAGGCTTTGTGCCTTAAAAGTGGGGTTTGGACCCACAAGACAGGGTTTGGCTGTTAAAAAAGGAGGCGTTGTGCCTTAAATGAGGGATTTCGACCTTGAAAGTGAGGGTTTGGGACTGAAAAATGAGGCTTTGAGTGTTGAAAGACGGGCTTGGGACATAAAACCCTCCCTTCTAGCATCGAATCCTGTCTATTAATACTCAAATCATGATTTTTTCCTTCCAAACGGTACTTTTGAGAGTCAAACCCCCTTGTTTAAGGCTCAAAGCCTCATTTTTATGTGCCAGACCCTCACATTCAGGTTTCAAACCCCCCTTTTAACACTCAAAGCCTCATTTTTACCACCCAAAGCCTCACTTTCAGTGTCTAAACCCGTTTTAAACCTTGCGGCCTCTGCTTATGGGGTCCTGCGGCCTCTGCTTATGGGGTCCTGCGGCCCCTCATTTTTTGAGTTCCAAACCCCTCTTCTAGGCTCAAAGCCTCCTCTTGAGGTCCCAGACCCTCACTCTCAGGGTGCAGACCCCTCTTTTAATGCTCAAAGCCTCATTTTAAGTCCCAAACGCTCATTTTTGGTGTTCCAAATCCCTGTTTTAAGTCTAAAAGCCTCCTTTTCATATCTGAAACACTCACTTTCAGGGTCCAAACACCTCTATTAAGGAAGAAACCCTCATTCTTAGGTCCCAAGCCCTCACTTTTAGGGTCCAACCCCAGTTTTAAAGCTCATAGCCTCATTTTTACCACCCAAACCCTCACTTTCAGGTGCCAAAACCTCATTTTTACTCTCCAAAGCCCTCTTTTCACCAGCAAAGCCTGAGTTTTAGGCCCCACAGCCTCACTTTCAGGGTCCAAACCTGTGTTTTAGGTTCAAAGCCTCAGTTTTAGGTCCCACAGCCTCACTTGCAGGGTCCAAAGCCTCACTTTTAATGCTCAGCGCCTCCTTTTAACCCCTGAGCTTAAGGAGCAAAGGGATAGGAAACCAAGTCACGCCATCAAGTATCGCTAATCGTCATGCTGTAACCAAAGTGATGAAATTAATCAACCAGGGATGTTGTTATATTACGGGGACATGGAGCGTACGAATCAGCGTATCTGTCGATCTGTGTTTTAGTCCCTCGGCAATCATTAATGTGACCGAAACAACAGACAAGGTGCTGCTGTCAGAAAAGGATGACAAAATGTGGTTTCGTGTAGTAGGCTGAGAAAACCGGCCAGGACCGCCAAGATTAAGGGCCAAGTAGGTAAGAGGTAATTCCGGCAGGGGGAGATCGCGACCACTGACTCCCGGACCACTGACCCAAGTAACACCACCTACTCAGAGGAGAACAATGGGAAAGGACAACTGAGCCTGCGCAGTGATTTACATGCGAAGCGAGCAAGTCTGTGCCAATCACCGAAGAGAAGAATATCGAGTATGTATGGATAAGATGAATATGTATATTTTTGGCCTGTAAATCACATGAAAAGAGCGTGTAAAGTACGCACGCTTGGAGGAGCGATCCCCCGTGCATCCAGCGCTGCAATAAAGAACGCATGCTCTTTAACACTACATTGGCGTTAAAGAGTTGTTTCTGATTTTACCGCGTTTTTCGGTAACAATGCCTGGGTGCTCTGCTCATTACATGGCAAGAGCTAAACTCCTTAGATAAAAATAGCACATTGGGAAACAGATGCCTCCAGCTTCCTCGGCTTCCGCTGTGGAGTGCCTTATTCATGGCTAAGGACACATTTTCCTCACCTCAGATTATCATGGCTGGGCATCCAGCACTCAAATTAGACCGAGAAGTATCACTGTTTTCTCTTTCACTCAGTAAGATAACAAAAACTTTGTACTTGTGTACATGCGTGTGTTTGAAACAGCTGCACTCAGCGAGCCTGGCAGGACTCCCTGCAAGGAAGCCACCACCACCTCTGAAGCAGGAAGGTGACACCGAACAGCAGGCAGACAGAGTCCCGCGATGCTCTGCTCCTGCTAAACCCCGAGCTCAGCGGGGACAGAGATCGCCTGTAACTCACATCAGGCGGAGTCCGTCTTGAAACTGCATGTTTTCAAGACGAGCTGTTCTAGCCCCTGGTTACATACATTGCCTGGCATAGAGGATGTCAACTGCAACACTTCTAGATGCTGTTGGATGACATACCTTGAAGAAAAAGGATTAATCAGTCTCCCTCACCTCCCTAAGAGTCTGTGCAACTGATTTTTCCATGTAAACGAGGGAAACAATTCTTCAGAAATTACCTAAGTTTCACAATTGCCGTGACTCGCAAAGGATCAGACATCAGAGATCCGCAGGCAGGAAAAGTTCTGTTTTACTATCAGGGCCAGCACTAGAACTAAGATTTCTTGGCTGTTAGGAGTTGTGATACCATTTTTCACTCAACTCGAAATACTGTGTAAGGTTATAAAAGAACTGTAGCTAACGCCACCCCCCGGGGGGGGAGAAAAAACCCCAACCCTTGCTTAGCAAAATGTGCCCTGAACTACAAAAATGCAACAATTTGGTGATATGGAATGAAAAATAGCAGGCTAGTGGTGATTCTTAGAGAATAATGCTTCTGAAAAGGAGAGGAGCAACTTGAGAAAGAGCACTTACTGCTCTTTTCTCTTTGGCTTGCACTCCTTTTTCGGTACTCCTAAGGGTAAGTAGTTAGGCAGAGCGTTTGCAGCCCATCATTGGGATTGACTCTTCAACTCGTAGCACAGGCCAAGGACTCAGAAGGTGCGGCTCCACCTCAAAACACAGGATGATCCCATCTAACGCTTTTAGGTTTACACGAGATATCCCTGAGGCTGGACAGCAACGTTAGATTTACTTTGTCACTTACGGAAGTTCCATTCTGACAGTAAAAGCTCTGTCCCATCTGCATTCATCCATCCTTATTGTAACAGTACAGTTTTGAGGAAAAATGAAGTAGGGAGAAGAAAACAAATGCAAAACCACAAGCAAACAACCAAAAGTATGAATAGTAATTACGGTGACTACATTTTCTATAGCACATAAATAGTGTGGTTTCAATGAAAAACATTCTCCTTACCGAGAGCGGAGCACTTATAAAAAACGGCAAATCAATGAATGACTGGCCTAAGTGTACAGAGAAAGATTACTCAGGCACAGAGTGTTTTTTCCAGCCGCCTTGAAGATCACAACACGCAATATCTACTAGATTTCCCCCAAGCTGTGTATTTAATTAAGGCTGCATCCTTCCCTTACTTGAGTTCATCTTTCAGTTAGTGGTTCAAAAGATATTCGGTAGCTTTCATATTCAAGAGCCCATAGTACCTCCTTGGGAGTGGATTTTAAGATAAATACCGCAGTGAGTAGCAGCACAAAGAGGTTAGTTGTATCCATGAATCTTGTCAAATACCCTGCTCCGACAGTCACGAGTTATCAGGCAATGAAATAGAAGGCAGAATAAAATACCGGTTTCAGCTTTACTTGTGGTGATAGATAGAAGATTCTCAGCTGGACATGTGAGAGGGCTGAGATAAGAAAGGCTTGCATTTTTTTCAGGGTTTTTTTCAAGTGTGACAATATTTAGCTATATAGATGGCATCAAAAAGCCTTTTAAGATCTCATGTGTGCTCACTATCTATAAATTAAGTAAACACGTACAACGTGCGCGTAATATAACACTCAGAAACCAACCACCTACAAAGCATGAGAATATTCCAGACGTTGTGGTGTTGCAGTTACCTTTGCAGAGCTTCAGTACTTCTGTTTTACATCCAGAAACAGGAACTTACTGAAGCGAATCCACAGAGCGCGGGTGACAGCAGGCTATGCGGGAGCCTGAACTGGGCAGGGAGTGTAGGATCAGGCTTCTATATGGCCTATTAAAGCAAAACACCCGTTAAGGCCAGCTTGGTCATTACTACTTGTCTAGCTATGAAAAATTAGTAAGAACCCTAAGGTGTAACTCATGATTAATCAAACTGACCACTTAAAGCGATTAACACTTTAGCAGAGCATTTGCTTTAGCAAGAACCACAACTGCCGATGTTTCTTAAGACCCTGAGATGTGATGTGTTCACATTCGATTCAGAATTATTCTATCGAGTGGTTTATACTTCATTACAAAATTTGCTTCCCCCTCCTGTTTTTTCTTTTTCTTAATGTCCATCGCCTTCATTAAGCAGATGAGTAATACCGAGCCACTACCTGTTCTGTACAACGCTTGCTGGTGCAGCGGTGTAACACCTTTGTGTTCGATGCTATCTTCCTCGTGTTCCCTGGCGTGCGATCAGAAAAGGTAAGTAAATGAGGTCAATAAAAGGGCTAGCTGGTGAAATAAGCAGATCAGACCTTCCTATTCCATTGGTTCTCCACTAACAGGGATAGGAAATAGGCATTCCAGGCTTCCATGTTGAGCAAATAATGCACTATGCGTTCTGTTTTGACAAGCGATGCACGCACAGACTAGACTTTCTGTTAATCAGACTGACTTCCTCAGCATTTCCGTCACATATACAGAAGGTACCGTTCTGTAGAGCCCGCTGAGGCCAGCGTTTCACTAAAGAGCTTTGAATGAGCGAGGCCTGCAGTAAGGAATGACCCTGACTTACAGTGGAATATTAAACTGTACGTTCTGTTTTAAAACAGTGGTTTTGATCAGTTGACATAAATACTATGTTTCTTTTCAGCTAAGCATCGATTTTGAGGCTCCAGTTTTAATGAACAAAAATCACCGTGATCCCCATCTTTTATTTGTTACATCTACTCACTAATGTTAAGATGTATCAGTTTCTCTCCTATGTCCATCTAATCACTGTTAACATCATCACTGTGTTCTAATACTGATATTAACGTGAGAGTATACAAAGGCTACAGTCAGAAATCCCTACGTTGCTCGGAGCACTGGGACTTTTAAGGTTAGGGGTTTTGGTTTTTTAGTCGACACCTTTCCCCATTCATTTTTCCCTCTCTGGGACTATTTACTTGTCCTTAAATAGAAGCTTTGTTTCTGATGGGGAAGTAAGGGGAAGTTACGCTAAGAACCTGCTGATGTTTTAGGACTTTCTTGCAAACACAAGCAGTGCCCGCTGTGATTTACAGCTGTAACCAAAAGGGCTGCGGAAGGAAGGCCCTCACCCCCAGCCCCCACCGAGCCATTCCTTCCCCCGGCACGTTTGTGCAAACAGGCTTCAAAGCCTTGCCTGAGCAGCGGGAACTTTCTGCCGGGTACGTGCGGTCCCGGAGATGGGGGGGCGGGGAGGGGGCTCCCTGCCGCTGAAGGGCTTTGAAACATCAGCAGGGGCTCCGGCAGC
The DNA here is from genome assembly GCF_949628215.1 of Phalacrocorax aristotelis. Classification (NCBI taxonomy): domain Eukaryota; kingdom Metazoa; phylum Chordata; class Aves; order Suliformes; family Phalacrocoracidae; genus Phalacrocorax; species Phalacrocorax aristotelis. Next base: position 277,552 of record NC_134298.1, on the reverse strand, counting down.
GGCCGAGGCGCCTCCGAGAGACGCGGCATTGAAAATACAACCCAAAACAAGAACCGACCCGCTGTTGCCCAACGTTTTGCCGCGCGGCAGCAGCAGCAGCAGGAGCCGCCGCGGCGCGGAGCCGAGCGGCCCCGATGGCCCCGCCGGGCCCGGCCGCCCACCCCGCTGCCGCCCGCCCCGCTCCGCGCCCGGCCCCGGGGCTGCGCGGGGGGCTGGGGGGGGAAGGGCTCCGCCGGGAGCGGGAAGGGGCGGCTGGGGCCGCTCAGGGGGGGCCGCGGCTCCCGCCGAGCCCCGGCGCGAAGCGGGCGCCCCTTCCCATCCCCGGGAGAGCGAAGCTGGCTCCGAACCGCCCGGCCGCGCTCCCGCCGCGGCTCCGGAGGGCATCGAGCGTGGCGAAACGCGCCCGGGCCCTGCCTTTTTCGGGCCCTGGAAGCGCGTTTGCTGCCCAGAGGCGGCGGGAGCGGGCTGAAGGGCTCCGCGGGGCGGGGGCGGCGCGGGAGCTGCACGCAAAGCTTTGGCTCCGCCCGGGGGCTCGCGGGGCTCAAGGGCAGCACCCCCTGCCCCGGCAGGGCCGCCACGGCGCCCCCCGAGGCAAAGCCGCCGGCGCAGCCTGCTTCGAGTGCCCCGGCTGCGCCCACCGAACACCCCGAGGGGCTCAGTTTTATTGGGGGCGGCCATCGCAGCCTCGGCGTGTTTGGCGCTGCCGGCCGGACTGGCTGCTGCCCTGAAATCTGATTAACCGTCACGCGGACCTGGCTGTGCTGATGGTGATCTGGTCGCTGTCGTAGCTATGGTTTGGGATAGCGCGCTCACCTCAGACACCCCCGGCATGGCTGAGCTGCCTCAGCGACATGCATCAGTCACCGCTGACAAGCGATGCGAGCTGCTTCGTGCAGAGAAGGCCCAGCGCCGCTTTCATCCCCCTTGACGGCGCAGCTCATTCCCCAAGGGCAGATGCCCGTAGTGCCAGAGCTGACAGCGCCCTGCACAGCGGCCCCAACAAACCTGCGCAGCAGTCCAGCCGAGGCTGTTGGGGTCCGAGGAAAAGCCAGGGTGTGGGGAGGTCGGGCTTTCAGCGAGGGCATACTCTTCCCCAGTTCCCATCACTTTTGCTCTTCCTTTCTCTTTCTTTCTCTGTCTGACTCTATTTTCTAACTCCTCCCTGTCTGTCCTACAGCCTGATGCTATGTTTTCCTTTCCCTACACCTCTCTCCCGCTCCCTGGCCGCCTCCTTCCTCTGTCGCCGTGTCCTGGCCTCCTGGTTCCCCTCTGTGCTGCCGCCTGTCCCCTCTCTCCCGCCTGTATCCCCCGCTCAGCTGGCCCTGCCGCTCTCGGGGCCTCTGTCCTGCTCCCCGGCCCCTTCTGCTCCTCCTGCGTGTACCCTGAAACTCACGGTTTGGGACCTAAAAAGGAGGCAATGAGTGTTAAAATAGGGGTTTGGATGCTGAAAGCGAGTCTTTGGGTGTTACAAATGAGGCTTTGGCTGTTAAATGAGGGCTTTGGTTCCTAGAAGCGAGGGATTGGCTGTTAAAAATGAGGCTTTGAGCCTTGATAAAGGGGTTTGGACCCTGAAAGGGAGGGTTTGGGACCTAAAAATGATGCTTTGAGCCTTAAACGATGGATTTAGACCCTAAACGTGAGGCTTTGTGACATACAAATGAGGCTTTGACAGTAAAAAAGACAGGTTTGGACCCTGACAGTGAGGGTTTGGGAGCTCTAAATGCGGCCTTGAGCCTTAAAAGAGGGGTTTTGACCTTGAGAGTGAAGGTTTGGAACTGAAAACTGAGGCTTTGAGAGTTAAAAGAGGGATTTGAACCCTGAAAGTGAGGATTTGAGTTAAGAAGGAGGCTTTGAGCCTTAAAACAGGGGTTTGGACTTTGAAACTCACGGTTTGGAACGAAAAAATGACAGTTTGAGCATTAGAAGACCAGATTAGATGCTAAAAGTGAGGGTTTGGGACCTAAAAATGAGGCTTTGTCCCTTAAAAGTAGGGGTTTGGACCCTAAAACTGAAGATTTGGAATTTAAAACTGAGGCGTTTAGCCTTAAAAGAGGGGTTTTAACCCTGAAAGCAAGGGTTTGGGACCAAAAGATGAGGCACTGAGCGTTAAAAGAGGGGTTTGGACGTTGGAAGTGTGGCTTTGGGTGTTAAAACTGAGGCTTTGAGTGTTAAAATGGGGGTTTGGACCCTGAAAGTGAGGGTTTGGCTCTTACAAATGAGGCTTTGAGCTTTCAATCAGGGTTTGGACCCTATAAGTGAGGTTTGCGGTCCTAACTATAGGGCTTGAGGTTAAAATAGGGGTCTGGACAATAAAAGGGAGGCTTTGGAACTTAAAAATGAGGGTTTGTCCCTAAAATGAGGGGTTTTGATCCTAAAAGTGAGGGTTTGGGGTCCAAAACTAATGCTTTGAGCCCTAAAGGATGGATTTAGATCCTAAATGTGAGGCTTTGCGACATACAAATGAGGCTTTGACAGTAAAAAAGACAGGTTTGGTCCCTGACAGTGAGGGTTTGGGAGCTCTAAATGCAGCCTTGAGCCTTAAAAGAGGGATTTGAACCCTGAAAGTGAGGATTTGGGTGTTAAGAAGGAGGCTTTGAGCTTTAAAACAGGGGCTTGGACCCTGAAAGAGAGGTTTGCTGTCTTAACTATAAGGCTTTGAGCGTTAAAAGCTGGGTTTGGACAATAAAAGGGAGGCTTTGGTACTTAAAAATTAGGGTTTGTCCCTTAAAAGCAGGGGTTTGGATCCTCAAAGTGAAGGTTTGGAACCTAAAAATGAGGCTTTGAGTGTAAAAGACAGGTTTAGACCCTAAAAGTGAAGTTTTGGGACTTCTAAATGAGGCTTTTAGCCTTAAAAGAGGGGTTTGAACCCTGAAACTCACAGTCTGGAGAAAAAAAAAAGATAGTTTGAGCAGTAAATGACCAGATTTGAATGCTAAAAGTGAGTGTTTGGGACCTAATGAGGAGGCACAGAGGTTTAAAAGAGGGGTTTGGACCCTAACAGTGAGGGTTTGGGTCTTAAATGAGAGGTGGGAGCCTAGAACCCACAGTTTGGAATGAAAAAAATGAAGGCTTGAGCTTTACAAGACAGGATTCAATTCTAAAAGTGAGGATTTGGGACCTTGAAAGGAGGCACTGAGCATTAAAAGAGGGGTTTGGACGCTGGGAGTGTGGCTTTGGGTGTTAAAAATGAGGCTTTGAGCTTTAAAACAGGGGTTTGGTCCCTAAAACCAAAGTTTGCAGTCCTGACTATAAGGCTTTGAGCATTAAAAGAGGGGTTTGGACAATAAAAGGGAGGCTTTGGAGGTGAAAAATGAGGGTTTGTCCCTAAAAAGGAGGGATTTGGACCCTAAAAGTGAAGGCTTGGGATATAAAAATGAGGCTTTTTGCAGAAAAGATAGGTTTGGAGCTTAAAAGTGAGGGTTTGGGACTCCTAAATGAGGCTTTGTGCATTAAAAGTGGGGTTTGGACCCTGAAATTAAAGGTTTGGAACTTAAAGCTGAGGCTTTGAGAGGTTAGGAGAGGGGTTTGGACCCTGAAAGTGAGGGTTTGGGACCTAAAAATGAGGCTTTGACGCTGGAAAAGGCAAGTTTGGAGACCAAAAGGGAGGGTTGGGGACCTAAATATAATGCCTTGAGCCTAAAGGATGGATTTAGATCCTAAACGTGAGGCTTTGCAACAAATAAATGAGTCTTTGACAGTAAAAAAGAAAGGTCTGGACCCTAACAGTGAGGGTTTGGGACATCAAAATGAGGCACCGAGCATTAAAAGAGGGGTTTGGACCTTGAAAGTGAGGTTTTGGCTGTTAAAAATGAGGCTATGATTTTTAAAACAGGGATTTGGACCCTAAAAGTGAGGTTTGCTGTCCTAACTATTAAGGCTGTGATGTTAAAAGTGAGGTTTTGGGTGCTTTAAAGTGATTCTTTGGGACCTAAAGATGAGGGTTTGTCCCTAAAAAGGAGGGGTTTGGACCCTAAAAGTGAGGTTTGCGGTCCTGACTATAAGGGTTTGAGGTTAAGAGAGGGTTTTGGGTGCTTTAAAGTGAGGGTTTGGCACATAAAAAATGAGGCTTTGAGTGTGAAAGACAAGTTTAAACCCTAGAAGTGAAGGTTTGAGACCTAAAAATGAGGCTTTGACTGTTAAATGAGGGCTTTGGTTCCTAGAATTGAGGGTTTGGGTGTTAAAAATGAGGCTTTGAGCCTTAATATAGGGGTTTGGACCCTAAAAGTGAGGTTTGCGGTCCTGACTATAAGGGTTTGAGCATTAAAAGATGGGTTTGGACAATAAAAGTCAGGCTTTGGCTGTTAAAAATGAGGGTTTATCCCTAAAAAGGAGGGGTTTGGACTGTGAAAGTGAGGGTTTGGAACTAAAAAATGAGGCTTTGAGTGTGAAAGATGGGCTTGGGACATAAAAACCTCCCTTTTAGCATCGAATCCAGCCTATTAATGCTCAAACCATCATTTTTTCGTTCCAAACCGTGCGTTTTAGAGTCCAAAGGACTTGTTTAAGGCTCAAAGCCTCATTTTTAGGTCCCAAACCCTCACTTTTAGCATCTAATCTGGTCTTCTAATGCTCAAACTGTCATTTTTTCGTTCCAAACCGTGAGTTTCAAAGTCCAAACCCCTGTTTTAAGGCTCAAAGCCTCCTTCTTAACACTCAAATCCTCACTTTCAGGGTTCAAATCCCTCTTTTAACTCTCAAAGCCTCAGTTTTCAGTTCCAAACCTTCACTCTCAAGGTCAAAACCCCTCTTTTAAGGCTCAAGGCCGCATTTAGAGCTCCCAAACCCTCACTGTCAGGGTCCAAACCTGTCTTTTTTACTGTCAAAGCCTCATTTGTATGTCACAAAGCCTCACGTTTAGGGTCTAAATCCATCGTTTAAGGCTCAAAGCATCATTTTTAGGTCCCAAACCCTCCCTTTCAGGGTCCAAACCCCTTTATCAAGGCTCAAAGCCTCATTTTTAACAGCCAATCCCTCGCTTCTAGGAACCAAAGCCCTCGTTTAACAGCCAAAGCCTCATTTGTAACACCCAAAGACTCGCTTTCAGCATCCAAACCCCTATTTTAACACTCATTGCCTCCTTTTTAGGTCCCAAACCGTGAGTTTCAGGGTACACGCAGGAGGAGCAGAAGGGGCCGGGGAGCAGGACAGAGGCCCCGAGAGCGGCAGGGCCAGCTGAGCGGGGGATACAGGCGGGAGAGAGGGGACAGGCGGCAGCACAGAGGGGAACCAGGAGGCCAGGACACGGCGACAGAGGAAGGAGGCGGCCAGGGAGCGGGAGAGAGGTGTAGGGAAAGGAAAACATAGCATCAGGCTGTAGGACAGACAGGGAGGAGTTAGAAAATAGAGTCAGACAGAGAAAGAAAGAGAAAGGAAGAGCAAAAGTGATGGGAACTGGGGAAGAGTATGCCCTCGCTGAAAGCCCGACCTCCCCACACCCTGGCTTTTCCTCGGACCCCAACAGCCTCGGCTGGACTGCTGCGCAGGTTTGTTGGGGCCGCTGTGCAGGGCGCTGTCAGCTCTGGCACTACGGGCATCTGCCCTTGGGGAATGAGCTGCGCCGTCAAGGGGGATGAAAGCGGCGCTGGGCCTTCTCTGCACGAAGCAGCTCGCATCGCTTGTCAGCGGTGACTGATGCATGTCGCTGAGGCAGCTCAGCCATGCCGGGGGTGTCTGAGGTGAGCGCGCTATCCCAAACCATAGCTACGACAGCGACCAGGTCACCATCAGCACAGCCAGGTCCGCGTGACGGTTAATCAGATTTCAGGGCAGCAGCCAGTCCGGCCGGCAGCGCCAAACACGCCGAGGCTGCGATGGCCGCCCCCAATAAAACTGAGCCCCTCGGGGTGTTCGGTGGGCGCAGCCGGGGCACTCGAAGCAGGCTGCGCCGGCGGCTTTGCCTCGGGGGGCGCCGTGGCGGCCCTGCCGGGGCAGGGGGTGCTGCCCTTGAGCCCCGCGAGCCCCCGGGCGGAGCCAAAGCTTTGCGTGCAGCTCCCGCGCCGCCCCCGCCCCGCGGAGCCCTTCAGCCCGCTCCCGCCGCCTCTGGGCAGCAAACGCGCTTCCAGGGCCCGAAAAAGGCAGGGCCCGGGCGCGTTTCGCCACGCTCGATGCCCTCCGGAGCCGCGGCGGGAGCGCGGCCGGGCGGTTCGGAGCCAGCTTCGCTCTCCCGGGGATGGGAAGGGGCGCCCGCTTCGCGCCGGGGCTCGGCGGGAGCCGCGGCCCCCCCTGAGCGGCCCCAGCCGCCCCTTCCCGCTCCCGGCGGAGCCCTTCCCCCCCCAGCCCCCCGCGCAGCCCCGGGGCCGGGCGCGGAGCGGGGCGGGCGGCAGCGGGGTGGGCGGCCGGGCCCGGCGGGGCCATCGGGGCCGCTCGGCTCCGCGCCGCGGCGGCTCCTGCTGCTGCTGCTGCCGCGCGGCAAAACGTCGGGCAACAGCGGGTCGGTTCTTGTTTTGGGTTGTATTTTCAATGCCGCATCTCTCGGAGGCGCCTCGGCTGCTGCCGGAGCCCCTGCTGATGTTTCAAAGCCCTTCAGCGGCAGGGAGCCCCCTCCCCGCCCCCCCATCTCCGGGACCGCACGTACCCGGCAGAAAGTTCCCGCTGCTCAGGCAAGGCTTTGAAGCCTGTTTGCACAAACGTGCCGGGGGAAGGAATGGCTCGGTGGGGGCCGGGGGTGAGGGCCTTCCTTCCGTAGCCCTTTTGGTTACAGCTGTAAATCACAGCGGGCACTGCTTGTGTTTGCAAGAAAGCCCCAGTAAAACACCACGTTCTTGGTGTAACTCGTTTGGCTCATTTTTTTCACAGCCAAAAGCACTGATTTCTGGGGCACCACCTCAGCGAGTTGGTCGGGGCAGGTGCGGTGGGTGAGCAGGAGGGAGCGAGCAGCCCGTGCTGGCCCCGGGGGTGGGAAGCGGCAGAAACAGAGTGTCCCCAGCTCTCCCCATTTTAGGCTGAAGTACGTATTGACGCTGTGACTTGGGGCACAGTTGAACCCCCGGGGGTGGGGAGCATCCTCGGCGCCCGCCTCAGTTGTCCCCTGGGTGTCACCTGCAGCTTCAGCCCAGAGCTTGGGGTCGATGCTGTGTCTGAGTGGCGCTAAACCCTTCCCGTGCTCTGAGACACCTTTGTATGTGAAGGCTTGGGGATGCTGTTTGCATCCTAACAGGTGGCGTACGCGGAGGTGTCGCTGAGGGAAGCGTCCCTCTGGTGATGCCTCTAAACCAAGCGAGGGGTTGGGATTTGCAGGGGCTCCGGCAGGAATCCTCAGGCCCAGCTCCCTCACGGCTCTGGCATCTTTGTGCAAAGGAAAGGTGTGGCTGCCAGACCCCCGCCGTGCTCCCTGGGAGCAGGGCTCGGCCCTGAGCGGAGGCCGAACAACATCACCAGTGGCATCGCAATGTCCCCACGGTGCTGCCCGGCCACGCACGGGCTCCATGGCTCCCGGCCGGCCCCAGCCTGCAGGAGGAGGTGCCTGCCTCCCCCTCCCTTGGAGAGCAGACCGACTGAAACGGCAGCGTTTTGCTTTTAAAAACCGCTGATAACCGGCCTGTCTCCTGTCGCTGGTTTGTATGTGTCTGTCTGCATATGGTGCACATGAAGAAGGGAATTTCTGGGCGTCTTGGGATTTGTATTGCATTAGTGAGCTGCTGAAGCTGTCCGTGTGCGTTGAAGGAGTTCAGCAGCTTGCTGCTGCCGTTTGAGCAGGCTTGTGCGGGCAGGGGAGAGCTCTCCCACTCTGTCAGGAGCAGGGAGCGAAGGGTCCTTGCGCAGCTCTGGAGTCAATTTGTCACCCCGAGTTACTGCACAGGCTGTTTTCAAGCCAAAAGAACAGAAAAGGTGCCGGATTGGGATTTTGTTGGAGTTGAATGGCAGGGCACGTACCAACACCTGTGGCTTTTCTGCTTGGGAAGACCTGCTGATGCACTGGTTGCGATGATTTTCTTGGTGCAGCTGATGGCAACCTGGGCTCTTGTAGCCCTCCCGCGTGCACCCAGCGGAGGGTCCAAGGGGTGGGGTCGGCGATTCGCGTCGCTTCGCTTTGTGTGCCTGAGCATTTCAATGTTCTCCCTCAAATTGTGCGGGTATTGAAGTGAGTGTCACATGGCAGCGACCATTCCTGGAGCTGGCTGTGGTGTTTATGCGTTAAAACCCTCTAAAAAGAGTCTCTTCTGTATTGACGGTGCTTCCTACTTTGTGCCTGAGACCAGAAACCCTTTAGATTCCGTGGGCAGCTCGGAGTGATACCGTTTTGGGATTCAGAGTTGATCCATTTGTCCTCGTTAACAGGAGTAGCTAAAAAAGCTAATTAAGGCTTTAATGTTGAGACTGGCATAGTCTTCTGAGCAATAAAGTAAGAGGATGATGAAACATGGCTTTTTTTCTGTTTTTAAATCTATTTCTTCCCTAGCAAATAGCAAACCAGAAGGTCTGTTCCAGCACAGAGACGGACTCATGAATGTATTTGGTCTGGCTGTACAACATCACGTCTTCTACATGTATTGCCAAGGGTCACTCCAATCAAATCTGAGGGTTTTTTTCTTTTGATTAAGACCTTATTAACAACCAGGGAGTAGGGAACGTGATGAAAGTAAATCTGAAAATAGTGTTGCGAAGTGCTGATCTGCTGATGAAATCGTGCAGTTAAAGTAATCCCCTCTGAGCAGCGTGTTAACTTCTGCGGCTCACTGCAGTGACTCTTCAGTGCTGTTTGGGAAAGCGTGCCTGTCCTGAAGTCTGCCTGAGTGTGGTTTTCTCTGAAGTAGGTGAACACTCAAGAAGTCTCATTTCCATCCAGTGGGACCCAATCTGCTGCCTGGAGAAAGCTGAAATTTGGGGGGAAGCTATGGGAGGACATTTTTCCCCTCAATAGGGATGGAAAATTTTTTTCCTCTGTAAGTATGGTCAATAGAAGAGACATTTGATATCCAACTCTATGCTCAGGAAGCTGAACTCCCTGAAAACTTTCTGCGTACATCTGCTATTTCAGTGAGAGACCCTAGAAGACAGGGAATGAGCCCAGCTTCTGAGCAGTGAGTAAAACTTCCACTTAACAAAAGCATTTCCCAAGCCATTTCTGACGGGGACCTGTCAGCTGGCGCACAGAGCTGGGACTGAAAGCATTAGCCTGACCTTAATTTCAGCTGAGGTTCGGGCATGGCCTGCTGGCAGGTGTTCCTGGCTGGTCCTTGGAGCGTGTAGGGTCCAGTGCAGGAGCCTGGGCGTGAGCCTTGAGGCTTCAGAGTAGGCGGAGAAGTGGCTGTGTCCTCCTCGTAGTTTAGCTTCGGGCAATTTTTAGTAGACGTAGAACAGAACGAGCAGGAATGTTTCAAGTTCATGTATTTCTCCTAAAACTACAGGTGAAATTTCCTCCCCATTGGGCAACTGTTTCCCAGCTGGCTGGACCTGATACACAGATGGTCGATTAAAGAGGCTTCATTTTTATTCGGTTTCCGTTTGAACAGACTTTTCTCTTTTTCCTAGTGTGCTGCAGGTTTGTAACATTTGTGATGTGCTGGGTGTTCGTCTGGCTCCGCATACCTGTTTCTTCTTTTTTCTGACCCTTTAAGAAAAAAAAAAAATGAAAACACCAAACCATGAGCTTGAAATTGCCTGCGGGCTCAGCACCCTCCAAGCCATTTGATAGCGTGGTTTGCTGGAGCTGTTTCAGGGTTTGTCGTTTCATCTCTTTTAATCCTGGTTGGTTAATAACATGTATTCTTCTCCACACCCCAGGCTGGATGCCAGAGAGGACGGTGGCTTGGTACAAATTCACCATCCCTCCCGTTTTTGCAGCAAATGGGGCTGTGGTTCAGCAAAGCCACTCGTGGTGTGGGAAAGCGGGCAGTCGGGGCTGCTGGGAGGAGTAAATCCGACAGCACCCCCTGCACAAACGCTGGGTTAAAGCCGGTCTGAAGGCACCTATGATGCCAAAATGTCATCAGATTCTTTGTTATGCGCTGACTTCTTTTCCTTACCCTCCTACAGAGCTTATCAGTTTACTGCTTGCCCCTCTTTTGGCTGTTTACCTGGTGAGCTTGTTAAAAAAAGAAGAAAAGGTGCTCTTTCTCTGCAGCCGAGCTGAGTGTCCAGGTGCCCCTTTCCAACCTGCTCACAGCTCAGGCTGCCAAGTGCCGTGGGTATGATTTAGATCCCTGGATGTGTGAAGGAGGGCGCTTAGTCCTGTGGTGAACGTGGTATTCGTGGTGTGCTTACCCCTAAAGCATCTGCCCCTTGGCTTGAAGGACCAGGAGGTTTCTGTAATATCAAAAGCAGAAAACCCTGTGAGATTGAGCTGAGTAAAGCCTTTAGTAAACTTAGTAGTTAAAATGTGACTCCTTCTACAAGGCGATACCTCCCATGAAATACGACGTTTTCAGGCCCCCAGGATTCTTTATGGCTACCCTGCAAGGCTATTGATGGAAACATTTTTGTATTTTTAATGCTTACATTTGCACCAGAATAAAAATTTGCATGAGGCGAAGAGAGAAGCAATCCATTTTTCTGTCCTAACCTGCTCCAGCTCCTTCGCTCAATGGCCAAAGAGCAGCTTGAAACCAACGCCACATGCTGAGGAATTCAGAGCTGCTGTAACTGCGTTGGTTTCATAGTCAAATTGTAATCTATGGCTCTGCTTCAGCTGCAAAGTGAGGGTCACCTCTCCGTGTCTGATTCCTGTCAGGGATCAGCTCGATCAGACCGATCTGGTTTGAATTACTTTTTGCTTGATAACGATGCAGTCATGGCACCCCAGTGCCTTTGTGCTGGAATGGGATCCTCCGTGATCCATCTTGCACCAACCCAGAAATGGTTCTGCCTTCGGGGCATAAGCAGGCTTATGGCCGCTGACCCGGCTGGGCTGAGGGCAGGTGTCGAGGGCTAATTCTTCTCTATTAAACTGGGGTAAAGGATGAATAAACCATTCAGTGTCAGAAGTGAGCTTCTGTCACTCAAATGAGCCTGAAGAGCATCAGGCCCAAGAACGACACCTCCAACACGCCCCACGTTCCTCCCTGGGGAGACTCGTGAGCCTGAACCTTTCTTTGCGTCATTAGCCTATGGTGAAACAAAATTCTCCAGCCCGTGGCAGGGTTCCCTGTCGTCACTGGTGGAACAAACTGCTGCAGCTGGTAGGTAGAGTGAAGAAAGAGGGATTTCAGCTTTCATGCTCAGTCTTTGGTGCTGCTGCCCGGAGAGTAACTCCAGCAGGGAGCTAGCGGTGGGTTCATTTATTTTAGCTATTGCAACCTGCGCGTGCTGTGCGGCCTTCCCCCTTGTTTCCTTCAGCCCACGGAGGCTGCCTTTGGGCCCCCCAGAGCCACCTGAGCAATCGGGTTTATCCCCATTCCTGCTCCTTGTATCCCGTCCGTGCTGGGTCCCACAGGGGTTGTGGACAGACTCACAGAAATCAAGAAACGGAGATCCAGAGGCTGAACCGTGCCCTTTTCAGCACACGCTCCTCGCTGCCAGATCAGCCCCCCGTGCACCACTGGGTGTTGCGGTGACCCCCCCCAGAGGTGTGTGCTGGTTGTTGTGACGCACCTGGAGGGGGGGCCGTGTTTTGGTCGCTACAGGTTCGAAGCCACCCTTGCAGGTCAGCCAGAGCCCTGACTGTAGTGTGCCCGGCTGCCTGTCTGCAGTATGGCCTGCCTGGCTGCAGGCAAGGCTTCCCCCGGGCAAGGAGGAGCTCTGGGCACGTGGAAGCGTCAGCAGGGCAAATAGAAGATCTGTTGATTTTTGAAATGCCCTTTCGTCCTCTGATGCCTGCTCTTAGTTACTCATTTCCATTTCTTTCTCCCGTTGCAGAATACTTGAGGAACGAGAGCACCTTTCTGGGAGAGCTGGTGTTTGGGAGCGCAGACACCATTGAACTTTCCTGTGACAGCCACGGCTCTTCTGTGTCTGTTTCCTGGTTTAAAGACGGTATCGGGATTGCACCTCCCAGCAGAGCTCGTACTGGGCAGAAGCTGTTGAAGATCATCAGTGTGTCATACGATGGCTCGGGGCTGTACAGCTGCAAGGCGAGGCATTCCGACCAGGTCCTGGGAAACTTTACAGCCAGAGGTACAGGTGCGTGCAGAAATACAGCGCGCTCGGGACTTGTATTTTCATTTTGTTTTTTAAATTTTGCCCCTCCACACGCTCAGTACAGCTGGTGCTTTGCAGGGTTCATCGGTACTGGGCAGGCCTCTGCCTCCCTGATGACTCCTGGCAGTGATTAGACCGACAGAACCAACCAGCCAAAGCTTGCTTGCGTGTCCATGGCCAATGTTAAAGCGTGACGGTGAGACTGAGAGAGCCTGAGACACGGTGCTGGTCAGCTTAAACCCCAAACGCCCCCTAACACTCAACTAGAGGCAGTGCTACGTGGGCCTTTGAAGTCTTTTGTGAGTGGGTGAGCTGTGGCTCAGGGAGGTTGAGCGAGTGACTTTTTCTGCTCTATGTGACAAATCAGTGGCAAAATTGCATGTAAAAGCTGGAGGTTCCTGAAAAGTATTTCCCTGTTGTAGGCGATGAATGTCTTCCCTCCATCCTGGTTATCATAAATTGCTAGTTTGTTTTGGCGGCAGCTTCTCTGTAAGCTGTGTCCATCTCAAATATGTGCTTCATCGGAGGCGCTTATTGGGATTCCTACGTTGCAAAGAAGCGCGGTGTCAGCAAAGCACGTGCTGTCGTTTGCTTGGCCATATTGCCCGTGATGAGGCCAGCGGGACAGAACAGCTCCAGGCTGTCCGAGGCTGGATCAGTACCCAGGGAGTGTCAGAAGCATCTGTTGTCCCCAGGTAGCTAACCACTGCCACTGAGATCATCCCCGTGATCTCAGGCTGCTGCATGGGTAGAAGGATCCACATGGCTGTGAGCAGATGGGAAGCCTCCTGATGGCATAGATTCAAAGCCTGATTTTTCAGAACAAGTAACCCGTTGTGGATGTAAGCTTTTAAAATCTCTCCTTTGTTTTTGTGCTGTTGGCGTTTTTCAGGCATCCCCGAAGAGTAGGTCCTTGCCTCCAAAAGTTGAGTTCCTTGAAAAAGTAAGGGGCTCTCTCTGAAAACCGAACGCAGAGGTGTTTGTGATTGTAAATCCCATCCACTCCCTAAAGGGCTTTCTCTTTTGTGTCAGAAAATTTGTGTAGGTGAGGGAATCAAACCAATAATAATAAATGAAAGCTTGTTTCAGCAAGAGTTTTGGAGAGAGAGAGTTTTGGAGAAAGAATGGTGACAAGCCTGTGCTGGTGTGGTGGTGTTTTACTGGGGTGGGGGAGAGAATACTTCAGTTGGTCGGAGCGAGTCCCCAGAAGCCTGTGCCTGTCGCGTGTGCTGCCAACGTTTCTGCAGCTCCCCTCGTCGGGCGGCTGTTTGCAAGGAGTGTGTTTGAGCACTGGGGGCTCAGCAGGCGCCGGGCCCTGGCCCTGGGCAGCCTGCTCTGGGTGACCCTGCGTGCGCAGGGGCTGGACCAGCTGCCTCCAGGGATTCCGGAAGGCCTTTCTCTCCCTTGTGACTCCGTGACTCTGGAAGTGGTGCTGCGAGGGGCCAGCGCTGTGGCAGCGCTGGGAACGTTGTCTTCCCTGGGCTCTGCCTCTGTCGGGACGGCTGTGTGTGTGCTCTGCCCTGAGACACTCGGCACCTGCGCCCGTCTGTCCAGGTACGCCAAGCAGTGTGCAACAGAGCGCACTTTCAGGAGTGACTTGAGGAACTTTTGCTAGCTTGGCCGCGTTAGAGAGGGACTGCAGCTCCTGCATGCAAGGGTAGTCGTGTTGGAGAATAACCGTAGGAGTCCTAAGTTCCCAGGGTGAAGAAGAATGGTCATTTTGGCAGCTTGTGCCCAGCCCGCTGTGGGGTAGGATCCAGCTGGGAGGCTGGATTCTGGTTTACTCCTGAGCATGGAGTAAGCCTGTGGCGATTTACACTAATCTGACTGCTGACAGAAATAGGAATGTGGTTGTAGTCAGTGTTTTCAAAGAGAGCAGAAACGCAGTTAGTGCTGGACATGTCTCTTAAAGGAGAGGCTTCACGCCTTTAACCGGTCTCTCTCTCCTTTCCCACTGCTTTGATTCCCAGTCATCCTTGGTTTAACTTAGCAGAATGATGCAAGTACATCATCCTGATAACCAGATCATTATATATATTGCTCATAATTTATTATAGGTTTTACCTCCCTGGTTCCATATTGTCAAGCAAATGCCTAGCAAAAAAAATGTTTCAAATGCCCGTTGGCTCACTCGGGGAACCTGGGCGTGCCTGATGCGCTGGCAGTTTCACATGCTTTTGTACGCTGTTAATAACGGCAGCATGACTAACTTTAAAGTCACCTGAAGGGTCCAGATGTCGGAGGGTTCCTTACCTGATGGTTCTTGCCAGTGGCACTGGTCGGAGAAGCACATCTGATGTGCGCTGTAGGCAGGACTGCTCTGTGTCAGGGTGTGAGCTTTCCACCGGAGATGAAGGATTTCTGGCTTGGTGGGGAGTTTGGGGTGGTGAGTGGTTTGCTTTTAAACTCCGGTCTCCCCAGTTAGTTTAAATCCTTAAAGCGTGACTTCCAGTTTGGCCACACAAAATTCTGTGCTCTTGGCCTGTCGCGGGAGGCAGCGGCAAAGGCAGGGTGACGCGGGGCGGCTCACGGCAGGTGAGGAGGTTTCCTGACTGCTCTTAGCTGCCCTGCTGCAAGAGACTTGCTCGCTCTTTTTCTTAAAACTACCTTGCTACCAGTAGAACATATTCTATGAGTGACGATGAAGCACTTCCATCAAAACGTTGCCCTGCGCCTAGTGCGGGACCCTGACGGCCGCGTCCCGTGTGTCACGCGCTCGTGCTTTTCATGCTGGCAGAAGGTACTGGAACATGCTCTCAAACAGTTCCCGTGCCTGGGACTGGAAGTGCAGCCGATTCCACTGCCCGGCCTTCAGAGCATAACCTTTCTCCACAGCAGGCCCATCTGTATAACTTGTATTTCCTTGTCAGCGCTTCCCTTGAATGCCCTTGTGTTGCTCCCCGAGCCCGGGCTTCAGAGCGAGCTGTGACCTCCTGTGCTGGGAGGGACACAGGTTCCCAGTGCGCGCTGGCAGGAGCGATCGTAGCCCTTTGTTTGCAGGAGAACACGTACGGCACAGACACCCCAACACGCCGTGTGAGCCCGTGTAAGCGCTGGCTGTACTGCTCCGTAGCACGGGGTAAGGGCTCGCGCTGACACCTGCCTTGGCCAGCAGGTGGGACACCCAGGCACAGCGAGCTGCGTTTCACGTCTCCCTTTTGAGACGCCGTGAAGAAAGCAGTGCCATTTGAACGGGGTGATTAAATCTGCCTTGTCTTCGGGAGGCGTTTTCAGGAACCATTTCAGAACCTGCAAAACACAGTTACTTGAAGGAGTTTGTCTTTCCATGTGTCGGGAATAGAGAAAGATTGATAAGACCTGAAGAGAAACCAGAGTGTATCTCTTATTAAGGCGCCTGTTTAACCTTGTAAATCACTTCAGCTTTTCAGTTTTTCCACAACAAAATTGCTCTTGATGTATGGAAACATGAACTCTTTGTGGAGCACCTCCAAAAGTGTGGGAAGTGTCTGAAAGGCCTAGAAATGTTTGTGAAATCCTGCAGAGGAGCGGTAAGGGCAGGCAATAGGAAGGAAAGGACTGGAATAAGGAATATGAGGCTTTAATTGTAGAAAAAAAATCCGTGCTGTGTTATGTTTCCATCATAAGTGTATGGAAAACTGCTGTGTAACTGATGAGCTATGAAAGTCTGTATTGCTTGTAACGTGAAAGTATCAAGAGTATGTTTTGTGGAAGAGTTTAGAGGATGAAGGTCCTTAAGAACGTTGTTCAAAATACACATGCCAAAAGTGAACAAGACATAAACGATGCATGAAATCTACTAGAAGTCAATGGAAAATTAAGAATAAAGTATGAAATCAAGGAAAGGGACAAATGGAAACTTCTCCCTATTACCGAGAAGCTTTTGAAAAGATGATTTTTCTCAGATCGCATCGTACTAACCTGTGTGAGTAGACTTGACTTCAGTGTCCTGGGCTTTTTTCCCTGTTATTTATTTTGTCAATACCCCTGCGTCCCTTTTTGTTGGTGACCTCATAGGCATCAGAAAAGCAAAGGATTCTCCTTTTGCTCTGCTGTGAGATCCAAATCTGCCCTCAGTGCCATTTTTTTCAGGAGAAGATCTACAGGAGGTGGATGGGAGATTATTCACGGCAAAGTGATGAAACTTCTGTCAATCTCAGAAATGTCTCTGGCTGTCAGGAGTCTCTTTTTGCATGTTTGTCTTTATTTAGAGTGAAGAATGCGAGACCTCACGGCTCAGGTAACGAGCAGCCTGCTGCAGTTTCCCGAGGTGACCATTCAGGCTCTTGGGGAAGATGAGACCACCCGAGGGTCTGTGCTGCGCGGGCAGTTCTGCAGAGGTGAGCCTTTTCCTTGAAACTGGCCCTTGCTGTGAAGTTGTTACTGCCTGGAGGTGACCTGAGGCACGGGGTCACAGCATCAGCTGTGTCAGGTTGGTGCTGCTCAGGTGCCTCACGTTTTGAGAGAACAGAAAGGGTGAGCTATGAAAAAACCGATGAAAAATGTTAACATTAAAACATTAGTAGAGTTAAACTTTGAAATGACAACAGCCTGCTCCAATCTTGAGCCATTAAAATAACAGGCACAAGTCGGTGAGCCCTCCTCAATTGCTAATTGAATGAAGGGCAGTTTTCAAAAAAGTCAGAGTGTTGTTTTGGGCCATATTTATTGGTACCATCATAACATTGCCTGCAGAAAGAGTTCCCCCAGAGTGTTACAGCAGCAAACGGCCCTGCTTTTTTGTTGCTAGCCTGAATACAAAGAGAAGGAAGAGGAAAGCCCTGTTAGGTGCTGCAGCCGGGTTTGCAGAGCATTGAATAGGATGCAGAGGAGTGTCCCGTGAGAGGTGCTGAGAGTGGCTGAGCAGATGAGGTAGCTGACTTTGTAGGTGATGGGAAGGTAGCGCCGGGTGCCTGCCTGGGTGTCCGGGCATCTGCTGAGACCACGTAGAATCCCTCTATGTGACTGTAAGTGCAGTAACTGAGTTAATACTCCCTTTGTGTTGGAAGTAGTTCAGTGAAACTAAATGTGCTAAATTCTCTCTGTGATCAGCGTGTGTGAAAGTTGAAATTGGCTCCCGCAGTGCCCATTTTAAGGTAATTCCTTGTTGAAGTCCAAATCCCTGCCCAAAGTAGGCGTGTGTCAAGCAAAGTTAGTAAAGTAGAAAGGAATTGGCTGAAATTTGCTCTGTTTGAAGTACGCTTTAGGAGTTGTATTCCCATAGGTATTTAGATGTTTTCTAGCAAAACCAAGCTGAATATGGTATAAAGACGAGCGATCAACATATTGTAATCTTTATCCCAAACAAGCAGAACTCTTCAGTGCAGGAATGACAAGTACAAATGCAAAATCATAAGGTGGTTCATTTGAAGATGTATTGCTTGAGAGTTCAGTGGGTGATTTCAATGACCAGAATTCGGTACGTCTGTCTCCCTGTGTGAGGCACCTCTATTGAAGCAAAGGGGCAGTGATTGTGATTTTTCCGTTGTTTTCAGTCCTCTCTTGTGAGTTTCCTTTAGCCAGCTTTTCCTTCTCTTCTAGGGAGAGGTGGCCTGGCCTGGCTGGCGTGTGGCCCTCAGCTGGAGGTCGTGAGCGCTGTGACGGGAGAGGGACTCTCTGCACACCGTTTCAGTGGAGCCCGTGAGCAGCCTCCCACCATCCGCGTGGTGAAGGAGGTTTCCTGGCAGATGGGAACGGGGCTGCTGGTTGGCTTGAGAGAAGCAGAGGGAAGTGTTCTCTGCCTGTACGACCCTGGAACATCAAGCGTGGTTAAAGCAGTTGTTCTGCCAGGAAGGGTAGGTGCTTTTCAATGGGGGAAACGTTGTCAGGTGCTGCATAACGCTGTTTCAGGAGCAGCTGTGGAGCGTCTCTTTGTTAGGAAGTCTATTTTCTCTATTGCGTCATCATACTGTCACTGCAGAGTGTCCAGTCGAGAGCGGCATGATGTAAAATGGTGGGCTTCACAGTACCATTATCCTTTGAGTTTACTGATAGTAGAACAAGTTTTCCGGTTTTATGGTAGAGCACGTAGTTACCTAATTTTCCACTTGCACAAAAAGGCTTTGAAAGCTGCAGGAAATGGAAATTGGTGAGCTGTAATAATAGAGTGCGCCATTGCAGTCGATGTGAACTCAGTGAAATAACTGCAGGAATTCTAGTAAACGCAAGGCAGTAACGGATGTTTGTAGAGGGCTTTTTTTTTTCTTTCTTTCTTCTTGATATAATTGGAAACAATGCTGTGTTTTTAAGTCTTATATTTTTAATTCTGGCTTCAATTTTCAGTGATTTCTATCAAAGCTTATCAAAGAGCTTAAATACTAACTTGTAGTTTTCCTGTAGGTAACCGCTATAGAGCCCATAACTAGTCCCGGAGGCGGCAGCGTGAGGCCTTGGCACCTACACCGGGCTCTGCAACGGTTCTGTGGAGCGGCAGCGGTGGCGACAGATGTTGGTCATCTACTTGTGGTGGACCTTGGTTTGGATGATCCATCTTGCAGCCAGAGGGAAAATGAGCCATCGGGTAAGCTGCAGTTTCTAAACCTGAATTGGAAAGTAAGAAAACTTGTGTCTTTTAAATCAACAACATGCATCCCGCTTTGAAGATAACTGCTGTGCAGACGTTTATGACTGCTGATTACAGATGGCAGTTTGACACCGTCTGGTCCTGAATGGATGAAAAATGGGAGTGGCTTCATACTCCTTCTAAGGTTACAAATACCCCCTCCCACCAGGATCCCTCTGTCACTGTGACTCTCGCCAGTGAGGAGTAGGAATCTGACCATCCGAGTCGGTGCAGCTGCCAGATAGGAAGGTGTATCGGACGTGCCCTATTTCTTGGGAATGTTCTTCTGCTTCTGTTCATTGACTAGTGGCAAATTTTAGGCTTTTTTATTTTATCTAAATCCAACTTATCAAAACCCATCTATTTGGATGAAAGAAACCTCTAATTTGTGTATTTGGAGCGCATACTCTGTTTTGGCTCTTACACCAGTGTCTTCAAGAGTTGATGTCACTTCAAGGAGCTTCATCGTGAGGCCCAAACTCCTGATGTGCAGGGTCCAGGAAGAATTTGTCTATGAAGGCTACACTTTTACCTGGTGTTGAAATACGACTGAGAATTCCTGTCCAGACAGAGAGTTCTTATGTTCTCCGAATATGTACAAAATGGAAAGAGCAAACTAAGTGTTGTATCAGTGGGTATTTTGCCTGGGATGGTAGAATTAGTTTATACATGTTGTCACATCAGTGTTTCAAATGCAACCTGAGTGGCATAACGCATTCATTTAGCGTGTGGTTTTGTGTGTGCAGGTCTAACAGTTGCTGCTAGAATTGCTGCTGGAGTTCCACTAAGAAGAGAAATGGTGACCAGGGAAGGGAGACATCTCTGCTTTCAACTGCAAAGCCCTTCAGGAACAGCAATATCGACCCTGCGCTACATCAGCAGAAGCAACCAGCTCGCCGTGGGTTTTTCCAACGGCTCCCTGTCACTGTGGGATGTGAAAACTCTGCAGCGGGAGTAAGTCGCCCTTTGCACTTGGTCACGCCTGGAGGTGCAGGGCTCTCAAGGCTTTGCTTGAGGAGGAAGTCTGTTACTTCCAAGTGACCTTTTTCAGGGGTGGAATGGGAGGAGAAGCATGTCGGGTGCTCTTTGCTCAGAAGATGTGTCCACCCTAACACAAGCAGTCGGGGCCACTAGGCTCATCTTGTTTCTTTTTCTGTCTTTTTTTTTTAACCCTGTAGGCACCACTGTCAGCTTGAAGGAGGAAGGATTCCTGTCTACGCCATTATTTTTCAAGAGCCTGAGAATGATCCTCGCAATTGTGGCTACTTGTGGGCTGTTCAGTCGACACAAGAAAGGTGAATAAAAACTTACTCTAAGCCATTGAATTAACTTTTTATATCTATCCATTCACATACAGTTGACACACGTATATTTGTTGTGATTATTTAGCTGTGCAGGAGATTCTCTCAGGTGTGGAAGGTGTTGAGCTTACGGTGCAATTTTACAGGATTTAGCAGAGATGAAGAGGGACCTACTAGTTCCTCCCTGCTGCAAGGTGGCAAAGTGACAGTGGCTATATTTCTGTGTTTGCATTCTTAAATGACTGCCTTTGTTTCTTGATGACACAAGAAACATTCTCTTAATTCTTTATTCCTTATTCTTTTAATACCACACCATGGTATTAAAAAAATACCATGAAAAGCAGCCGAGGCTGCAGCTCCAGAGCACTAAAGGTGCAGATCCACCAGCCTGCTGCCCCTAAAGGAGGAGGTGACAGCATGGCCGGTTCCCTGGTGCCAGCTTGAGCCTTGGTGAGCCAGCTCAGCTCGCCTGGCAGGGAAGGTGTTCAGCAGCCAAGTCGGTGGTTTCCTGCTGGGCTAATGACTGAAACGAGGGTGTGGAAGGTGCTGTGTGTGCAGGAGAGGGACTGGAGCTCTGGTGGGAAGGGAAGGGAAGGGAAGGGAAGGGAAGGAAGATCTGCCCCTCTCAGCATCAGCAAGCTATTTACTCAGCTCAGCTGCCCGTAGAGTGGCAATCTTTTTCACTTGGACTGTAAAGCAGTTTTGCTTGAGAACTCTTCACTGTGAAGAGCTGTTCCCAACCATTTTTAGTCCACATAACATCTGAAAGCTTTCAGACTGTGTGGTTAGCCTTTGCCCCAGAAGCTGTTAGTGTCCAAATGTCCTCCGTTGTGTTTTAGCGGCTAAATGTGACCAACTGTCATGCTTTGGGAAGGGCTGTTTTTCTTTTCAGCGAGACAGTGCTATGAAGGAAACCTCAGCCTAGATCCAAGGAAAGGATAACGAGGAGTATAAAGCAGCTTTGTAACCAAATGTCACAATTTATACCTTTTCCAGTGAAGGCGATGCTGTGAGTTTACATCTGTTGCAGTTAGTGTTCGCTGCCAGAAGATGCTTGGCTTCAGGACAAGTCCTGTATGAGGTAAGACGTGCACGTGCGTGAAAGGATGGAAAGAGTCCTTATCTCTAAGGGAGTACCAGTGAAGTTGGCAGGGGTAATATGTATATGCTTGAAACCCTGGCAAAATCTCTTTGAGGGGAAAGTAACTTTAATTCAGAGCAATTCTTTCCTCTCATTTTGTTCCTTTCTCTTGCATATGCTCACTAGGTCCGGAATGAAACGGGTGGTTCTTGTATTGTGGTGCTCTGTTTTGATGGGGACTGTGCACTTTGATTTTTTGAATGAGCTTACATTTTGACTTTTTTCCTTATCTAGAGGAGAGCTCCTTCCTCATTGGTAAATGTTGCTTTTGACCAGGTAAAGGTGAGGAGTTTGGGAAAGGTGGTGTTTCTTTAAAACACATTCTCTCTCACGATGCCAAAGTATAAGTACCTTCAGGTGATTCAGTGTGTTCTAAACATGGATGTCTTCTCTTCCTCTTTGTTGATGTGCAGTTTTTAATGACATAAATATCCAGTGCTGTGGAGGAACAGAGCACCCTGATGGGGTTGTTCACGTACAAAAGGGCTTTCATTGCAGTTCACTTGTGCATCTCTTGTCGTGCTCTAAGCGCTGTGGGAGGTTGATAGGAAAACGTTTCTTTAATTTTTCCCCAGTTTCATTTTTGAACTTCTGCTTTCTTTTACCCTCTTTTAAAAACTGTTTGTAGCTACAGCCTTAGCTGTGGCAAAGACATGACCTTGTCCTGTGTCCTTCTTTGGTAAAAAACCCCAGTTGTCTGTAGCCCTTCCTCTGGTGGCTACTTTGTTCTGTCTCCATACTTCAATGTTACACTGCGGGACCTTTTACTCTTTGGTGATTCCTTGCCTCGGTCATCTTATTTTCCTGAATACAATGTGAGGAGTGTCAGTTTTCAGCTCAGAAGCTGAAGTGTTTCAGCAGCTTTTAAATATGGCTCTACTAGAACCTCCAGCTGATAGTCTTTAAAAAAGGGACACAAAGTGATAAAATAAGGCTGTTGTGTTTGTGGCCTGAGAAAGCTGTGGTGTAGTTAATGGAAGATGGAGGGATAGTTCACCCATCAGTCCCTGAGGAGGCGAGAGGAGGAGCTGGCAGGAGCTGATGTGGTTTGAGAGAAGGCTGTGAATCAGTAAGACGTTCTCATGGCTGCTCCCGAGGGATGTGCTTTCACTCTAGCGGTGTGTGCCTATAGATAATGCCTCGCAAGAGAGCTTTGGCTGCTGGAATGCCATGACGTGTCTAACTTCATCAGTTCCGTAATCAAGTCACGGAGCAAAGAGCTTTGCATGCCTATGTATTGCATTATTTCAGATCTCTCTTTCTAGATAAATACATAGGTTTGTGAAGAAATCTGGATGTTGCAAGGAATTCTGCAAAACACATTCAGAACCAATAATGCGAGGGAAATGCTCAGTTCTGAAAATGTGCAAAGCTTTTACAGCCAAACTTACCCGTTATGGTTTGACACTTAGTTCTCTTGCGTGTCAGATGGAGTTTCTCTTTGCCATCAGATTAAGCGCCTGGGAGAGCTACAGTACAATATGCAGGTTATATTTGATATAGACATTCTTTCATCCTTAGATATGATGTCTGCTTTTATCTCCAAATGACCTTTCTCCCTCCTGTGATTTTTTTCCGCAGCGTTTGGCATCCTGTGCTGAAAAGAACAGTTTAGATCTGACAGGCGGAGCCTTTCCCTTGAGAGGGCAGGGCAGCAAGGCCAAACTACTCAGCTGTCAGGCTGTAGAAACCTTTCCCAACCACGCAGCCAGAGAAGGCAGCGTTGATGAAGGTTTGTTCCTGATGTCCCTGTTCGGTGATTCTAAACTAAATGGTTTTGGAATCCAAGCAATGAATGCTGTTCTATACCCACAGTCTGAGAGTCTTAAAAATAGACTAACTTCCTGGGCTTATTTCAAAGGAAAAGCTGGGTGCTTGGGGTCTGTGGGACTTGTTAAGATAAATCCTATTTTTTTCCTTCAATGCTTGCTGACGTGCTGTAGCGATGTATGGTGGGGTCACCTCTGTAACACTTGTCAGTGATTTTATTCCTCCAGCTCTCATCTTTGGACAGTAAGATCATCCCCTCCATTGCTTAGGAATGTTCCCTGAACTTTGTTTTTTCCGCTCTTCAAACCTATGCCTGCATCTGCATCCAGCTGGCGGCTGGTCACGAGTGCTGTTCCCCAGGGCTCGGTCCTGGGGCCAGATCTGTTTGATACCTTCCCCAACCATCTGGATGAGCCGGCAGTGTGCCCGGGTGGCCAGGAAGGCCACCAGCATCCTGGCTTGTATGAGAGATAGTGTGGCCAGCAGGAGTAGGGCAGTGATCGTCCCCCTCTACTCGGCGGTGGGGAGGCTGCACCTCGAATCCTGTGTTCAGTTTTGGGCCCCTCACTCGAGAAAGATACTGAGGTGCTGAGTGTGTCCAAAGCAGGGCAGCGAAGCTGGTGAAGGGTCTAGAGCACAAGGTTTAGTTGGGATCTTAGGAAAAATTTCTTCACCAAAAGGGTTATGAAGCATTGGAACAGGCTGCCCAGGGAAGTGGTGGCACCACCATCCCTGGGGGGTGTTTAAAAGATGTGCAGACGTGGCGCTTTGGGACATGGTCTGGTGGTGGGCTTGGCAGTATCGGGTTTACAGTTGGGCTCGATGATCTTAAGGGTCTTTTCCAACCTAAATGATTCCATGAGTCTATGATCTGCCCGTGCACTTTGCCCTCTCTGTGTCTAATAGGTTCCTACACCTACAAGTTGTTAAAGCAATAGATTCTGGCTTCCCGTGTCCGTACACACAGTTAGAACTCCTCAGGTGTCTTTCATTATCTTGCCACAATTGGATGTGCATCTCTGGGTTTGCACATCCAGTGATGCTCTGAGCACATCTTTGAGCCGGCTGCAGTGATAACTGCCATAGCCTTTTGTTTGGGTGTGTGAATGCCCTTCCCTCTCTTCTTACTGGCCTTAACTTATGCCTGATGTCACAGAGGAGGCACTGACATGACTTTCTAGGCTATTTGTGCTTATTAGCTTTGACTTAGTCCTGAAGAGGCAGCTTCCACCTCTTTTGTGGTGCTACCCTCTAACAACAGCGTGTGAAAGTCTAATAAAAACACCTTTGGATTTTCTCCACTTGTGTCATGATTCTGAGGAGAGGGCCTTCTAAAAACTTGTCAAAACGAAACAACACACGCACCCCCCAAAAAAAACCAAACCAACAAAAAAGCCCCTTTTTATGAAGTGTGAGGCATGGAAAAATACTTGTAATTTTTCTGATGGCTCCTAATTAGCTTTTGTCCAGAAACTATTCAAGTTGTGGGCCCACATGAGCTTCTGTTGGATGTGGATTGAGGTTAGAAATGCAGCTGGCTTCTGATTTATGGAACTAATTGATATCTTCAAGGGCAGTTTCAGCGGCTCACACAAGTGAAAGGGCCCAGGAGTTCACGATGACACACAGTAAAGCGTGGGAGGCTCCCTAAGCAGCACTGATGAATTCAGCAGAGAACAGAGACCCGTTTTGCCAAACGACCTGTCTCCTGGTTCCCTGCTCTGTCAGGGTAAAGGATGCACCACCCACTTTGCTCACATCTGGAGCATGCCTTCCCCAGAGGAGACAGACCGTCCCACTTCTTGAGAGAACCCGAGTGTAACATGGTCAACGTTTGATGTTAAACTCTTTGTTCCAATTCCCTGTTTGTTGGGTTTGGGGTTTTTGTATTTGTTTTGTCTGATAATTGTGTTCTTTCATTCTGACTATGCTGGAAAGGAGCTATTTGAAAAACTTGTGATTGAGTCAAATCTGGAAATTAATAATGCCAGCTGAGTGATCAAGTGTATACGACAAGTATTTGCATGCTTTCTAAAAGTAGCGAGGTATGTTTTCCTAGGGTCTGTTTTTGTTTTGGGATTCTTGTGGGGTTTTTTTTGCTAAATATCTTGATCCACTCTTACTGTATGGAAAACCTGATTAGCTGATAATTGTGTATTTGATTTGGCTTAGGATGGATACAATTTGAACTCGAAAAGGGGGGCAGTATGACTGAAACCTATCACAGAGGTGTTTGCTACGGTGTAAATGTTTAAAATTATTCTTACTGAAGTGTTGTGTTTCATGAGTGATGTAGCAGAATGAAGCTAAAATAGAAAGTGGTGTTTTGAAAATGTCAGGTATATTGTATTTTCTCCCACTAAGAAACAATGTCTTGTCTTTTCCAGTCATATCTCCTGACACCAGTGTCTCAGTCTTCAGCTGGCAAGTGAATACACGTGGCCAGGGAAAACCATCTACTTATTTGGGTGTATTTGACATTAATTGCTGGTATCAGGCTCAAATGCCAGGCTCACTAAGGTAGATTTTGATGGAGCTGTTTTCAGTATCCCTCCCCGTAATTCATTGGGAAGTCAGCGTTTAGCTTCTGCGCTTGTTTTCTTTCAGGCCAGAAGAATCCCTTCAGGACTGCCCCTATGTTGCACTGTGGTCACTGGACGCTGTGACAAGCACGACTGCCCCAAACATCGTTTTGGATGTTGTGGTGCAGGAGCGCAGCCTAAGCTGGAGAGTTCCTCCTTCTTACCCACAACCTCAGCTGTGTTTTCACCCAAGCACCTATAATTTTGGTAGGTATTTCACTGTTTTGAAAAGTGATAAGCTTAAACTGAGCTCAAATGCCATTTATTGGTTCCCTTGTTCATTGGTTGTCACGCAAAACCCAAACCCAACCAAAACAAAACACCCCAACCCCCCCCCCCACCTCTGATCACATTGTACTGACCAAGTGTGTGCTGTTGTGACACCCGTCTGACAGGCGGCTGGGTCTGGGGGTTGGGTGCTTCTGTAACGCAGCCCGTGAC
Organism: Phalacrocorax aristotelis; assembly: GCF_949628215.1. Lineage (NCBI taxonomy): Eukaryota > Metazoa > Chordata > Aves > Suliformes > Phalacrocoracidae > Phalacrocorax > Phalacrocorax aristotelis. The sequence continues at coordinate 251,701 of NC_134298.1, read as the reverse complement.
GTGGTGCTGGTGATCAAATGAAGTGACTCTGGACTGAAGCTCAAAGCACGGCACCTCGATAGCCCCAGGGGTAAAATTTCTACACTCAGCCATTATTTTTCTAAAAAAGGTTTTAAGTGCTCTGAGGAGGAGAACGGGTACTCAGTTGTACCTTTCCAGAGGCTGCTATGACAAAAATGTAAACTGGTGCTACCATCACGGTGAGAGTATGGAATGTTGTCCAACGTTCGTTGTCTCTGCAGATGGCAGGTGCTTGCTGAGCTCTACAGTTGTTCAGATGACGTGCAGCGGCTTCCAGAAGGAGGTGAGCTTTTACTGTGTCTTTATTGAGAATGTCAAGAGATGGACCTTTCCTAAGCTTTCCATGGCGCTGCTTTTAGCGTCAGAGACCATTTTATGCTGCTCCTGCCCATCCACACGTGTAATTGCAACTGTACCCTGCCAGTTTTATGCAAATGGTGATGTTTGAGGTCCCCTCTTGGGAGTGTAAACCCACCGTTGCCTCCCGTTGAAGCACGATCAGGGCCTGAATGTCTAGAAAGGAAGACAGCGCTGCTCTAGGAGCAGGACGAGAAAGTCGGGGAAAGCTGTTCCTTCTCTCTCATCAATGAGTGCAACTGCCTGCGTGGTCCTGAGTTTGGGTTTTGATCCCTGATGAGCTGGGAAAAGGAGGGCAGACTGGAGAAAAGGAAGAATCGTTCCCTTGGAAATACTTTCCCCCCCTTGTCAGTTCCTCAAAGCATTAGGTTCAGCACAGGAGGTTAGAATTAGCCTTTGGTAAGTTGTCATGTCAGAGAGAAAATTTCCTGTGCTCCTCCCAGCAACAAGCAGCCCAGCCTGTGATGCCCGAGTGAGGGCACAGTTAGAAACAAGCACTTACTGTTGGTGGTTGGGATGTTGAAAGCAGGTGGGATTCTCCTTTTCTTTTGTCTGCTACGTTTAGGAGGAGCAGTTAGACGCGGTCTTGTCAGCTGCTGCCCAGACAGGTTCTGTAGGCCTTCTGACTGGCTGCATTAAGCTTTGGACATCTAAAGGTAACACTTCTTATGTGGTTTTTTAAGTTGCATATTTTTTTAGTTTGGAATTCTTGATTCATTTCTTTTTTGTTCTCTCTTTTTAAAGAGCAGCCAAGTTCTGCTGCTAATGTAGAGTTTGCCCTTGACTGGACATGGAGCAAAGTGATCTATACAAAAGGCGAATTTGACCAAATCTGTGAGTACTAGTGCAGCCATGCTGCAAACCTAGAGTCATTCTTTCCAGCTGAGCTCATTCAGTGATCTGCTGGTAGACGGTCTTGCCCGCAGATCTGGAAGTGCACTTTGAGACTCTGAACTTGCTCTGCAGGCTGACGCTTTCCTACTTATTCGTGAAAAGGTGTTGCGCTGTTTGACGGCTCCTGCAGCTCCACTGACCCGCAGAGGTTACAGGCTCTTCAGCGCCGCCAGTTGCTTTTGAGCAACCGTAGCACAGTCTTAAACTGTTTTCTAACAGCAGCCCACGAGCTGGCTGGAGAAGGTTTGTCACAGTATTTCTAACTCGGTGGTATGTTTTATTAAGATTTGGAATGATGCTGGGGCTGTAATTGTGGAAAGAGGAGCTTTTGTTGGTTTTGCTGATGGGCAGAAAGTCAGATGTAGCCGGGAGAAGGGGCTTAAATGGGAGGGGTTGGGGCTGCCACTTAACGCGCGTTGAGTTCAGGGCAAGAGTTTGTTGCGGGGCTGGTGCGAGTGGGTGGGGAGGCTGCGTTCAGCAAGGAGCTGTGCAAGCACCCGGCTTGAAATTACAGCAGCGGGATGTGGCACTGTGAAAAATACTCCCTTTGATTGTTAGCTAGCAGTGTGTAATTGCATGCAAATATTGGATTGGAAATTACTGAAAAAGGAAAGGAAGCATAAATAAGTGACATGTGAAGTGAGTTGCATGAATTTCTGTAGCTGTTTCTATTACAAATTGTTCTTGGCATATTGAGGAGAAAAGAGAATATCCCTTTGCTAGAGTAAAAATCCCTGCTCTGTGAAAAACAGATGTCTTATCCATGAGTGGATTTAACTGTTCAGACTTTGCATTTTTTTATGTAACCTTTAGTGAATCTGCTTCTTTGTTGGGGTTGCTTGTGATTGTGGTTTTTTTCTTCAGATAAGGACGTGTTACGGAGTGAAAAAAATGCAAAGGCAAAGATTTCTACCGTGTTATTTTTCTACTGTCTATTTAGTGCAATGAGGGGAGTTTTATTAAAAAACAAAACAAAGCAAAGCAAAAGAAATTGCATACCAACAGTCCTCTTAAGCTTTTTTTACCTGTTTTGCAGACTTGACAAAGAAGCTGGCAGAAACCAGCCTCACAGCTTTGTATGCACGAGTGGTCCTCTGGTTCTGTTGGTCCCGTCTCCTGCCCGAGGGCTCAGGTAAGCATAAACTGTCCTGCATTTGTAGCAGTAAGTGGCTCCTATGAACAACTGCTTAGGCATGGTTCTGTCAGTGCTTCATCAATACCAAGCCGTGCCGGTTCAGTGACAGCAGATGCTGAAGTTCTGCTGCTGAAATGGAGGTTTGACTGGTTTTTTTCAACTACGTCGTGTAGAATGATGCCAACAGTTTCTTTCCGGGGTGTTTCTCAGAAATAGCACTAAGCCTCTGAGTGAAGGAGTTGCTCGTGCCCACAGCTTGAAATACTTGGGATTTTAAATAAGTAACTCTTAAAGCACCAACACGGGAATGCTTGATTTTACAGTAAAAGCATGGCCTGCATGTTTTGAACTTGTTACTGATTGTTTGAGGAAAAAATACACCTTGGAAATAGTTCATCATTTGGATGGGTTATAAATTCTATTGTCAGCCTTAATTGCCTTATGCATGCTCACGTGACGTGTTGAAAAACCCATTCCCTTTGAGAATTGGGTTTTTTTCCTTTATAGTGAACTTCAGCTGACACTACGTGTTCTGGATGCGACCTCAGCTGTAAACTTGAAATGGCGCTTAGGACAAGAAGGAATTGACTCCTGTGTCTTCGGTCTCTTTTAGCAAAGGCAGAAAGAGGATTGGCTTCTTTCAAAGTCAGAGGCTGGCCTGTGATTTTGATGCTCAGCTTGTGTTCTGTCTTTTTTAGTCAAAAACTGTAGGTTGAAAATATGATATGACTTCTTTAACTTACTTCTTATTTATTGCCTGTAGGAGGTGATATGCGTTTCTCTAGACCTTTCTACAATTATCCTCTGATTCAGAGCTACTACACGGGTCATCGACAGAAACTGGAGTGTTTATCAAGGTAAGACGTGCAGGAAAGCTCTAGAACAGTTCCACTGCAAATTCAGAAGCGGCAGCGAGTGGCTTTTCCATCAACAGCTGCGTTTGCTACGCTTCATGCATTTGCCGGCAACAGCCTTGACTTCAGTGATGCGCGTGTTCTGCTGAACACAGAGGTTACTTTCCTGGGTTAAAACGTTGATATATACCTCTGCTTAGTGCCCTTTTTTTGTATCATCGTTTCTTTGAAGTGCATGTAATTCACTGGCTATTCTGTGTGATTTGTGACTACTGGAAAAGGGCATGTGATGAGGACAGGATCAGTCACGGCCAGGTCAGCAAGGCACGGCCTTTGCAGAGCAATTGTTCTGGACACAGAAGAAAGCATGTTTTAAAAAACAAAAATAATCTCTCTCCTTGACGAGTAGTAGATGGTGATAAGAGTATTGGCCCAAATCTCCTACTCCCAAGCACCGCGGTGTCCTTTAAGGAGATGGGCAGAGGTCCACGCAGCTGGCACGGCCAGCGCTCTCCTGGCTACTGGATAAAAGTCCCTTCCTCACGGGAACTCCCTTTCCTGGACTGGCTCCCTGGCATACAGGTGATGTGCCTTGGGTTAGGTGAGAACAGATTTTAATTTGGCACCTGTACTGTAAAGTAAAGCAAGTCCTAAAGAAGCTCAGGCTGTGGCACCGTGAACAAGGTGCTGCAGGAGGAGTCCAGGTGGAAGCTGCTCTATGTCAGGCGTTGGCTTTCAAGCTCCTCTTCCTGAGCTTCCTTCTGAGGTAACGCTCGTACAGGCTCACGGGCTCCTTAGGAGCACCACCTCCAGCGTGCTGCTTCTGCTCGTCCTCCTCGGGAAATGAAAGGCTGGCGTCGCAGCCCGCAGGAGCCTGCGATGGGCTTCTGAGGAATGCAGTGTTTACCAGGCCAGCCCTCCATCACTGTGATGGCGTGTGCAGAGGCACAAATGTGCTGCTTCAGGTGATACCAGAATTCAGCTGTGGCTCAGCTTTCTGACCGTGACTGTTTTTCAGTAACAAAAGCGAGGTGCTGAGAACAAAGCCTGACATTTCCGTGCTGTGGTCTCACCGCTGTGTGTGGGAACACTCCCATTGGAGGCGTGAGATTTGGGGTAGCTTTGCTCACACTGCCTTTGTATTACAAGTAATGCGGCACAAAAGAAAACCTGAAAACTAAAAGGTCACTGCAACTTTCCCCTTAATAGGGGAGCTTCTAGGATTCCTACTTGGAACTCCTTTAATAGCTCACTATGATCTAATGAACACCTTTCATCTGACTGAGAAATTTCTTTCTAGTCGATTTCAAGTCACGATCATGCCTTTGTCTGTTTGTTCCATTCTTGGGCTCGTGGGAGCTTTTGCTGGTTTTGTTGTGGCTGGAGGAAATCTGTGACACAGAGAGGCTGGAATTAGTCTTTTCCTCTGTCAAATCCTCGCTACGTTTTGTTCCAGAGGAAAATGAGATTCTGACTGCCTGATGGTCGATGGGATGGTTTCCCAGTTGGGAGACCAAGTTGAGGAGCTGTGGCGGAGAGAGGAAGGAGGAGCTGAGAAATACCCACCTCCTAGTTTACAGGTGAGTGTTGTGTTCCCTGAAAACAACCACCACCACCACAAACCCCAGCCCCAGCCCAGCCCTCCCCCAAAGCCAATGATTTCTCAAAGAGGAGTTTTTTAAAAACCTTTTCCCTTTTCATTCCAGGCACTGCTGGAGCTCTATTTGCTAGAAGGCGTTGAAGAAAGCCACAAACATGCAATTGTATCCCTTGGAGTTATTTCTGTTACACCTCCAGTATACGCGCATCAGGGGTCTGAAATGTCTGTCACCTACGCCTTCGATGCATTTTCTAATTTATGCTTCAAACACAATGCAAGGGAAAACATGTAGTTTAGAATGAAGGCACAGAGGAAGCTTTGATTATTTGTTTGTACTGTGGATTTTTTAGGAATTTTTAAAATGTTTTGTTGCAAAGTCTTTTCTGATGTGAGAAAACAGGTTTACTAAGCAATGTTAAAGGTAGAAAGCTCCCTTAGGTTTTCTCAAAATGTAAACTGTTTTTCATTTTTGAAGCACCCATACCTGTAGCAAACGGCTGCTTCCTCGAGCGATGCACTAGAATGTGCTGCTTCAGAGCAAAAGGATTTCTGACAGCGGTTTACCAGGACCTGATTTTGCTGAAATCATCCATTTTCCAGCACAGCTAAGAGGGCTTGCTTTTGTGCTGTTACAAGTGCGGGCACACAGAATAATAAAGAGAGAGAGAAGAGAAAAATCATTGGGCAGAAACTGAATTTTTAAGCTGCCGAAATACACTGTGTTGCTTTGGTTGTTTGTTGCCTGACCCAAGAGGGGAGCCTAGAGAGCAGGGGCTTTAAAAGCTGTTGCACCCCGGAGCTCTCTGATGAGAATAGACCCCCCAAAACAGCTGTCAGAAAGAGAAAACGACACTGCCGATGAGTGATCCACATACTGGTTTAAATCCAGTTTTAATCATTCAGAGCTAAGCTGTGCTGTAAGGACACCCTAATTTCAGTTGGTTTATATACGCTGGAAAGGAGGGAAGAAACCAACTGTAGAATTTGTTTGCTTTAATAACCAAGCATTGGCCGTTCACGTGTTTTGAATGTCCAGCTGTTGGCTCCAGTGACTAAAGAGGGAGCCTGAGTTTCCAACGGAACTGTTTAAATATCGAAAGGCAACCTTTCTGAATGCCTTAGAGAAATCAGAGAGTCTGTCTTTCTGGTTATTTACTCAGAATGCAATTTTGTTGTTAGGGCCTGACTACCTTCAGGTTGCAACAGCATAAAATGGCAGGACTAATACATGAGTATTTTCTGCGTCCTACCGCTATGATATTCTTATTTCCTTTTATTATTTATTCCTATTATATTAATCATAGGAATAATATTATTTCATGTGATAAATTGTTGGTCTTGCAAATTTATTAGCCTTAATTAGATACTTGTTATCAGACAATTTACTTGCTGCTAGACATCATACATTCCTTTCCGAACAAAACAGAAGCTTCCGTCGACTCCTTCGCAGCTGCCTTTGCCATCCCTTCGGGCCTTGTTAAGCTTATTCAAGGATTTTGGCTTCTAGACCACAAGGACCATGAAGTAAGCATGTGACAGTTTAGTTAGGCATACGTTGTAGTACAAGGCTATGATCTAGCAAATGACTTTAAAAACCTGGTGCTTAGCTAATAACAGGTGATAAAACATGGGAAGCTTCTTTTGTAATCCTGCTTCAGCGGCACCTTCAGCAATACGTGATGATCTGCAATTTTGTTTTAATTGCGTTGACAGGAAATGGTTTAAGACAATGAAGAAGTCAACGTTAATGCTTGACGTGTGACTTGCCAAAGCCATCTGTTCAGGTTGTTCTCAGCAGAGCAGTCGAGCACTTTCTCAAAAGCAGTGGTTTGGGTACTTTAAATAGTCAAGCGACCATCCTAGCAGCAAGATTTGAGACAGAAGACCGCAAAAGTGACTCTTCAATCTAATTCATGTTCCTTCTGATGCTGAGGGTTGCTCTTTGCCTGTCACAATTTTAATACAACCTGTCTGGGAGAATAACTTGTATTTATAAGAAGTGATGTTTGCCTATGGGGATTTGGTTACCCTAGCCAAGTGTGAATCACTCCTTTTAAAAGACTCTGGTTTTTTTCTGTATGGCTAACTGATTTTTTTTTTCTGCAAATAGTAAAGAATTTATATTTACCTGTCCGGTATCAAGGACATTCACCCTTACTGAAGAAACTTTTGAACAGTTTTGTCGTGTGCTTGTGTGCCCAGCCTGATCCCCTCTATACAAACAGGATGTGGCCAGGCTGGAAGGGGTCCAGAGAGGGGCCACCAGGATGATCAGAGGACTGGGAAGCTGCCATACGAGGATGGGCTGGGAGAGCTGGGTTTGTTCAGCCTTGAGAAAAGGAGGCTCAGAGGGGATCTCATCCCCGTGTACCAGCACTTAAAGGGTAGCTACAAAGAAGGTGGAGACTCCCTTTTTACACGGAGTCGCATGGAGAGGACAAGGGGGATGGCCACAGGTTGCTCTTGGGGAGATTCCGATTGGCCACCAGAGGGAAATTTTTCACACTGAGGACAGTCACTGTTGGAATAATCTCCCCAGGGACGTGGTTGACTCGGCCACGTTGGACACTGCCAAGAGTCGTCTGGACAGGGCGCTGGGCCATCTTGTCTAGACTGGGCTCTTCCCAGAAAGGTTGGACTAGATGATCGCTGAGGTCCCTTCCAACCTGGGATTTTGTGATCTGAGTAAACCTGATCTCCACCTTCTGCAGAATTCCCTGGCCCTGCTCTTTCACCCAGCTACAGTCAAACCTGTGTCGTGGCAACACGTGAGAATTCTTCAGTCCCTCATGTGCCAAGGAGAGCATGGGCGAGCCCTCAGATACATGCAGGTGACGAAGCCACCATTCTCAAGCAGTTGTGAAGAGCGGCTTTTCCTCACTGTGCTGTTGTCCAATAGGTAAAGAAATATATGCCACCATTTTGGCATTGAAATACTGTGAAAGGTGGAGAACAAACACTAGAAATCACAATCCCCTAAGTTTCCTTTAAACTTTGAGCACAATAATTGTGGGGCATCTTTTTAGTTATACTATTAATACGCCTTTACATCTCAAAAAACTAACTACAGGTGCATGGCGGAGGCTTGGGGTCTGCTGCAGGAAGACGCCGCTCAGTTAAAGGAGGAAGAGCTATTAAAAGATATGTATGACATCTGTCGGGAGATGGAACTAGTGGGAGACTTCCTGAAGCTGCCTTTCACAGACTCTGAACAAGTAAGTGTGGGCAAGAAAAAAATCTGACTCCCTTCTTTGCCAAGAGAAGAGGCAGGATCATCATATATGTTTTAAAATGTGTTATTTCTCGTAGAAGTGTTTGGAGAAATTTTTAGAGTCATGAAATTCTTTTAGTCCAGCACCTGCAGCGTGCCAACTGTACGGCAGCAGCACGGCTGAACCAGGCGATGAACGTTCATCTATCTCATGGTAAGCGTAAAAGTCCTGCCAAGTGTGCCAGTTTCTCTCAGGGGTTACTAACCGGTTTAACAGCGCTCAGTAAGAATCCTGCTTTCTTTATCACACCCTTCTTTGAAATACTTGCAATAAGCCTCTGCACCTTACGTTACAGCTGAACCTAAAAGTTGAACAAAATGTGTCACTACTCCAAAGCTACCCTGTGCAGTTGGAAATTCTGTGTTCCAGGCTGTTGTTGACTCCACTTCAAACAGTTTGTTTGTGTCTGAGGATGAAATAAGTATCTTTCCTGTCAGCCACTCTTACCATCCAGATATTCAGCGACGTACGTTATGTAGGGTTCGGATGATTGGAAGTTGTTTGGGTCACTGTGGAATGAAGAGTGTGTTGTATGTCATCTCTGGTATCTTGCACACAACTCTGGGTGCCAACCCACAGGCAAAATTTACATTACGAGTTGTTCTTTTTATTATTTTCTCAAGTTATAGCGTGAGGTCTGCAGTTCCACAGCTTTCATTTTACCACTTTTTGGACCAAAATTCTTACCTAACTTCTGTATCTCAAAATAGGCAGGTCAAATTTTGTGTTATGGGAACTTCTGTTGTGGTTATGTGATCCATGTGCTGTTTTCCGGAAACCATAGTTCTCCAGAGCAGCAAACTTACCCAGGTGGTTTTGGAAGGTTTAGGTCCTGCATTTGAAAGCTTCCATCCAGGGGAAGGGGTGTGTAGGTAGCTTTCTCTTCCTCATTTTAATCCTCACTTCCTTTTGTCCAACGTAACCCACTGTTGCCCTGGAGATTCAGTCACCTGGGGCAGTGGCGTTTCAGGAAAAACAAGGGCAAGGCTGCTGTTTTGTCAGCCACGTGAAACTTGTGGGTGCTGACAAGCGTGTCAGAATCAGGTTCTGCAGAGTGCCGGCATGGTTTTAACTTAAAGTTGTAGGTTCTGTTATTATTCTAGTCTTCCTTCCGCTTGGCTAAAAATACGGGGTGAAACTTCTTGCTTTACGCTTTTTGTTCATCAGAACGATCGTGCTCCTCGCTGGAGACAGAGAGCAGTTGCCAGAAATTCTCTCTCAGGCCAACACGGCAAGACCCTTCCTAGAGGTCAGAGGCAGCTGGCTGCAGGGAGAGCCAAGCCTTCCCGTCTGCCTTCATCCGGACCAAGAGGAGGTAATTTTGGGGGGGAACATAACGCACAACTAACCATCGCTTTGATTGCACAAGGCTGATCGTTTTTCCCTCGTGCTTTACAGCCGCAAGACCAAAGCCATTCTCAACGGTAACAAAACCAGCTAATGCAGGAAATGTGGATCCAAGAGAACCTTTCAGCAGTCGTGTATTGGCCAAAGTTAGAGAGTTATGGGTAGGAAACGAGCAGAAACCCATTTGAGAGAGAGTTTTTTCTGTTATGATAATGTTTGTTATGCAAAATACATATATTTGTATTATGGTAAATGTGTTCAGAGACTTTAAGAGAGCTGAAACTAAAACAATGATTACCATCAAGCTATTGGTGTACACATCTTGCTAGACTTGATTGTGTGATCAAATAGTGATCTCTTCCCACTTGCTGCCCAGTTTCTGCTTTGTTTCTGCCTCTTTTACTTAAAAATAGGCAGAACGATAAAGAAAAGAGGCCAGTAGCTGTCAGATGATTTTCCTACAGGTGGTAGGGCCAAATGAACCTCAATTCTGGTATATTTGGACTTGAGGGCAATGAAGGTCAGTTACTGTCCTTCTCTACTGTCCTTTTGTGACGTGATGCTCGCGTCCCCAAGAGTCGGGCCACTGAAGAGCATTGAAACAACCAGCAGGTGGATCAGGCTGCCGAGATTGAAGTGGCTGAGGTGGATCTGGACTGGCAGCAAAAGGGTGAACTATTTCTAGCTCGGTGGGCCCATGACACCTCAGGCCATCAAGGGAGAGATGCAACATACAGTGGGCTCGTGATCGAGGGGTGGACTTGACCATGGATGTTATTGCACAGGTTATCCACAAATGTGAAACGTGCGCTGCAATCAAGCAAGCGAAGCGGGTGAAGCCTCTGTGATGTGGGGGACGATGGCTGAAATACAAATATGGGGAGGCTGGGCACATTGACTATATCACACTCCCACAAACCCGCCAAGGCAAGCGCCATGTGCTTACAATGGTAGAAACGACGACTGGCTGGCTGGAAACATCTCCTGTCCCCCACGCCACTGCCCGGAACGCTCTCCTGGGTCTGGAAAAACAAGTCCTGTGGCGACATGGCACCCCAGAGAGAATTGAGTCAGGCAATGGGACTCATTTCCGAAATAACCTCATAGACACCTGGGCCAAAGAGCGCGGCAATGAATGGGTGTATCACACCCCCTGTCACGCACCAGCCTCTGGGAAAATGGAGCAGTACAATGGACTGTTAAAAACTACGCTGAGAGCAATGGGGGGTGGGACATTCAGGCCCTGGGGTGCATATTTGGCAAAAGCCACGTGGTTAGTCAACACGAGGGGATCTGCCAGGCGAGCTGGCCCTGCCCAGTCAGAAATCCTACATACTGTGGAAGGGGATGGAGTCCCTGTAGCGCACGCAAAAAGTACGCTGGGCAACACAGTCTGGGTCCTCCCTGCCTCAGGCAAAGGCAAAGCCATTTGTGGGATTGCTTTTGCTCGAGGACCTGGGCGCACTTGGTGGGTGATGCGGGAGGACGGAGAAGTCCGATGTGTGCCTCAAGGGGGTTTGATTTTGGGCGAAAACAGGCAATGAACTGAATGGGGCAATGCGAACTGCTATATATAATATTGTGTGTCACCTCTGTGTTGTATCCATGATACCAGAGTACGAGCCTCCCAACCCATGGAAGATAAACTGCGACACAAGCAAAGTGCAGCAGTGACGGAACGATGCCTGACTCGGCGTGCAGCAGCCCAGGTATGGGACCTGGGCATGGCGTGAGCGGTGTGGAATAAGGGGAGGCGGCTGTGCTGGTTTTGGCTGAGAAGGGGTTAATTCTCCTCACCGTGGGGGGCGGCTGCCTCTCCGGCTTCCCGCGCTCTGCGGCGGGGGGGGGGGGGGGGGGGGGCTGGGAGGGGCGGGGCCACGGTGGGGGCGGCTGACCCCGACTGGCCAGTGGCATGTTCATTCCGTACCACGTGACACCATGACCAGGATATTAAGGGGGTGGGGGGGGCAGTTGGGGCTCGGGAGCGGCTCGGCGGCGGGTCGGCGGTCGGTGAGTGGCGGCGGGTCGGCGGTCGGCGGTCGGTGAGTGGCGGCGGCGGCGGCGGCGGCGGCGGCGGCGGCGGCGGCGGCGGCGGCGGCGCGGGCGGTTTGTTCCGGCGGTTCGTTCCCCCTCTCCCGCCCCCCCCCCCCCCACCCCGCGGGGCTTTGCGCCTCTTTTTGTTCTCCTTTCCATTGCATTTCTGTTGTTGTTTCTTTTAATTTAATTTATGAAACTGTTCTTATCCCAACCCACGAGCGTTACTCTACTGATTCCCTCCCCCATGTACCGGTGGGGAGGGGGCGAGCGACTGTGTGGGGCTGAGCTGCCGGCCAAACCACCACAGACCCTAGAAGTGAAGGTTTGGAATTTAAAATGGAGGCTTTTAGCTTTAAAAGTGGGGTATGGACCCTGAAAGTGAGGGTTGGGGCCTATAGATGTGGCTTTTAGCCTTAAACGAGGGGTTTGGATTCTAAAACGCACGGTTTTGAAAGAAAAAATGATGGTTAGAGCATTAAAGGACTGGAGTCGCTGCTAAAAGTGAGGGTTTGGGAGCTAAAGAGGAGGCACTGAGCGTTACAAGTGGGGTTTGGATGCTGGAAGTGCGGCTTTGGGTGTTAAAAGTGAGGCTTTGGGTTTTAAAAGAGGAATTGGAACCCTGAAAGGGAGGGTTTGGCTGTTACAAATGAGGCTTTGAGCGTTAAAAGAGGGGCTTGGACCCTAAAAGTGAGGTTTGCAGTCCTAGCTATAAGGCTTTGATGTTAAAAGAGGAGTTTGGGTGCTTTAAAGTGCGTCTTGGGGACCTGGAAATGAGGCTTTGAGCGTTAAAAGAGGGGTTTGGACAACGACAGGGAGGGTTTGGAATTTAAAAATGAGATTTAGTCCATGAAAAGGATGGGTTTGGACCCTAACAGTGAGGGTTTGTGACCTCTGAATGAGGCTTTGTGCCTGAAAAGTGGGGTTTGGACGCTTGAAGTGAAGGTTTGGAACTGAAAATGGAGGCTTTGACTTTTAAAAGAGGGATTTGAACCCTGAAAGTGAGGGTTTGGCTGTTAAAAATGAGCCTTTGAGCTTTAAAAGAGGGGTTTGGACAATAAAATGGAGGCTTTTGACCTTAAAAATGAGGGTTTGTCCCTAAAAAGGAGGGGTTTGGGTCCTAAAAGTGAGGGTTGGTTTGGGACCAAAAAATGATGCTTTGAGCCCTAAACGATGATTTAGACCCTAAATGTGAGGCTTTGCAAGATATAAATGAGGTTTTGACAGTAAAAAAGACAGATATGGACCCTAAAAGTGAAGGTTTGGGTCATCTAAATGAGTCTCTTAGATATAAAAGAGGGGTTTGGACTCTAAAACTCATGGTTTGCAACAAAAAATTTATGGTTTGAGCAATAATATAGTCGATTTGATGCTAAAAGTGAGGGTTGGTTTGGCACCTAAAAATGAAGCACTGAGCGCTAAAAGAGGGGGTTTGATGCTGAAATGGAGGCTTCAGCTGTGTTAAGAGGGCTTTGGGTCCTAAAAGTGAGGGTTTGACCTTTAAAACAGGGGTTTGGACCCTAAAAGTGAGGTTTATGGTCCTAACTCTAAGGCTTTGCTGTTAAAAGTGAGGGTTTGGGACCTAAAAATGAGGCTTTGAGCCTTAGAAGAGGTGTTTGACCAATAAAAGGGAGGATTTGGAATGTAAAAATGAGATTTAGTCCATGAAAAGGAGGGGTTTGGACCCTAAAAGTGAAGGTTTGGGACTTATAAATGAGGCTTTGAGCCTTAAAAGATGGGTTTGAGCCCCAAAACTCACAGTTTGGAGCAAAAAATGATGGCTTGAGCAGTAAATGATTGGATTTGAATGCTAAAAGTGAGTGCTTGGGACCTAAAAAGGTAGCACTGAGCTTTAAAAGAGGGGTTTGGACCCTTACAGTGAGGGTTTGGGTGATAAAAATGAGGCTTTGAGCATTAAACAAGGGGTTAGACCCTAAAACCCACAGTTTGGCATGAAAAAATGAAGGCTTGAGCTTTACAAGACAGGATTCAATTCTAAAAGTGAGGATTTGGGACATAAAAGGAGGCACTGAGCATTAAAAGAGGGGTTTGGACGCTGGGAGTGTGGCTTTGGGAGTTAAAAATGAGGCTTTGAGCTTTAAAACAGGGGTTTGGTCCCTAAAAGTGAGGTTTGCAGTCCTGACTGTAAGGCTTTGAGCATTAAAAGAGGGGTTTGGACAATAAAAGGGAGGCTTAGGCTGTTAAAACTGAGGGTTTGTCCCTAAAAAGGAGGGATTTGGACCCTAAAAGTGAAGGTTTGGGATATAAAAATGAGGCTTTGTGCAGAAAAGATAGGTTTGGAGCTTAAAAGTGAGGGTTTGGGACTCCTAAATGAGGCTTTGTGCCTTAAAAGTGGGGTTTGGACCCACAAGACAGGGTTTGGCTGTTAAAAAAGGAGGCGTTGTGCCTTAAATGAGGGATTTCGACCTTGAAAGTGAGGGTTTGGGACTGAAAAATGAGGCTTTGAGTGTTGAAAGACGGGCTTGGGACATAAAACCCTCCCTTCTAGCATCGAATCCTGTCTATTAATACTCAAATCATGATTTTTTCCTTCCAAACGGTACTTTTGAGAGTCAAACCCCCTTGTTTAAGGCTCAAAGCCTCATTTTTATGTGCCAGACCCTCACATTCAGGTTTCAAACCCCCCTTTTAACACTCAAAGCCTCATTTTTACCACCCAAAGCCTCACTTTCAGTGTCTAAACCCGTTTTAAACCTTGCGGCCTCTGCTTATGGGGTCCTGCGGCCTCTGCTTATGGGGTCCTGCGGCCTCTGCTTATGGGGTCCTGCGGCCTCTGCTTATGGGGTCCTGCGGCCCCTCATTTTTTGAGTTCCAAACCCCTCTTCTAGGCTCAAAGCCTCCTCTTGAGGTCCCAGACCCTCACTCTCAGGGTGCAGACCCCTCTTTTAATGCTCAAAGCCTCATTTTAAGTCCCAAACGCTCATTTTTGGTGTTCCAAATCCCTGTTTTAAGTCTAAAAGCCTCCTTTTCATATCTGAAACACTCACTTTCAGGGTCCAAACACCTCTATTAAGGAAGAAACCCTCATTCTTAGGTCCCAAGCCCTCACTTTTAGGGTCCAACCCCAGTTTTAAAGCTCATAGCCTCATTTTTACCACCCAAACCCTCACTTTCAGGTGCCAAAACCTCATTTTTACTCTCCAAAGCCCTCTTTTCACCAGCAAAGCCTGAGTTTTAGGCCCCACAGCCTCACTTTCAGGGTCCAAACCTGTGTTTTAGGTTCAAAGCCTCAGTTTTAGGTCCCACAGCCTCACTTGCAGGGTCCAAAGCCTCACTTTTAATGCTCAGCGCCTCCTTTTAACCCCTGAGCTTAAGGAGCAAAGGGATAGGAAACCAAGTCACGCCATCAAGTATCGCTAATCGTCATGCTGTAACCAAAGTGATGAAATTAATCAACCAGGGATGTTGTTATATTACGGGGACATGGAGCGTACGAATCAGCATATCTGTCGATCTGTGTTTTAGTCCCTCGGCAATCATTAATGTGACCGAAACAACAGACAAGGTGCTGCTGTCAGAAAAGGATGACAAAATGTGGTTTCGTGTAGTAGGCTGAGAAAACCGGCCAGGACCGCCAAGATTAAGGGCCAAGTAGGTAAGAGGTAATTCCGGCAGGGGGAGATCGCGACCACCGACTCCCGGACCACTGACCCAAGTAACACCACCTACTCAGAGGAGAACAATGGGAAAGGACAACTGAGCCTGCGCAGTGATTTACATGCGAAGCGAGCAAGTCTGTGCCAATCACCGAAGAGAAGAATATCGAGTATGTATGGATAAGATGAATATGTATATTTTTGGCCTGTAAATCACATGAAAAGAGCGTGTAAAGTACGCACGCTTGGAGGAGCGATCCCCCGTGCATCCAGCGCTGCAATAAAGAACGCATGCTCTTTAACACTACATTGGCGTTAAAGAGTTGTTTCTGATTTTACCGCGTTTTTCGGTAACAATGCCTGGGTGCTCTGCTCATTACATGGCAAGAGCTAAACTCCTTAGATAAAAATAGCACATTGGGAAACAGATGCCTCCAGCTTCCTCGGCTTCCGCTGTGGAGTGCCTTATTCATGGCTAAGGACACATTTTCCTCACCTCAGATTATCATGGCTGGGCATCCAGCACTCAAATTAGACCGAGAAGTATCACTGTTTTCTCTTTCACTCAGTAAGATAACAAAAACTTTGTACTTGTGTACATGCGTGTGTTTGAAACAGCTGCACTCAGCGAGCCTGGCAGGACTCCCTGCAAGGAAGCCACCACCACCTCTGAAGCAGGAAGGTGACACCGAACAGCAGGCAGACAGAGTCCCGCGATGCTCTGCTCCTGCTAAACCCCGAGCTCAGCGGGGACAGAGATCGCCTGTAACTCACATCAGGCGGAGTCCGTCTTGAAACTGCATGTTTTCAAGACGAGCTGTTCTAGCCCCTGGTTACATACATTGCCTGGCATAGAGGATGTCAACTGCAACACTTCTAGATGCTGTTGGATGACATACCTTGAAGAAAAAGGATTAATCAGTCTCCCTCACCTCCCTAAGAGTCTGTGCAACTGATTTTTCCATGTAAACGAGGGAAACAATTCTTCAGAAATTACCTAAGTTTCACAATTGCCGTGACTCGCAAAGGATCAGACATCAGAGATCCGCAGGCAGGAAAAGTTCTGTTTTACTATCAGGGCCAGCACTAGAACTAAGATTTCTTGGCTGTTAGGAGTTGTGATACCATTTTTCACTCAACTCGAAATACTGTGTAAGGTTATAAAAGAACTGTAGCTAACGCCACCCCCCGGGGGGGGAGAAAAAACCCCAACCCTTGCTTAGCAAAATGTGCCCTGAACTACAAAAATGCAACAATTTGGTGATATGGAATGAAAAATAGCAGGCTAGTGGTGATTCTTAGAGAATAATGCTTCTGAAAAGGAGAGGAGCAACTTGAGAAAGAGCACTTACTGCTCTTTTCTCTTTGGCTTGCACTCCTTTTTCGGTACTCCTAAGGGTAAGTAGTTAGGCAGAGCGTTTGCAGCCCATCATTGGGATTGACTCTTCAACTCGTAGCACAGGCCAAGGACTCAGAAGGTGCGGCTCCACCTCAAAACACAGGATGATCCCATCTAACGCTTTTAGGTTTACACGAGATATCCCTGAGGCTGGACAGCAACGTTAGATTTACTTTGTCACTTACGGAAGTTCCATTCTGACAGTAAAAGCTCTGTCCCATCTGCATTCATCCATCCTTATTGTAACAGTACAGTTTTGAGGAAAAATGAAGTAGGGAGAAGAAAACAAATGCAAAACCACAAGCAAACAACCAAAAGTATGAATAGTAATTACGGTGACTACATTTTCTATAGCACATAAATAGTGTGGTTTCAATGAAAAACATTCTCCTTACCGAGAGCGGAGCACTTATAAAAAACGGCAAATCAATGAATGACTGGCCTAAGTGTACAGAGAAAGATTACTCAGGCACAGAGTGTTTTTTCCAGCCGCCTTGAAGATCACAACACGCAATATCTACTAGATTTCCCCCAAGCTGTGTATTTAATTAAGGCTGCATCCTTCCCTTACTTGAGTTCATCTTTCAGTTAGTGGTTCAAAAGATATTCGGTAGCTTTCATATTCAAGAGCCCATAGTACCTCCTTGGGAGTGGATTTTAAGATAAATACCGCAGTGAGTAGCAGCACAAAGAGGTTAGTTGTATCCATGAATCTTGTCAAATACCCTGCTCCGACAGTCACGAGTTATCAGGCAATGAAATAGAAGGCAGAATAAAATACCGGTTTCAGCTTTACTTGTGGTGATAGATAGAAGATTCTCAGCTGGACATGTGAGAGGGCTGAGATAAGAAAGGCTTGCATTTTTTTCAGGGTTTTTTTCAAGTGTGACAATATTTAGCTATATAGATGGCATCAAAAAGCCTTTTAAGATCTCATGTGTGCTCACTATCTATAAATTAAGTAAACACGTACAACGTGCGCGTAATATAACACTCAGAAACCAACCACCTACAAAGCGTGAGAATATTCCAGACGTTGTGGTGTTGCAGTTACCTTTGCAGAGCTTCAGTACTTCTGTTTTACATCCAGAAACAGGAACTTACTGAAGCGAATCCACAGAGCGCGGGTGACAGCAGGCTATGCGGGAGCCTGAACTGGGCAGGGAGTGTAGGATCAGGCTTCTATATGGCCTATTAAAGCAAAACACCCGTTAAGGCCAGCTTGGTCATTACTACTTGTCTAGCTATGAAAAATTAGTAAGAACCCTAAGGTGTAACTCATGATTAATCAAACTGACCACTTAAAGCGATTAACACTTTAGCAGAGCATTTGCTTTAGCAAGAACCACAACTGCCGATGTTTCTTAAGACCCTGAGATGTGATGTGTTCACATTCGATTCAGAATTATTCTATCGAGTGGTTTATACTTCATTACAAAATTTGCTTCCCCCTCCTGTTTTTTCTTTTTCTTAATGTCCATCGCCTTCATTAAGCAGATGAGTAATACCGAGCCACTACCTGTTCTGTACAACGCTTGCTGGTGCAGCGGTGTAACACCTTTGTGTTCGATGCTATCTTCCTCGTGTTCCCTGGCGTGCGATCAGAAAAGGTAAGTAAATGAGGTCAATAAAAGGGCTAGCTGGTGAAATAAGCAGATCAGACCTTCCTATTCCATTGGTTCTCCACTAACAGGGATAGGAAATAGGCATTCCAGGCTTCCATGTTGAGCAAATAATGCACTATGCGTTCTGTTTTGACAAGCGATGCACGCACAGACTAGACTTTCTGTTAATCAGACTGACTTCCTCAGCATTTCCGTCACATATACAGAAGGTACCGTTCTGTAGAGCCCGCTGAGGCCAGCGTTTCACTAAAGAGCTTTGAATGAGCGAGGCCTGCAGTAAGGAATGACCCTGACTTACAGTGGAATATTAAACTGTACGTTCTGTTTTAAAACAGTGGTTTTGATCAGTTGACATAAATACTATGTTTCTTTTCAGCTAAGCATCGATTTTGAGGCTCCAGTTTTAATGAACAAAAATCACCGTGATCCCCATCTTTTATTTGTTACATCTACTCACTAATGTTAAGATGTATCAGTTTCTCTCCTATGTCCATCTAATCACTGTTAACATCATCACTGTGTTCTAATACTGATATTAACGTGAGAGTATACAAAGGCTACAGTCAGAAATCCCTACGTTGCTCGGAGCACTGGGACTTTTAAGGTTAGGGGTTTTGGTTTTTTAGTCGACACCTTTCCCCATTCATTTTTCCCTCTCTGGGACTATTTACTTGTCCTTAAATAGAAGCTTTGTTTCTGATGGGGAAGTAAGGGGAAGTTACGCTAAGAACCTGCTGATGTTTTAGGACTTTCTTGCAAACACAAGCAGTCCCCGCTGTGATTTACAGCTGTAACCAAAAGGGCTACGGAAGGAAGGCCCTCACCCCCAGCCCCCACCGAGCCATTCCTTCCCCCGGCACGTTTGTGCAAACAGGCTTCAAACCCTTGCCTGAGCAGCGGGGACTTTCTGCCGGGTACGTGCGGTCCCGGAGATGGGGGGGCGGGAGGGGGCTCCCTGCCGCTGAAGGGCTTTGAAACATCAGCAGGGGCTCCGGCAGCAGCCGAGGCGCCTCCGAGAGACGCGGCATTGAAAATACAACCCAAAACAAGAACCGACCCGCTGTTGCCCGACGTTTTGCCGCGCGGCAGCAGCAGCAGCAGGAGCCGCCGCGGCGCGGAGCCGAGCGGCCCCGATGGCCCCGCCGGGCCCGGCCGCCCACCCCGCTGCCGCCCGCCCCGCTCCGTGCCCGGCCCCGGGGCTGCGCGGGGGGCTGGGGGGGGAAGGGCTCCGCCGGGAGCGGGAAGGGGCGGCTGGGGCCGCTCAGGGGGGGCCGCGGCTCCCGCCGAGCCCCGGCGCGAAGCGGGCGCCCCTTCCCATCCCCGGGAGAGCGAAGCTGGCTCCGAACCGCCCGGCCGCGCTCCCGCCGCGGCTCCGGAGGGCATCGAGCGTGGCGAAACGCGCCCGGGCCCTGCCTTTTTCGGGCCCTGGAAGCGCGTTTGCTGCCCAGAGGCGGCGGGAGCGGGCTGAAGGGCTCCGCGGGGCGGGGGCGGCGCGGGAGCTGCACGCAAAGCTTTGGCTCCGCCCGGGGGCTCGCGGGGCTCAAGGGCAGCACCCCCTGCCCCGGCAGGGCCGCCACGGCGCCCCCCGAGGCAAAGCCGCCGGCGCAGCCTGCTTCGAGTGCCCCGGCTGCGCCCACCGAACACCCCGAGGGGCTCAG
The DNA here is from genome assembly GCF_949628215.1 of Phalacrocorax aristotelis. Taxonomy (NCBI): domain Eukaryota; kingdom Metazoa; phylum Chordata; class Aves; order Suliformes; family Phalacrocoracidae; genus Phalacrocorax; species Phalacrocorax aristotelis. Next base: position 231,888 of record NC_134298.1, on the reverse strand, counting down.
TTTTATTGGGGGCGGCCATCGCAGCCTCGGCGTGTTTGGCGCTGCCGGCCGGACTGGCTGCTGCCCTGAAATCTGATTAACCGTCACGCGGACCTGGCTGTGCTGATGGTGATCTGGTCGCTGTCGTAGCTATGGTTTGGGATAGCGCGCTCACCTCAGACACCCCCGGCATGGCTGAGCTGCCTCAGCGACATGCGTCAGTCACCGCTGACAAGCGATGCGAGCTGCTTCGTGCAGAGAAGGCCCAGCGCCGCTTTCATCCCCCTTGATGCCGCAGCTCATTCCCCAAGGGCAGATGCCCGTAGTGCCAGAGCTGACAACGCCCTGCACAGTGGCCCCAGCAAACCTGCGGAGCAGTCCTGCCGAGGCTGTTGGGGTCCGAGGAAAAGCCAGGGCGTGGGGAGGTCGGGCTTTCAGCGAGGGCATACGGCGGGGATCGCTCGCCGCCGCCGCCATGAGGGCTTGGAGCTCCTGCTGCTGCGACCAACTGAAAACTGAGGCTTTGAGAGTTAAAAAGGGATTTGAACCCTGAAAGTGAGGATTTGAGTGTTAAGAAGGAGGCTTTGAGCCTTAAAACAGGGGTTTGGACTCTGAAACTCACGGTTTGGAACGAAAAAATGACTGTTCGAGCATTAGAAGACCAGATTAGATGCTAAATGTGAGGGCTTGGGACCTAAAAATGAGGGTTTGTCCCTTAAAAGTAGGGGGTTGGACCCTAAAACTGAAGATTTGGAATTTAAAACTGAGGCCTTTAGCCTTTAAAGAGGGGTTTGGACCCTGAAAGTGACAGTTTGGGACCGAAAGATGATGGTTTGAGCATAAAAGGACTGGGGTCGCTGCTAAAAGTGAGGGTTTGCGACCTAAAGAGGAGGCACTGAGCGTTAAAAGAGGGGTTTGGACGTTGGAAGTGTGGCTTTGGGTGTTAAAAATGAGGCTTTGAGTGCTAAAAGCGGTCTTCAGATCCTGAAAGGGAGGGTTTGGCTCTTACAAATGAGGCTTTGAGCTTTCAATCAGGGTTTGGACCCTAAAAGTGAGGTTTGCGGTCCTAACTATAGGGCTTGAGGTTAAAATAGGGGTCTGGACAATAAAAGGGAGGCTTTGAACTTAAAAATGAGGGTTTGTCCCTAAAAAGGAGGGGTTTCGATCCTAAAAGTGAGGATTTGGGGTCCAAAATTAATGCTTCGAGCCCTAAAGGATGGATATAGACCCTAAACTTGAAGCTTTGCGTAATATAAATGAGGCTTTGACATTATAAAAGACAGGTCTGGACCCTAACAGTGAGGGTTTGGGACATCTAAATGAGGCTTTGAGAGTTTAGAGAGAGTTTAGAGAGCCTTTAGCCTTTAAAGATGGGTTTGGACCCTGAAAGTGAGGGTTTGGCTGTTAAAAATGAGGCTTTAAGCTTTAAAACAGGGGTTTCAACCCTAAAAGTGAAGGTTTACGGTCCTAAGATTAAGGCTTTGAGTGTTAAAAGAAGGGCTTGGACAATGAAAGGGACGGTTTGGAACTTAAAACTGAGGCTTTGACAGTTAAAAGAAGGGTTTTGACCCTGAAAGTGAAGCTTTGGGACATAAAAATGAGGCTTTTATCCTTAAAAGCACGGTTTGGAACGCAAAAAATGAGGGTTTGGGACTTAAAAAGAAGGCTTTGAGCCTTAAAGTCAGATTTAGACCCTAAACATGAGGCTTTCCAACATACAAATGAGGTTTGATAGTGAAAAAGACAGGTTTGGACCTGAAAGTGAGGGTTTGGGACCTAAAAATGAGGCTTTGCACGAGAAAACAGGGCTTTGGAAATGAAAACATGAGGTTTTGGTACCTAAAAGTGAGGGTCTGGTACTTTAAAAATAAGCATTGAGTATTAAAATAGGGGTTTGGAGCCTGAAAGTGAGGCTTTGGGTGGTAAAACTGAGGCTGTGAGCTTTAAAGCTGGGGTTTGAACCCTAAAAGTGAGGGCTTGGGACCTAAGAATGAGGGTTTGACCCTAAAAAAGACAGCTTTGGACCTGAAAAGTGGGGGTTTGGGACCTAAAAATGAGGCTTTATTCCTTAATAGAGGGGTTTGGACCCTGAAAGTGAGGCTTCGAGTGGTAAAACTGAGGCTTTGAACCCAAAAGACAGGTTTGGACCGTGAATGTGAGGGTTTGGGATTTAAAAATGAAGCTGTGAGCCTTAAAACAGGGGTTTGGAACAAAAAAAATGAGGCTTTGGGACCTAAAATAAGGCTTTGGGCCTTAAAAGAGGCGTTTCAACCCTCAAAGTGAGGGTTTGGGATCTACAAATGAGGGTTGGCCATTGAAAATAGGGCTTTGGACATTACAAATGAGGTTTTGATACCTAAAAGTGAGGTTTTAATGCTTAATAGAGCAGTTTGGACCCTGAAAGTGGCGGTTTAGAAAAGAAAACTGAGGCTCTGAGCCTTAAAAGACGTGTTTGGCAGCTAAACGTGTGGCTTTGCAAGATATAAAAGAGGCTTTGAGAGTAAAAATGACAGGTTTGCACCCTGAAAGTGAGGGTCTGGGACCTTAAGAGGAGGCTTTGAGCCTTCAAAGAGGGGTTTGGAACTCAAAAAAATGAGGGTTGGCGGGACCCTGTAAGCAGAGGCTGCGGGCCCCATAAGCGGAGGCTGCAAGGTTTAAAACGGGTTTAGACACTGAAAGTGAGGCTTTGGGTGGTAAAAATGAGGCTTTGAGCTTTAAAACAGGGGTTTGGACCCTGAAAGTGAGGCTTTGGGACCTGAAAGTGAGGCTGTGAGCTTTAAAGCTGGGGTTTGGACCGTAAGAGTGAGGGCTTGGGACCTAAGAATGAGGGTTTGGACCCTAAAAAAGACAGGTTTGGACCTGAAAAGTGGGGGTTTGGGACCTAAAAATGAGGCTTTATTCCTTACTAGAGGGGTTTGGACCCTGAAAGTGAGGGCTTGCGATATAAATAGGAGGCTTTTGGCCTTAAAACAGGGGTTAGGAAAACAAAAAATGAGGGTTTGGGACTTAAAATGAGGCTTTGAGTCTTAAAAGAGGGGTTTGGACCCTGAAACTGAGGCTTTGAACCTAAAAAAAAGGAACAAAAAAATGACGGTTTGAGCATTAATAGGCTGGATTCAATGCTAAATGGGATGGTTTTATGTCCCAAGCCTGCCTTTCAACACTCAAAGCCTCATTTTTTAGTCCCAAACCCTCACTTTCACGGTCCAAACCCCTCCTTTTTAGGGACAAACCCTCATTTTTAACAGCCAAAGCCTGACTTTTATTGTCCAAACCCATATTTTATCGCTCAAACCCTTATAGTTAGGACCGCAAACCTCCCTTTTATTGTCCAAACCCCTCCTTTTTTAGGGACAAACCCTCAGTTTTAGGTCCCAAAGAATCACTTTAAAGCACCCAAAACCTCACTTTTAACATCACAGCCTTAATAGGTAGGACAGTAAACCTCACTTTTAGGGTCCAAATCCCTGTTTCAAAGATCAAAGCCTCATTTTTAACAGCCAAAACCTCACTTTCAGGGTCCTAACCCCTCTTTCAATGCTCGGTGACTTATTAGATGTCCCAAACCCTCACTGTTAGGGTCCAGACCTGTCTTTTTTACTGTCAAAGACTCATTTATTTGTTGCAAAGCCTCACATTGAGGATCTAAATCCATCCTTTAGGGCTCAATACATTGTATTTAGGTCCCCAGCCCTCCCTTTTAGTCTCCAGACTTGCCTTTTCTAGCATCAAAGCCTCATTTTTCAGTCCCAAACCCTCACTTTCAGGGTCCAAACCCCTCTACTAACCTCTCAAAGCCTCATTTTTAACTCCCAAACCCTCACTTTCAGGGTCCAAACCCACCTTTTAATGCTCAAAGCCTTATAGTCGGGACCGCAAACTTTGGTTTTAGGGACCAAACACCTGTTTTAAAGCTCAAAGCCTCATTTTTAACACCCAAAGCCACACTCCCAGCGTCCAAACCCCTCTTTTAATGCTCAGTGCCTCCTTTCAAGGTCCCAAACCCTCAATTTTAGCATCAAATCTGGTCTTCTAATGCGCTAACTGTCATTGTTTCGTTCCAAACCATGCGTTTTAGAGTTCAAACCACTCCTTTTCATGGCTCAAAGCCTTGTTTTTAGGTCCCAAACCCTCGATTTCAGGTTCCAGACCCCTCTTTTAATGCTCAGTGCCTACTTTTATGTCCCAAACCCTCACTTTTAGAATTGAATCATGTCTTGTAAAGCTCAAGCCTTCATTTTTTCATTCCAAACTGTGGGTTTTAGGGTCCCACCTCTCGTTTAAGGCTCAAAGCCTCAATTTTAACACCCAAACCCTCACTGTTAGGATCCAAACCCCTCTTTTAAAGCTCAGTGCTTCACTTCTAGGTCACAAACGCTCACTTTTAGCATTCAAAGACAGTCCTTTAATGCTCAAACCATTTTTTCTTACTCCAAACTGTGAGTTTCAGGGTTCAAACCCCTCTTTTAAGGCTAAAAGCCTCATTTAGAAGTCCCAAAACTCCACTTTTAGGGTCTAAACCTGTCTTTTACACTCAAAGCCTCATTTTTAGGTTCCAAACCTTCACTTTGAGGGTCCAAACCTCTCATTTTAAGGCTAAAAGCCTCAGTTTTAAGTTCCAAAGCCTCCCTTTTATTGTCCAAACTCAGCTTTTAACGCTCAAAGCCTTATAGTTAAGACCGCAAACCTCACTTTTAGGGTCCAAACCCCTGTTTTAAGGCTCAAAGCCTCCTTCTTAACACCCAAATCCTCACTTTCGGGGTTCAAATCCCTCTTTTAACTCTTAAAGCCTCGGTTTTCAGTTCCAAACCTTCACTGTCAAGGTCCAAACCCCACTTTTAAGGCTTAAGGCTGCATTTAGAGGACCCAAACCCTCACTGTTAGGGTCCAAACCTGTCTTTTTTACTGTCCAAGCCTCATTTGTATGTCACTAAGGCTCACATTTAGGGTCTAAATCTGTTGTTTAAGGCTCAAAGCATCATTTTTAGGTCCCAAACTCTCCCTTTCAGGGTCCAAACCCCTTTATTAAGGCTCAAAGCCTCATTTTTAACAGCCAAAGCCTCACTGCTAGGAACCAAAGCCCTCGTTTAACAGTCAAAGCCTCATTTGTAACGCCCAAAGACTCACTTTCAGCGTCCAAACCCCTATTTTAACACTCATTGCCTCCTTTTTAGGTCCCAAACCGTGAGTTTCAGGGTTCGCGCAGGAGGAGCAGAAGGGGCTGGGGAGCAGGACAGAGGCCCCGAGAGCAGCAGGGCCAGCTGAGCGGGGGATACAGGTGGGAGAGAGGGGACAGGCGGCAGCACAGAGGGGAATCAGGCAGCCAGGACACGGCGACAGAGAAAGGAGAAGGCCAGGGAGCGGGAGAGAGGTGTAGGGAAAGGAAAACATAGCAACAGGCTGTAGGACAGACAGGGAGGATTTAGAAAATAGAGTCAGACAGAGAAAGAAAGAAAGAGAAAGGAAGAGCAAAAGTGATGGGAACTGGGGAGAGAGCAAGAATGGTAATTCTGGGCAACTGCCCCAGTTGTTGATCAATGCCCAGCGACTGCGTTACTGGGAACAAGAAATGTGCTGCCTGCAAAAGCCCTGCCCTGAGCCCAATCCTGCACCCTGATATGGGTGACGAGCATCGCCTTGCAGAGTGGCCAGGGCTGGGGAAAAGTAACCAAGCTGAGGGGGAAAAAAAATCACCCAGCTGGTTTTTTGCTGTTTTTTTGTTGTTTGCTTGTTGGTTTTGCTTCTAAAAATCCCTGAGGCTTTTCACCATTGGCAATAGCGTGCAGCAGCTGTGCTGAGTCAGCATTATTTCAAGGTCTGATTTCAAATCTTTGCCTCTCACACCCTCCACAGGCTCTTGCCAGTCGTTCCTGTTTCTTTCTCTCTCTGCTTCCTCCAAGTGCCTGCTTTGCTCTCCAGGCTGCCAAATTACCTCCCCTCCGCCAGCACCTCCCCATACTCAGCTCTGGCGGGAGGGACTCAGTGCATTGCTCCAGCTCGCTCGTGCCTTCGTGTTTCAATTCAGATCGAACAACTCGCCCCTTGCAGAGCCCTCTGTTCCTCATCTGTCCACGCTGTTTGGTGGGAAACAAATCCCACAGGATGAGGCTGTGCTGTAACCAGCTCGCAACCAGCTGAGCAACACCACTATCGATCGGCCTGAATCACAGCCCTTTGGGCTGGCGAGCTAATAAAGCGCGGCTTAGCCATTCTAATGCACCATGTTGGTATAAACAGAGAGTGCCATGAGCTCTGGAAAATGCACCCCAGCGTCTGCACCCACTGATGGCACTTACCCCTTGGGTGCAAAGGGGTGGCAGCTTGGGCTTCTGCCCAGGCACGCTGACACTGAGCTCTGAACCCATGCTTCATTTCAGCCTCAGGTGAGCGTGTAACGGTCCCTGGGGCTGGAGGAACGGCTCCTTACTGCAACACTCAGCCTGGCTCACAAGTCAGCTAACAAGCCCCAGTGCTGCAGGGGACAGCTGGTGGTATTTATTGTGCGCTCCTAACCTGATCCTATTGAGAGCCTCGCGTGACCACATCTCGCATCAAACTTGCCCAGAGTATGAAAACTTGCACGGAATTTTTTCCTGCTTCATCACTTTGCTGCAGCTCAGTATTGATTCAGGTATCGCTTTGTGCCTGCTGAGGAAGCAAGTTCTGTGAGGCTGCCCTGAGGGGGCTGCATGGGTGTACCAGACCCCACAGAGGCTGCATGTAACCTTTTTTAAGACTATCGACAGGTTGCACTTCCCGAGAGAGATGAGCAGCCTCCCTCCTAGGCAGGGCTTTGGAGAGGGGATGAAGGGAGAGAGGGGCCTGGGCCATGCCAACACCCCCAGGGCCTGCGAGGCCCTCCCAGTCTCTTCCCAGGACAGCTGCTCTCGGTGGCTGAGCCCCCAGCGGGGTCTGGGCAGGTGGAGGTGCTGTGGGAGCGTGACAGTGACAGGCCTGGACACTGAGAGCGCCGCTGACCGTGCTGTATTTCAGCCGCTTGCTTGGAAAAGGGCAGCCGCTCACCCTCCCTGAGCTGCCGGCAGGGCTTTGGTTTTCATCCCTGACACCTCTGGATATTAAGGGCGTCAGCAAATAGAAAGCTCCGGGAAGGGAATGGTTATAAAGGGGAAAAGGAGAACACACACATTGGCAGTGAGAGTATCCCTGCATGAAGGGCAGTGCACGCTCCGCGCTTGAGGGGGAAGGAAAACTTTGGGGCTAAGATGTGGCTTATGGCACAGCAGTCCTCAAAGAAATGCACTTGTGTTGCGCAGGCTTCACTACGCTACGTACACAGATATTTGTATAGTAAGAAAGCGGCTGAGACACAGTCCAGGGATGTAGCTTCTGCTGCACAGCACTACATCCGGGGCTCTCTTACGGTGGCCACCGCGGTGACAACGTGGCATCAGCAAGTCTGCGCTTAATCGGATCTGTGCTCCCCAGCCCCACGGCAGTGTGCCGCACCAGAGGTTAATAATGGGGAAACCTCAAAACCTCCCGCCCAAGGGAAAGCTGCAAACCTTGAAGTCCTTCAGGGAGGAGTGTCTCAATAGCCCTTTGATTTCCTGCTGTAAAGGGCTTTCCAGTGTTATAAGCTTTTAGTTTTCCTCCAAATGAAAAGCAGTTCAAAACCGTAAAGGGCTGAGCTGACTTGATCCCAGATGCAGACCTTCACACCTCCCAGCAACCTTAAAACTCCCCGGGTCCAGACCGGCTGTTTCCATCCTGTGACTGCGCTCCAGGAGCATCACGGCAGCGTTTGCCTTCACCTGGCACGGAGGAACAGTCACTGTGGCACCCCTGAAATGCGGTCACCGTGTGGGAAAGTGCCCTGAGCTCTCGCTTACATTTCTGCTGTAGCTGTGGGCTTAGGAAAGCCCCTGATCCTCCTTTGCTGCTTCTCTGTGGGAAGTGGGGATCATAGCAGTGACAGTAACGGGTGTTGCTCTTACCCCGCTGACTTTACATGAGATCAGAATTAGGCCCTGCTTTTGCAGAAAGTCATCTGCAAACCAAGGACGGCGACAACTCCCCGTGCCGTGTTATAATTATGCTGCTGCTGTTGGGTTTATTTGCATCGATTTCCCGGCGCCTCTGGCACAGCAGCTGTGAGAGCAGGCATCGTGCACTCTGACACGCTGCCAGGCCATCTCAGTGACGGCGGAATAACCACGTTTTATTTATATGCCTGCTTTTCGCCCCAGGCCCGGGCGAGGGTCTCCGCTGACATGGAGGATTTCCTCGCCGCAGCCCTCTCTCAGTGCTTCCCCACAAAACGCGGCAGCGCTGAGGTGTCGGAGCCTCTGTGCCTGCTAAAGGTGTCAGGACAGGCCCTGGTCACAGCAGCAGGAGCTCCAAGCCCTCATGGCGGCGGCGAGCGATCCCCGCCGTATGCCCTCGCTGAAAGCCCGACCTCCCCACGCCCTGGCTTTTCCTCGGACCCCAACAGCCTCGGCAGGACTGCTCCGCAGGTTTGCTGGGGCCACTGTGCAGGGCGTTGTCAGCTCTGGCACTACGGGCATCTGCCCTTGGGGAATGAGCTGCGGCGTCAAGGGGGATGAAAGCGGCGCTGGGCCTTCTCTGCACGAAGCAGCTCGCATCGCTTGTCAGCGGTGACTGACGCATGTCGCTGAGGCAGCTCAGCCATGCCGGGGGTGTCTGAGGTGAGCGCGCTATCCCAAACCATAGCTACGACAGTGACCAGATCACCATCAGCACAGCCAGGTCCGCGTGACGGTTAATCAGATTTCAGGGCAGCAGCCAGTCCGGCCGGCAGCGCCAAACACGCCGAGGCTGCGATGGCCGCCCCCAATAAAACTGAGCCCCTCGGGGTGTTCGGTGGGCGCAGCCGGGGCACTCGAAGCAGGCTGCGCCGGCGGCTTTGCCTCGGGGGGCGCCGTGGCGGCCCTGCCGGGGCAGGGGGTGCTGCCCTTGAGCCCCGCGAGCCCCCGGGCGGAGCCAAAGCTTTGCGTGCAGCTCCCGCGCCGCCCCCGCCCCGCGGAGCCCTTCAGCCCGCTCCCGCCGCCTCTGGGCAGCAAACGCGCTTCCAGGGCCCGAAAAAGGCAGGGCCCGGGCGCGTTTCGCCACGCTCGATGCCCTCCGGAGCCGCGGCGGGAGCGCGGCTGGGCGGTTCGGAGCCAGCTTCGCTCTCCCGGGGATGGGAAGGGGCGCCCGCTTCGCGCCGGGGCTCGGCGGGAGCCGCGGCCCCCCTGAGCGGCCCCAGCCGCCCCTTCCCGCTCCCGGCGGAGCCCTTCCCCCCCCAGCCCCCCCGCGCAGCCCCGGGGCCGGGCGCGGAGCGGGGCGGGCGGCGGGGCGGGCGGCCGGGCCCGGCGGGGCCATCGGGGCCGCTCGGCTCCGCGCCGCGGCGGCTCCTGCTGCTGCTGCTGCGCGGCAAAACGTCGGGCAAAAGCGGGTCGGCTCTTGCTTTGGGTTGTATTTTCAATGCCGCGTCTCTCTGCGGCGCCTCGGCTGCTGCCGGAGCCCCTGCTGATGTTTCAAAGCCCTTCAGCGGCAGGGAGCCCCCTCCCCGCCCCCGCCTCCGGGACCGCACGTACCCGGCAGAAAGTCCCCGCTGCTCAGGCAAGGGTTTGAAGCCAGTTTGCACAAACGGGCCGGGGGAAGGAATGGGCTCGGTGGGGGCTGGGGGTGAGGGCCTTCCTTCCGTAGCCCTTTTGGTTACAGCTGTAAATCACAGCGGGCACTGCTTGTGTTTGCAAGAAAGCCCCGGTAAAACACCAGATTCTCGGTGTAACTCGTTTGGCTCATATTTTTTCACAGCCAAAAGCACCGATTTCTGGGGCACCACCTCAGCGAGTTGGTCGGGGCAGGTGCGGTGGGCGAGCAGGAGGGAGCGAGCAGCCCGTGCTGGCCCCGGGGGTGGGAAGCGGCAGAAACAGAGTGTCCCCAGCTCTCCCCGTTTTAGGCTGAAGTACGTATTGACGCTGTGACTCGGGGCACAGCTGAACCCCCAGGGGTGGGGAGCACCCTCGGCGCCCGCCTCAGTGGTCCCCTGGGTGTCACCTGCGGCTTCAGCCCAGAGCTTGGGGTCGATGCTGTGTTCGAGTGGCGCTAAACCCTTCCCGTGCTCTGAGACACCTTTGCACGGGAAGGCTTGGGGATGCTGTTTGCATCCTAACAAGTGGCGTACGCGGGGGTGGCGCTGAGGGAAGTGTGATAATTAATTTAGCCTTAAACGGAAGTCCAATTAAAGTTTACAATTTATTGAATAGAGGCAAGCAAGCAGCACTGGATGCACGGGGGATTCTTCCTCCCAACGTGCATCCCGTCATACAATGCTACAGGGTTTATATTCAGTTACTTAATTAATAACAATTAGTAAAAAACACGCCTAAGTTTACACTCACTGGTCAGTGATAAGCATCCCACTTGCCGTTGGTCAGCCGTAGTTCAATTAGCCACCCTTGCCATGTAAGTTAGCCCGCATGGTCTTTACGGGGGCGGAGGGGGGGGGGGGGGGGGCAAGTCTTCTTGGTCCTGAATTGGGTCGGTGGTCGCACTCTCCCCCTGCCGGAATTACCCTTCCCCCAGTTTCCATGCTTCAGCGCCTTCTGAGCCAAGAAGTGATAACACACTACTGGCTGATTTGTGGCACTCTCCTTTGTAGCAGGATGTTTCCACTGTTAGTCCTTGAAGTTCTACTGAATTGTATCCTTTTAGGAGGCTTCTTGTCAATGCGGCATTCATTGCTAATGCCCTCTTGTCTGGCCTAAGCATTATTTATTATCTTGTTAAAATTCTCAGGTGTTAGTTTCTACTCCTAACTAAAATTCTTTCTTAACAATTAACAAACCGCCAATCAACATTCCAACCATTCAGACATTAACAAGTCAATTGACCGGCCCTCGGTTACACAAGCACCAACAGAACGGTCAAATGCTAGAGGGTCACACTCACCGTGCGGCCCCAGCATTGTTCCATATTGACACGAATCAGATGAACACGTTTTACAGAAGCGTCCCTCTGGTGATGCCTCGAAACTGACTGAGCGAGGGGTTGGGATTTGCAGGGGCTCCGGCAGGAACCCTCAGGCCCAGCTCCCTCGGGGCTCTGGCAGCTCTGTGCACAGGCAAGGTGTGGCTGCCAGACCCCAGCCGTGCTCCCTGGGAGCAGGGCTGGGCCCTGAGCGGAGGGCTCCCGTTAACCCCAGCGCCCAGCGCTGCCGCCGGGGGTTGCCCTGTCGCTATGAGCTGCTGGAGGCTCCCGTGGGCGGGGGGAGCTCTGCCATGATGCCGGCAGCTCTCCCACCGCCGACCCCGTACCCGGGAAGTGTGAAGCCAGAGTTACAGGTACGTACAGAAGGACAGCGCTCCTCCGCCAGCTGGGCCGTGTGGGGCTGGTGACGCTGGGGGTGCAGCCGGGGAGCTGGGCAAGGGACTCAGCCGTGGGAGCTGCAGGGGGCTGAGCGGGGGACTGTCCGGAGGGGCTGCAGGGCCTCCTTCTGGGGACTGGCCATAGGCCTGACCTCAGAAGTCTCCTCTGCAGTCTCCGGAGAGCCCTCCTCGGAAGTGTCCGAGGGCAGCCAGGTGGGGAGGGCTGCCGACACCCCGCCCTGGTTCCCCTTGGGGTCTTGCGGGGGGGGGTCGGCGTCCCCCAGCACCCCCGATGCCACGTGGTGTTTGCAGCAGCCGCCCTCCGCCTCGTACTCAGGAGGTCAGGGTCTTCGCTGAAGGAGGCGGTGGGACATCGGCAAGGATCTTTTCACCTTTCTCGTGCAGACGGAACAGCCCATAAGTAGAATACAGGCGGTCCTTTGGCCTCCTTGCAAAATGCACCACAGCGACAACAGGGAGCTTTACATCAACAGCAACGTGTCACACCACAGGAACACAGAGGAGTGAGCATCGCAAGGTATCCTTTTCTTTACACATTGTTTTTTCCCCGCAGAGGTGGGCAAAAATAACCCAACCCCTGAGCCCCAAGGTTTCTTCCTCTCCCATACCAAGCAGTTGCTCTGTGGCTTTGTGCCTTAAAAGAGGGGTTTGTACCGTGAAAGTGAAGGTTTGGAACTGAAAACTGAGGCTTTGAGTGTTAAAAGAGGGATTTGTACCCTGAAAGGGAGGGTTTGGCTGTTACAAATGAGGCTTTGAGCGTTAAAAGAGGGGTTTGGACCCTAAAAGTGAGGTTTGCAGTCCTAACTATAAGGCTTTGATGTTAAAAGAAGAGTTTGTGTGCTTTAAAGTGAGTCTTTGGGACCTGGAAATGAGGCTTTGAGCGTTAAAAGAGGGGTTTGGACAACGAAAGGGAGGGTTTGGAATTTAAAAATGAGATTTAGTCCATGAAAAGGAGGGGTTTGGACCCTAACAGTGAGGCTTTGGGACCTCTGAATGAGGCTTTGTGCCTTAAAAGTGGGGTTTGCACCTTGAAAGTGAAGGTTTGGACCTAAAAACTGAGGCTTTGAGCGTTAAAAGAGGGATTTGAACCCGGAAAGTGAGGGTTTGGCTGTTAAAAATGAGCCTTTGAGCTTTAAAAGAAGGATTTGTACCCTGAAAGTGAGGTTTGCAGTCCTAACTCTAAGGCTTTGCTGTTACAAGTGAGGTTTTCAGTGCTTTAAAGGGAGGGTTTGGGGCCTAAAAATGAGGGTTTGTCCCTTAAAAGTAGGGGTTTGTACCCTGAAAGTGAAGGTTTGGAACCTGAAGCTGAGGCTTTTAGCCTTAAAAGAGGGGTTTGAACCCTGAAACTCAGGGTTTGGGAGCCAAAACTGAGGCTTTTAGCCTTAAAGGAGGGGTTTGAACCCTGAAACTCACGGTTTGGGGCAAAATATGTGAGCATTTGGGACCTAAAAAGGAGGCAATGAGTGTTAAAAAAGGGGTTTGGACGCTGAAAGTGAGTCTTTGGGTGTTACAAATGAGGCTTTGACTGTTAAATGAGGGTTTTGGTTCCTAGCAGTGAGGGTTTGGCTCTTAAAAATGAGGCTTTGAGCCTTAATAAAGGGGTTTGGACTCTAAAACGCACAGTATGGAACAAAAAAATGACAGTTTGAGCATTAGAAGACCTGATTCGATGCTAAAAGTGAGGGTTTGGGACCTAAAAATTGGGGTTTGTCCCTTAAAATGAGGGGTTTAGACCCTAAAAGTAAAGTGTTGGGACTTCTAAATGAGGCTTTTCGCCTTAAAAGAGGGGTTTGAACCCTGAAACTCAGAGTTTGGAGCAAAAAAAATGATGGATTGAGAAGTAAATGACCAGATTTGAATGCAAAAAGTGAGTGTTTGGGACCTAAAAGTGAAGCACTGAGCATTTAAAGAAAGGTTTGGACGCTGGGAGTGTGGCTTTGGGTGTTAAAAATGAGGCTTTGAGTGTTAGAAGAGGGCTTTGGGTCCTAAAAGTGAGGGTTTGGCTGTTAAAAGTGAGGCTTTGAGCTTTAAAACAGGTGTTTGGTCCCTAAAAGCACGGTTTGCAGTCCTGACTCTGAGGCTTTGAGCATTAAAAGAGGGGTTTGGACAACAAAAGGGAGGCTTTTGCTTTTAAGATTGAGGTTTTGTCCCTAAGAAGGAGGGATTTGGACCCTATGAGTCAAGGTTTGGCATATAAAAATGAGGCTTTGTGTGGAAAGGAATTAATTTAAAGTACCCAAACCTCAATTTTAACATCACAGCCTTAATAGTTAGGACAGTAAACCTCACTTTTAGGGTCCAAATCCCTGTTTTAAAGATCAAAGCCTCATTTTTAACAGCCAAAACCTCACTTTCAGCATCCAAACCCCACTTTTAACATTCAGTGCCTCATTTAGAGGTCCCAATCCCTCACGGTTACGTTCCAGAGCTGTCCTTCAGGTTCAAAGCCTCATTTTAGGTCCCAAACCCTCACTTTTAATGCTCTGTGCCTCCTTTTAAGGTCCCAAACCCTCCCTTTTACCATCAAATCCACTCTATTAATGCTCAAACCGTCATTTTTCCATTCCAAACCGTGCGTTTTAGAGTCCAAATCCCTTCCGTAAGGATCAAAGCCTCATTTTAACTCCCAAACCCTCACTTTCAGGGTCCAAACCTGTCTTTCTTAAGGTTCAAACCCTCATTCTTAGGTCCCAAGCCCTCACTTTTAGGGTTCAAACCCCAGCTTTAAAGCTCACAGCCTCAGTTTTACCACCCAAAGCCTCACTTTCAGGCTCCAAACCCCTCTTTTAATGCTCAATGCCTCCTTTTAAAGTCCCAAACCCTCACTTTTAGCATCCAAACCCTCACTTTCAGGTGCCAAAACCTCATTTTTAGTGTCGAAAGCCCTCTTTTCACCAGCAAAGCCTCACTTTTAGGTCCCACAGCCTCACTTTCAGGGTCCAAACCTGTCTTTTAGGTTCAAAGCCTCATTTTTAGGTCCCAAACCCTCACTTTTCGGGTCCAAAGCCTCACTTTTAATGCTCAGTGCCTACTTTTAAGGCCCCAGACCCTCCCTTTTAGCATCGAATCCACTCTCTTAATGCTCAAACCGTCATTTTTCGTTCCAAACCGTGCGTTTTAGAGTCCAAACCCGTTGCTTAAGGCTCAAAGCCTCATTTTTAACAGCCAAACCCTCACTTTCACATCCAAACCTGTGTTTTAGGTTCAAAGCCTCAGTATACGTTCCCAAGTTTCACTTTTAGCATCCAAACCCCTCTTTTAGGTTCACAGCCTCAGTTTTAGATCCCAAACCCTTACCTTTAAGGCTCAAAGTCTTATTTTAAGTCCCAAAACCCCATTTTGGGGGTTCCAAACCCGTGTTTTAAGGCTAAGAGCCTCATTTTTAGGTGCCAAACCCTCACTTTCAGGGTCCACACACCTCTATTAAGGAATAAAGCCTCATTTTTAGGTCCCAAACCCCCACGTTTCAGGTCCAAAGCTGTGGTTTTTTAGGGTCAAACCCTCATTCTTAGGTCCCAAGCCCTCACTTTTAGGGTTCAAACCCCAGTTTTAAAGCTCACAGCCTCAGTTTTACCACCCAAAGCCTCACTTTCAGGCTCCAAACCCCTCTTTTAATGCTCAATGCCTCCTTTTAAAGTCCCAAACCCTCACTTTTAGCATCCAAACCCACACTTTCAGGTGCCAAAACCTCATTTTTACTCTCCAAAGCCCTCTTTTCACCCGCAAAGCCTCAGTTTTAGCTGCCAAACTCTCACTTTCAGGGTCCAAACACCTCATTTAATGCTCAATGCCTACTTTTAAAGTCCCAAACCCTCACATTTAACATCCAAACCCGCACGTTCAGCTGCCAAAACCTCATTTTTATTCTCCAAATCCCTCTTTTCACCAGCAAAGCCTCAGTTTTAGGTCCCACAGCCTCACTTTTCAGGTCCAAAGCTGTCGTCTTTAGGTTCAAACCCTCATTCTTAGGTCCCAAACCCTCACTTTTCAGGTTCAAACCTGTCTTTTTTAGGGTCAAACCCTCATTCTTAGGTTCCAAGCCCTCGCTTTTAGCATCGAATCCACACTATTAATGCTCAAACCGTCATTTTTTCATTCTAAACTGTGCATTTGAGGCCAAAGCCCTTGTTTAAGGCTCAAAGCCTCATTTTTAACAGCCAAACCCTCACTTTCAGGCTCCAAACCCCTCTTTTAATGCTCAGTGCCTCCTTTTAAAGTCCCAAACCCTCACTTTTAGCATCCAAACCCTCACTTTCAGGTGCCAAAACCTCATTTTTAGTGTCCAAAGCCCTCTTTTCACCAGCAAAGCCTCAGTTTTAGGTCCCACAGCCTCACTTTTCAGGTCCAAAGCTGTCGTCTTTAGGTTCAAAGCCTCATTCTTAGGTCCCAAACCCTCACTTTTCAGGTCCAAAGCCTCACTTTTAATGCTCAGTGCCTCCTTTTAAGGCCCCAAACCCTCCCTTTTAGCATCTAATCCAGTCTCTTAATGCTCAAACCGTCATTTTTCCGTTCCAACCCGTGCGTTTTAGAGTCCAAAGCCGCCCTTAAGGCTCAAAGCCTCATTTTTAATAGCCAAACCCTCACTGTCACATCCAAACCTGTCTTACGTTAAAACCCTCAGTTTTAGGCCCCACAGCCTCACTTTCAGGGTCCAAACACCTCTATTAAGGAATAAAGCCTCATTTTTAGGTCTCAAACCCCCACTTTTCAGGTCCAAAGCTGTCTTTTTCAGGGTCAAACCCTCATTCTTAGGTCCCAAGCCCTCACTTTTAGGGTTCAAACCCCAGCTTTAAAGCTCACAGCCTCAGTTTTACCACCCAAGGCCTCACTTTCAGGCTCCAAACCCCTCTTTTAATGCTCAGTGCCTCCTTTTAAAGTCCCAAACCCTCACTTTTAGCATCCAAACCCTCACTTTCAGGTGCCAAAACCTCATTTTTATTCTCCAAAGCCCTCTTTTCACCAGCAAAGCCTCAGTTTTAGGTCCCACAGCCTCACTTTTCAGGTCCAAAGCTGTCGTCTTTAGGTTCAAAGCCTCATTCTTAGGTCCCAAGCCCTCACTTTTAGCATTGAATCCACTCTATTAATGCTCAAACCGTCATTTTTTCATTCTAAACTCTGCATTTGAGTCCAAACCCCTTAAGGCTCAAAGCCTCATTTTTAACAGCCAAACCCTCACTTTCACATCTAAACCTGTGTTTTAGGTTCAAAGCCTCAGTATACGTTCCCAAGTTTCACTTTTAGCATCCAAACCCCTCTTTTAGGTTCACAGCCTCAGTTTTAGATCCCAAACCCTCACCTTTAAGGCTCAAAGTCTTATTTTAAGTCCCAAACCCTTATTTTGGGGGTTCCAAACCCCTGTTTTAAGGCTAAGAGCCTCATTTTTAGGTGCCAAACCCTCACTTTCAGGGTCCACACACCTCTATTAAGGAATAAAGCCTCATTTTTAGGTCCCAAACCCCCACTTTTCAGGTCCAAAGCTGTCTTTTTCAGGGTCAAACCCTCATTCTTAGGTCCCAAGCCCTCACTTTTAGGGTTCAAACCCCAGTTTTAAAGCTCACAGCCTCAGTTTTACCACCCAAAGCCTCACTTTCAGGCTCCAAACCCCTCTTTTAATGCTCAGTGCCTCCTTTTAAAGTCCCAAACCCTCACTTTTAGCATCCAAACCCTCACTTTCAGGTGCCAAAACCTCATTTTTAGTGTCCAAAGCCCTCTTTTCTCCAGCAAAGCCTCAGTTTTAGGTCCCACAGCCTCACTTTCAGGGTCCAAACCTGTCTTTTAGGTTCAAAGCCTCATTTTTAGGTCCCAAACCCTCACTTTTCGGGTCCAAAGCCTCACTTTTAATGCTCAGTGCCTCCTTTTAAGGCCCCAAACCCTCCCTTTTAGCATCTAATCCAGTCTCTTAATGCTCAAACCGTCATTTTTCCGTTCCAAACCGTGCCTTTTAGAGTCCAAAGCCGCCCTTAAGGCTCAAAGCCTCATTTTTAATAGCCAAACCCTCACTGTCACATCCAAACCTGTCTTTTACATTCAAACCCTCAGTTTTAGGCCCCACAGCCTCACTTTCAGGGTCCACACACCTCTATTAAGGAATAAAGCCTCATTTTTAGGTCTCAAACCCCCACTTTTCAGGTCCAAAGCTGTATTTTTCAGGGTCAAACCCTCATTCTTAGGTCCCAAGCCCTCACTTTTAGGGTTCAAACCCCAGCTTTAAAGCTCACAGCCTCAGTTTTACCACCCAAAGCCTCACTTTCAGGCTCCAAACCCCTCTTTTAATGCTCAGTGCCTCCTTTTAAATTCCCAAACCCTCACTTTCAGGTGCCAAAACCTCATTTTTACTCTCCAAAGCCCTCTTCTCACCAGCAAAGCCTCAGTTTTAGGTCCCACAGCCTCACTTTCAAGGTCCAAACCCCTCTTTTACTGCTCAGTGTCTCCTTTTAGGGTCCCAAACCCTCCCTTTTAGCATCTAATCCAGTCTCTTAATGCTCAAACCGTCATTTTTCCGTTCCAAACCGTGCGTTTTAGAGTCCAAACCATTGCTTAAGGCTCAAAGCCTCATTTTTAGGTGCCAAACCCTCACTTTCAGGGTCAAAACCTGTCTTTTAGGTTCAAAGCCTCAGTTTTAGATCCCAAACCCTCACTTTCAGGGTCCACACACCTCTATTAAGGAATAAAGCCTCATTTTTAGGTCCCAAACCCCCACTTTTCAGGTCCAAAGCTGTGTTTTTTTAGGGTCAAACCCTCATTCTTAGGTCCCAAGCCCTCACTTTTAGGGTTCAAACCCCAGCTTTAAAGCTCACAGCCTCAGTTTTACCACCCAAAGCCTCACTTTCAGGCTCCAAACCCCTCTTTTAATGCTCAATGCCTCCTTTTAAAGTCCCAAACCCTCACTTTTAGCATCCAAACCCTCACTTTCAGGTGCCAAAACCTCATTTTTACTCTCCAAAGCCCTCTTTTCACCTGCAAAGCCTCAGTTTTAGCTGCCAAACTATCACTTTCAGGGTCCAAACCCCTCTTTTAATGCTCAGTGCCTCCTTTTAGAGTCCCAAACCCTCACTTTTAGCATCCAAACCCTCACTTTCAGGTGCCAAAACCTCATTTTTATTCTCCAAAGCCCTCTTTTCACCAGCAAAGCCTCAGTTTTAGCTGCCAAACTCTCACTTTCAGGGTCCAAACCCCTCTTTTAATGCTCAGTGCCTCCTTTTAGAGTCCCAAACCCTCACTTTTAGCATCCAAACCCTCACTTTCAGGTGCCAAAACCTCATTTTTATTCTCCAAAGCCCTCTTTTCACCAGCAAAGCCTCAGTTTTAGGTCCCACAGCCTCACTTTTCAGGTCCAAAGCTGTCGTCTTTAGGTTCAAAGCCTCATTCTTAGGTCCCAAGCCCTCACTTTTAGCATCGAATCCACTCTATTAATGCTCAAACCGTCATTTTTTCATTCTAAACTGTGCATTTGAGTCCAAACCCCTTGTTTAAGGCTCAAAGCCTCATTTTTAGGTGCCAAACCCTCACTTTCACATCCAAACCTGTGTTTTAGGTTCAAAGCCTCAGTATACGTTCCCAAGTTACACTTGTAGCATCCAAACCCCTCTTTTACATTCACAGCCTCAGTTTTAGATCCCAAACTCTCACCTTTAAGGCTCAAAGTCTTATTTTAAGTCCCAAACCCTCATTTTGGTGGTTCCAAACCCCTGTTTTAAGGCTAAAAGCCTCATTTTTAGGTGCCAAACCCTCACTTTCAGGGTCCACACACCTCTATTAAGGAATAAAGCCCCATTTTTAGGTCCCAAACCCTCACTTTTCAGGTCCAAAGCTGTCTTTTTCAGGGTCAAACCCTCATTCTTAGGTCCCAAGCCCTCACTTTTAGGGTTCAAACCCCAGCTTTAAAGCTCACAGCCTCAGTTTTACCACCCAAAGCCTCACTTTCAGGCTCCAAACCCCTCTTTTAATGCTCAGTGCCTCCTTTTAAAGTCCCAAACCCTCACTTTTAGCATCCAAACCCTCACTTTCAGGTGCCAAAACCTCATTTTTACTCTCCAAAGCCCTCTTTTCACCAGCAAAGCCTCAGTTTTAGGTCCCACAGCCTCACTTTTCAGGTCCAAACCTGTCCTTTAGGTTCAAAGCCTCAGTTTTAGGCCCTACAGCCTCACTTTTCGGGTCCAAAGCCTCACTTTTAATGCTCAGTGCCTCCTTTTAAGGCCCCAAACCCTCCCTTTTAGCATCGAATCCAGTCTCTTAATGCTCAAACCGTCATTTTTCCGTTCCAAACCGTGCGTTTTAGAGTCCAAAGCCGCCCTTAAGGCTCAAAGCCTCATTTTTAATAGCCAAACCCTCACTGTCACATCCAAACCTGTCTTTTATGTTCAAACCCTCAGTTTTAGGCCCCACAGCCTCACTTTCAGGGTACACACACCTCTATTAAGGAATAAAGCCTCATTTTTAGGTCCCAAACCCCCACTTTTCAGGTCCAAAGCTGTCTTTTTTAGGGTCAAACCCTCATTCTTAGGTCCCAAGCCCTCACTTTTAGCATCGAATCCACTCTATTAATGCTCAAACCGTCATTTTTTCATTCTAAACTGTGCATTTGAGTCCAAACCCCTTGTTTAAGGCTCAAAGCCTCATTTTTAACAGCCAAACCCTCACTTTCACATCCATACCTGTGTTTTAGGTTCAAAGCCTCAGTATACGTTCCCAAGTTTCACTTGTAGCATCCAAACCCCTCTTTTACGTTCACAGCCTCAGTTTTAGACCCCAAACTCTCACCTTTAAGGCTCAAAGTCTTATTTTAAGTCCCAAACCCTCATTTTGGGGGTTCCAAACCCCTGTTTTAAGGCTAAAAGCCTCATTTTTAGGTGCCAAACCCTCACTTTCAGGGTCCACACACCTCTATTAAGGAATAAAGCCCCATTTTTCAGGTGCCAAACCCTCACTTTTCGGGTCCAAAGCCTCACTTTTAATGCTCAGTGCCTCCTTTTAAGGCCCCAAACCCTCCCTTTTAGCATCGAATCCAGTCTCTTAATGCTCAAACCGTCATTTTTCCGTTCCAAACCGTGCGTTTTAGAGTCCAAAGCCGCCCTTAAGGCTCAAAGCCTCATTTTTAATAGCCAAACCCTCACTGTCACATCCAAACCTGTCTTTTATGTTCAAACCCTCAGTTTTAGGCCCCACAGCCTCACTTTCAGGGTACACACACCTCTATTAAGGAATAAAGCCTCATTTTTAGGTCCCAAACCCCCACTTTTCAGGTCCAAAGCTGTCTTTTTCAGGGTCAAACCCTCATTCTTAGGTCCCAAGCCCTCACTTTTAGCATCGAATCCACTCTATTAATGCTCAAACCGTCATTTTTTCATTCTAAACTGTGCATTTGAGTCCAAACCCCTTGTTTAAGGCTCAAAGCCTCATTTTTAACAGCCAAACCCTCACTTTCACATCCAAACCTGTGTTTTAGGTTCAAAGCCTCAGTATACGTTCCCAAGTTACACTTGTAGCATCCAAACCCCTCTTTTACGTTCACAGCCTCAGTTTTAGATCCCAAACTCTCACCTTTAAGGCTCAAAGTCTTATTTTAAGTCCCAAACCCTCATTTTGGTGGTTCCAAACCCCTGTTTTAAGGCTAAAAGCCTCATTTTTAGGTGCCAAACCCTCACTTTCAGGGTCCACACACCTCTATTAAGGAATAAAGCCCCATTTTTAGGTCCCAAACCCTCACTTTTCAGGTCCAAAGCTGTCTTTTTCAGGGTCAAACCCTCATTCTTAGGTCCCAAGCCCTCACTTTTAGGGTTCAAACCCCAGCTTTAAAGCTCACAGCCTCAGTTTTACCACCCAAAGCCTCACTTTCAGGCTCCAAACCCCTCTTTTAATGCTCAGTGCCTCCTTTTAAAGTCCCAAACCCTCACTTTTAGCATCCAAACCCTCACTTTCAGGTGCCAAAACCTCATTTTTACTCTCCAAAGCCCTCTTTTCACCAGCAAAGCCTCAGTTTTAGGTCCCACAGCCTCACTTTCTGGGTCCAAACCTGTCTTTTAGGTTCAAAGCCTCAGTTTTAGGCCCTACAGCCTCACTTTTCGGGTCCAAAGCCTCACTTTTAATGCTCAGTGCCTCCTTTTAAGGCCCCAAACCCTCCCTTTTAGCATCGAATCCAGTCTCTTAATGCTCAAACCGTCATTTTTCCGTTCCAAACCGTGCGTTTTAGAGTCCAAAGCCGCCCTTAAGGCTCAAAGCCTCATTTTTAATAGCCAAACCCTCACTGTCACATCCAAACCTGTCTTTTATGTTCAAACCCTCAGTTTTAGGCCCCACAGCCTCACTTTCAGGGTACACACACCTCTATTAAGGAATAAAGCCTCATTTTTAGGTCCCAAACCCCCACTTTTCAGGTCCAAAGCTGTCTTTTTCAGGGTCAAACCCTCATTCTTAGGTCCCAAGCCCTCACTTTTAGGGTTCAAACCCCAGTTTTAAAGCTCACAGCCTCAGTTTTACCACCCAAAGCCTCACTTTCAGGCTCCAAACCCCTCTTTTAATGCTCAATGCCTCCTTTTAAAGTCCCAAACCCTCACTTTTAGCATCCAAACCCTCACTTTCAGGTGCCAAAACCTCATTTTTACTCTCCAAAGCCCTCTTCTCACCAGCAAAGCCTCAGTTTTAGGTCCCACAGCCTCACTTTCAAGGTCCAAACCCCTCTTTTACTGCTCAGTGTCTCCTTTTAGGGTCCCAAACCCTCCCTTTTAGCATCTAATCCAGTCTCTTAATGCTCAAACCGTCATTTTTCCGTTCCAAACCGTGCGTTTTAGAGTCCAAACCATTGCTTAAGGCTCAAAGCCTCATTTTTAGGTGCCAAACCCTCACTTTCAGGGTCAAAACCTGTCTTTTAGGTTCACAGCCTCATTTTTAGGTGCCAAACCCTCACTTTCAGGGTCCACACACCTCTATTAAGGAATAAAGCCTCATTTTTAGGTCCCAAACCCCCACTTTTCAGGTCCAAAGCTGTCTTTTTTAGGGTCAAACCCTCATTCTTAGGTCCCAAGCCCTCACTTTTAGCATCGAATCCACTCTATTAATGCTCAAACCGTCATTTTTTCATTCTAAACTGTGCATTTGAGTCCAAACCCCTTGTTTAAGGCTCAAAGCCTCATTTTTAACAGCCAAACCCTCACTTTCACATCCATACCTGTGTTTTAGGTTCAAAGCCTCAGTATACGTTCCCAAGTTTCACTTGTAGCATCCAAACCCCTCTTTTACGTTCACAGCCTCAGTTTTAGACCCCAAACTCTCACCTTTAAGGCTCAAAGTCTTATTTTAAGTCCCAAACCCTCATTTTGGGGGTTCCAAACCCCTGTTTTAAGGCTAAAAGCCTCATTTTTAGGTGCCAAACCCTCACTTTCAGGGTCCACACACCTCTATTAAGGAATAAAGCCCCATTTTTCAGGTGCCAAACCCTCACTTTTCGGGTCCAAAGCCTCACTTTTAATGCTCAGTGCCTCCTTTTAAGGCCCCAAACCCTCCCTTTTAGCATCGAATCCAGTCTCTTAATGCTCAAACCGTCATTTTTCCGTTCCAAACCGTGCGTTTTAGAGTCCAAAGCCGCCCTTAAGGCTCAAAGCCTCATTTTTAATAGCCAAACCCTCACTGTCACATCCAAACCTGTCTTTTATGTTCAAACCCTCAGTTTTAGGCCCCACAGCCTCACTTTCAGGGTACACACACCTCTATTAAGGAATAAAGCCTCATTTTTAGGTCCCAAACCCCCACTTTTCAGGTCCAAAGCTGTCTTTTTCAGGGTCAAACCCTCATTCTTAGGTCCCAAGCCCTCACTTTTAGGGTTCAAACCCCAGCTTTAAAGCTCACAGCCTCAGTTTTACCACCCAAGGCCTCACTTTCAGGCTCCAAACCCCTCTTTTAATGCTCAGTGCCTCCTTTTAAAGTCCCAAACCCTCACTTTTAGCATCCAAACCCTCACTTTCAGGTGCCAAAACCTCATTTTTATTCTCCAAAGCCCTCTTTTCACCAGCAAAGCCTCAGTTTTAGGTCCCACAGCCTCACTTTTCAGGTCCAAAGCTGTCGTCTTTAGGTTCAAAGCCTCATTCTTAGGTCCCAAGCC
This sequence comes from Phalacrocorax aristotelis, assembly GCF_949628215.1. Taxonomy (NCBI): domain Eukaryota; kingdom Metazoa; phylum Chordata; class Aves; order Suliformes; family Phalacrocoracidae; genus Phalacrocorax; species Phalacrocorax aristotelis. The sequence continues at coordinate 208,461 of NC_134298.1, read as the reverse complement.
CTCACTTTTAGCATCGAATCCACTCTATTAATGCTCAAACCGTCATTTTTTCATTCTAAACTGTGCATTTGAGTCCAAACCCCTTGTTTAAGGCTCAAAGCCTCATTTTTAACAGCCAAACCCTCACTTTCACATCCAAACCTGTGTTTTAGGTTCAAAGCCTCAGTATATGTTCCCAAGTTTCACTTGTAGCATCCAAACCCCTCTTTTAGGTTCACAGCCTCAGTTTTAGATCCCAAACTCTCACCTTTAAGGCTCAAAGTCTTATTTTAAGTCCCAAACCCTCATTTTGGTGGTTCCAAACCCCTGTTTTAAGGCTAAGAGCCTCATTTTTAGGTGCCAAACCCTCACTTTCAGGGTCCACACACCTCTATTAAGGAATAAAGCCCCATTTTTAGGTCCCAAACCCTCACTTTTCAGGTCCAAAGCTGTCTTTTTTTAGGGTCAAACCCTCATTCTTAGGTCCCAAGCCCTCACTTTTAGGGTTCAAACCCCAGCTTTAAAGCTCACAGCCTCAGTTTTACCACCCAAAGCCTCACTTTCAGGCTCCAAACCCCTCTTTTAATGCTCAATGCCTCCTTTTAAAGTCCCAAACCCTCACTTTTAGCATCCAAACCCGCACTTTCAGGTGCCAAAACCTCATTTTTATTCTCCAGAGCCCTCTTTTCACCAGCAAAGCCTCAGTTTTAGGTCCCACAGCCTCACTTTCAGGGTCCAAAGCTGTCTTTTAGGTTCAAAGCCTCAGTTTTAGGTCCCACAGCCTCACTTTCAGGTGCCAAAACCTCACTTTTAATGCTCAGTGCCTTTTTTATGGCCCCAAACCCTCCCTTTTAGCATCGAATCCACTCTATTAATGCTCAAACCGTGCGTTTCATTCTAAACTGTGCATTTGAGTCCAAACCCCTTGTTTAAGGCTCAAAGCCGCATTTTGGGGTTCCAAAACCCTATTTCAAGGCTAAAACCATCATTTTTAGGTGCCAAACCTTCACTTTCAGGTACTAAAACCTCATTTTCATGTCCAAAGCCCTATTTTCTCATGCAAAGCCTGATTTTTAGATTCAAAACCTTCACTTTTAGGGTCCAAATCTGTCTTTTAGTTTCAAACCCTCACTTTCAGGGTTCAAAGCATCAATTTTAATGCTCAGTGCCTCCTTTTTAGGTCCCAAACCCTCCCTTTTAGCATCGAATCCACTCTACTAATGCTCAAACCCTCATTTTTTCATTCTAAACTGTGCATTTGAGGCCAAAGCCCTTGTTTAAGGCTCAAAGCCTCACTTTTAACAGCCAAGAGGGGTCCAGACATCTGTTTTAATGCTCAGTGTCTCCTTTAAAGTCCAAACCCTCACTTTTGGGTGTCAAAACCTCATTTTTAGTGTCCAAACCCCTCTTTTCACCCGCAAAGCCTCTTTTTTATATCCCAAACCTTTAGTATTGGCATCGAATGTGGTCTTTGAATGCGCAAACCGTCATTTTCTTTTCTAAACTGTGAGTTTTAGAGCCCAGACCCTTCTTTTAACGCATTAAGCCTCATTTAGAGGTCCCAAACCCTCACTGTTAGGGTCCAAACCTGTTTTGTCTTTTTACTATAAAATCTCATTTGTATGTCGCAAAGCTCATGTTTGGGGTCTAAATCCAACTTTTAAGGCTTTTAAGTGCCTGGGAGAGCTAGAGAACAATGCGCGTGTTATGTCTGCTTTTATCTCAGAATGACCCTTCTCTCTCCTGTGATTTTTTCCGCAGCGTCTGGCATCCTGTGTTGAAAAGAACAGGTTGGATCTGACGGGCGGAGCCTTTCCCTTGAGAGGGCAGGGCAGCAAGGCCAAGTTACTCAGCTGTCGGGCTGTAGAAACCTTTCCCACCCACGCAGCCAGAGAAGGCAGCGTTGATGAAGGTTTGTTCCTGATGTCCGTGTTTGGTGACTCTAAACGAAATGGTTTTGGAGTCCAAGCAATGAATGCTGTTCCATACCCACAGCCTGAAAGTCTTCCATATCTGTGTAGGCTAACTTGTGGGGATTTGTTTGGTTTTTTTTTGCTAAACCTCTTGATCAACTCTTACTGTATGAAAAACTTGATTAGCTAATAATTGTGTGCTTGATTTGGCTTAGGACGGGTACAATCTGAACTCAAAAAGGGGCCAGTATGACTGAAACCTATCACAGAGATGTTTGCTACGGTGTAAATGTTTAAAATTATTCTTACTGAAGTGTTGCGTTTCCTGAGTGATGTAACAGAATGAAGCCAAAATAGAAAGTGGTGTTTTAAAAATATCAGATGGATTGTATTTTCTCCCACTAAGAAACAATGTCTTGTCTTTTCCAGTCATATCTCCTGACACCAGTGTCTCAGTCTTCAGCTGGCAAGTGAATACACGTGGCCAGGGAAAACCATCTACTTATTTGGGTGTATTTGACTTTGACTGCTGGTATCAGGCTCAAATGCCAGGCTCACTAAGGTAGGTTTTTATGAAGCTGTTTTCAGTACCCCTCCCCATAATTCATTGGAAAGTCGGCGTTTAGCTTCTGCACTTGTTTTCTTTCAGGCCAGAAGAATCCCTTCAGGGATGCCCCTGTTTTGCACTGTGGTCACTGGACGCTGTGACAAGCACGACTGCTCCAAACCTCCTTCTGGATGTTGTGGTGCAGGAGCGCAGCCTAAGCTGGAGAGTTCCTCCTTCTTATCCACAACCTGAGCTGTGTTTTCACCCAAGCACCTATAATTTTGGTAGGTATTTCACTGTTTTGAGTAGTGATAAGCTTAAACCGAGCTCAAATGCCATTTATTGGTTCCCTTTTTCATTGGTTGTCAGGCAAAACCCAAACCCAACCAAACCAAAACACCCCAACCCCCCCCCCCACCTCTGATCACATTGTACTGACCAAGTGTGTGCTGTTGTGACACCCGTCTGACAGGCGGCTGGGTCTGGGGGTTGGGTGCTTCTGTAACGCAGCCCGTGACGTGGTGCTGGTGATCAAATGAAGTGACTCTGGACTGAAGCTCAAAGCGCAGCACCTCGATAGCCCCGGAGGTAAAATTTCTACACTCAGTCATCACTTTTCTAAAAGAGGTTGTAAGTGATGTGACGAAGAAAATGGGTACTTGGTTGTACCTTTCCAGAGGCTGCTATGACAAAAATGTAAACTGGTCCTTCCATCACGGTGAGAGTATGGAATGTTGTCCAACGTTCGTTGTCTCTGCAGATGGCAGGTGCTTGCTGAGCTCTGGAGTTGTTCATATGACATGCAGCGGCTTCCAGAAGGAGGTGAGCTTTTACTGTGTCTTTATTGAGAATGTCAAGAGATGGACCTTTCCTAAGCTTTCCATGGCGCTGCTTTTAGCGTCAGAGACCATTTCATGCTGCTCCTGCCCATCCACACGCGTAACTGCAATTGTACCCTGCCAGTTTTATGCAAATGGTGATGTCTGAGGTCCCCTCTTGGGCGTGTAAACCCACCGTTGCCTCCCGTTGAAGCACGATCAGGGCCTGAATGTCTAGAAAGGAAGACAGCGCTGCTCTAGGAGCAGGACGAGAAAGTCGGGGAAAGCTGTTCCTTCTCTCTCATCAATGAGTGCAACTGCCTGCGTGGTCCTGATTTCGGGTTTTGATCCCTGATGAGCTGGGAAAAGAAGGGCAGACTGGAGAAAAGGAAGCATCGTTCCTTCAGAACAACCTTCCCCCCGTCAGTTCCTCAAAGCATGAGGTTCCGTGCAGGAGGTTAGAATTAGCCTTTGGTAAGTTGTCATGTCAGAGGGAAAATTTCCTGTGCTCCTCCCAGCAACAAGCAGCCCAGCCTGTGATGCCCGAGTGAGGGCACAGTTAGAAACAAGCACTTACTGTTGGTGGTTGGGATGTTGAAAGCAGGTGGGATTCTCCTTTTCTTTTGTCTGCTACATTTAGGAGGAGCAGTTAGAGGCGGTCTTGTCAGCTGCTGCCCAGACAGGTTCTGTAGGGCTTCTGAGCGGCTGCATTAAGCTTTGGACATCTAAAGGTAACACTTCTTATGTGGTTTTTTGTGTTGCATATTTTTTTAGTTTGGAATTCTTGATTCCTTTCTTTGTTGTTCTCTCTTTTTAGAGAGCAGCCAAGTTCTGCTGCTAATGTAGAGTTTGCCCTTGACTGGACATGGAGCAAAGTGATGTATACAAAAGGCGCATTTGACCAAATCTGTGAGTACTAGTGCAGCCATGCTGCAAACCTAGAGTCATTCTTTCCAGCTGAGCTCATTCAGTGACCTGCTGGTAGATGGTCTTGCCCGCAGATCTGGAAGTGCGCTTTGCGACTCTGAACTTGCTCTGCAGGCTGACGCTTTCATACTTGCTCTTGAAAAGGTGTTGTGCTGTTTGACGGCTCCTGCAGCTCCACTGACCCGCAGAGGTTACAGGCTCTTCAGCGCCGCCAGTTGCTTTTGAGCAACCTTAGCAGAGTCTTAAACTGCTTTCTAACAGCAGCCCACGAGCTGGCTGGAGAAGGTTTGTCACAGTATTTCTAACTCTGTGGTATGTTTTATTAAGATTTGGGATGATGCTGGGGCTGTAATTGTGGAAAGAGGAGCTGCTGTTGGTTTTGCTGATTGGCAGAAAGTCAGATGTAGCGGGGAGAAGGGGCTTAAATGGGAGGGGTCGGGGCTGCCACTTAACGCGCGTTGAGTTCAGGGCAAGAGTTTGTTGCGGGGCTGGTGCGAGTGGGTGGGGAGGCTGCGTTCAGCAAGGAGCTGTGCAAGCACCCGGCTTGAAATTACAGCAGCGGGATGTGGCACTGTGAAAAATACTCCCTTTGATTGTCAGCTAGCAGTGCGTAATTGCATGCAAATATTGGATTGGAAATTACTAAAAAAGGAAAGGAAGCATGAATGAGTGACATGTGAAGTGAGTTGCATGAATTTCTGTAGCTGTTTCTATTACAAATTGTTCTTGGCATATTGAGGAGGAAAGAGAATATCCCTTTGCTAGAGTAAAAATCTCTGCTCTGTGAAAAACAGATGTCTTATCCATGAGTGGATTTAACTGTTCAGGCTTTCCTTTTTTTATGTAACCGTTAGTGAATCTGCTTCTTTGTTGGGGTTGCTTGTGATTGTGGGTTTTTTCTTCAGATAAGGATGTGTTACGGAGTGAAAAAAATGCAGAGGCAAAGATTTCTACCGTGTTATTTTTCTACTGTCTATTTAGTGCAATGAGGGGAGTTTTATTAAAAAACAAAACAAAACAAAGCAAAAGAAATTGCATACCAACAGTCCTCTTGAGCTTTTTTTTTTAACCTGTTTTGCAGACTTGACAAAGAAGCTGGCAGAAACCAGCCTCACAGCTTTGTATGCACGAGTGGTCCTCTGGTTCTGTTGGTCCCGTCTCCTGCCCGAGGGCTCAGGTAAGCATAAACTGTCCTGCATTTGTAGCAGTAAGTGGCTCCTATGAACACCTGCTTAGCCGTGGTTCTGTCAGTGCTTCATCAATACCAAGCCGTGCCGGTTCAGTGACAGCAGATGCTGAAGTTCTGCTGCTGAAATGGAGATTTTACTGTTTTTTTCCAACTACGTCGTGTAGAATGATGCCAACAGTTTCTTTCCGGGGTGTTTCTCAGAAACAGCACTAAGCCTCTGAGTGAAGGAGTTGCTCGTGCCCACAGCTTGAAATACTTGGGATTTTAAATAAGTAACTCCTAAAGCACCAACACGGGAATGCTTGATTTTACAGTAAAAGCACGGCCTGCATGTTTTGAACTTGTTACTGATTGTTTGAGGAAAAAATACACCTTGGAAATAGTTCATCATTTGGATGGGTTATAAATTCTATTGTCAGCCTTAATTGCCTTACGCATGCTCACGTGACGTGTTTAAACACCCATTCCCTTTGAGAATTGGGGTTTTTTTCTTTATAGTGAACCTCAGCTGACACTACATGTTCTGGATGCGACCTCAGCTGTAAACTTGAAATGGCGCTTAGGACAAGAAGGAATTGACTCCTGTGTCTTCGGTCTCTTTTAGCAAAGGCAGAAGGAGGATTGGCTTCTTTCAAAGTTGGAGGCTGGCCTGTGATTTTGATGCTCAGCTTGTGTGTTCTGTCTTTTTTAGTCAAAAACTGTAGGTTGAAAATGTGATATTACCTCTTTAACTTACTTCTTATTTATTGCCTGTAGGAGGTGATATGCGTTTCTCTAGACCTTTCTACAATTATCCTCTGATTCAGAGCTACTACACGGGTCATCGACAGAAACTGGAGCGTTTATCACGGTAAGACGTGCAGGAAAGCTCTAGAACAGTTCCACTGCAAATTCAGAAGCGGCAGCGAGTGGCTTTTCCATCAACAGCTGCATTTGCTACGCTTCATGCATTTGCCGGCAACAGTCCTGACTTCAGTGATGCGCGTGTTCTGCAGAACACAGAGGTTACTTTCCTGGGTTAAAACGTTGATATATACCTCTGCTTAGTGCCCTTTGTTGGTATCATTGTTTCTTTGAAGCGCACGTAATTCACTGGCTATTCTGTGTGATTTGTGACTACTGGAAAAGGGCATGTGATGAGGACAGGATCCGTCACGGCCAGGTCAGCAAGGCACGGCCTTTGCAGAGCAATTGTTCTGGACACAGAAGAAAGCATGTTTTAAAAACCAAAAATAATCTCTCTCCTTGACGAGTAGTAGATGGCGATAAGGGGATTGGCCCAAATCTCCTACTCCCAAGCACCACGGTGTCCTTGAAGGAGATGGGCAGAGGTCCACGCAGCTGGCACAGCCAGCGCTCTCCTGGCGACTGGATAAAAGTGCCTTCCTCACGGGAACTCCCTTTCCTGGACTGGCTCCCTGGCATATAGGTGATGTGCTTGGGTTAGGTGAGAGCAGATTTTAATTTGGCACCTGTACTGTAACTAAAGCAAGTCCTAAAGAAGCTCAGGCTGTGGCACCGTGAACAAGGTGCTGCAGGAGGAGTCCAGGTGGAGGCTGCTCTATGTCAGGTGTTGGCTTTCAAGCTCCTCTTCCTGAGGTTCCTTCTGAGGTAACTCTCGTACAGGCTCACGGGCTCCTTAGAAGCACCACCTCCAGCGTGCTGCTTCTGCTCGTCCTCCTCGGGAAATGAAAGGCTGGCGTCGCAGCCCGCAGGAGCCTGCGATGGGCTTCTGAGGAATGCAGTGTTTAACAGGCCAGCCCTCCGTCACTGTGATGGCATGTGCAGAGGCACAAACGTGCTGCTTCAGGTGGTACCAGAATTCAGCTGCGGGCTCAGCTTTGTGACCGTGACTGTTTTTCAGTAACAGAAGCGAGGTGCTGAGAACAAAGCCGGACATTTCCGTGCTGTGGTCTCACCGCTGTGTGTGGGAACAGTCCCGCTGGAGGCGTGAGATTTGGGGTAGCTTTGCTCACACTGCCTTTGTATTACAAGTAATGCGGCACAAAAGAAAACCTGAAAACTAAAAGGTCACTGCAACTTTCCCCTTAATAAGGAAGCTTCTAGGATTCCTACTTGGAACTCCTTTGATAGCTCACTATGATCTAATGAACACCTTTCACCTGACTGAGAAATTTCTTTCCAGTCTATTTCAACTGACGATCATGCCTGTGTATGTTTGTTCCTTTCTTGGGCTCGTGGGAGCTTTTGCTGGGTTTGTTTTGGCTGGAGGAAATCTGTGACACCGCGAGGCTGGAATTAGTCTTTTCCTCTGTCAAATCCTCGCTACGTTTTGTTCCAGAGGCAAATGGGATTCTGACTGCCTGACGGTCGATGGGATGGTTTCCCAGTTGGGAGACCAAGTTGAGGAGATGTGGCGGAGAGAGGAAGGAGGAGCTGGGAAATACCCACCTCCTAGTTTACAGGTGAGTGTTGTGTTCCCTGAAAACAACCACCACCACCACAAACCCCAGCCCCAGCCCCAGCCCTCCCCCAAAGCCAATGATTTCTCAAAGAGAGGAGTTTTTAAAAACCTTTTCCCTTTTCATTCCAGGCACTGCTGGAGCTCTATTTGCTAGAAGGCATTGAAGAAAGCCACAAACATGCAATTGTATCCCTTGGAGTTATTTCTGTCACACCTCCAGTATACGCGCATCAGGGGTCTGAAATGTCTGTCACCTACGCGTTCGATGCATTTTCTAATTTATGCTTCAAACACAATGCAAGGGAAAACATGTAGTTTAGAATGAAGGCACAGAAGGAAGCTTTGATTATTTCTTTGTACTGTGGATTGCTTAGGAATTTTTAAAATGTTTTGTTGCAAAGCCTTTTCTGATGCGAGAAAACAGGTTTACTAAGCAACGTTAAAGGTAGAAAGCTCCCTTAAGTTTTCTCCAAATGTAAAGTGTTTGTCATTTTTGAAGCACCCACAGCTGTAGCAAACGGCTGCTTCCTCGAGCGATGCACTAGAATGTGCTGCTTCAGAGCAAAAGGATTTCTGACAGCGGTTTACCAGGACCTGATTTTGCTGAAATCATCCATTTTCCAGCACAGCTAAGAGGGCTTGCTTTTGTGCTGTTACAAGAGCAGGCACACAGAATAATAAAGAGAGAGAGAAGAGAAAAGCCACTGGGCAGAAACTGAATTTTTAAGCTGCCGAAATGCACTGTGTTGCTTTGGTTGTTTGTTGCCTGACCCGAGAGGGGAGCCTAGAGAGCAGGGGCTTTAAAAGCTGTTGCACCCCGGAGCTCTCTGATGAGAATACACCCCCCAAAACAGCTGTCAGAAAGAGAAAACGACACTGCCGATGAGTGATCCAGGTACTGGTTCAAATCCAGTTTTAATCATTCAGAGCTAAGCTGCGCTGTAAGGACACGCTAATTTCAGTTGTTTCATATATGCTGGAAAGGAGGGAAAAACCAGCTGTAGAACTTGTTTGCTTTAATAATCAAGCATTGGCCGTTCACGTGTTTTGAGTGTCCAGCCGGTGGCTCCAGTGACTAAAGAGGGAGCCTGAGCTTCCAACGGAACTGTTTAAGTATCGAAAGGCAACCTTTCTGAATGCCTTGGAGAAATCAGAGAGTCTGTCTTTCTGGTTATTTATTCAGAATGCAATTTTGTTGTTAGGGCCTGACTACCTTCAGGTTGCAACAGCGTAAAACGGCAGGACTAATACATGAGTATTTTCTGCGTCCTACCACTATGATATTCTTATTTCCTTTTATTATTTATTCCTATTATATTAATCATAGGAATAATATTATTTCATGTGATTATTTCATGGGATAAATTGTTGGTCTTGCAAATCTATTAGCCTTAATTAGATACTTGATATCAGACAATTTACTTGCTGCTAGACATCATACATTCCTTTCGGAACAAAACAGAAACTTCCGTCAACTCCTTCGCAGCTGCCTTTGCCATCCCTTGGAGTTTCGTGAAGCTGATTAAAGGGTTTTGGCTTCTAGATCACAATGATTATGACGTAAGTATGTGACAGTTTAGCTAGGCAAACATTGCAGTACAAAGCCATGATCTATCAAATGGTTTTTAAAAATTGGTGCTTAGCTAATAACAGGTGATAAACCATGGGAAGCTTTTTTTGTACTTCTGCTCCAGCAGCACCTTCAGCAAGACGTGATGATCTGCAGTTTGGTTTCCGTTACGTTGGCAGGAAATGGATTAAGGCAGTGACGAAGCCGCCTTTAATAATGCTTGACACGTGACTTGCCAAAGCCATCTGTTTGGGTTGTTTCCAGCAGAGCAGGCGCGCACTTTCTCAGAAGCAGTGGTTTGGGTACTTTAAATATTCAAAATACCATCCCGGCAGCGTGATTTGAGGTGGAAGACTGCAAAAATGACTTTTCCATCTAATTCATGTTCCTGCTGATGCTGAATGGTGTTCTTTGCCTGTCACAATGTCAGTATAACCTGCTTGCCTGGGAGAATAACCTGTAGTTATAAAAGGTGATGTTTGCATACGGAGATTTGGTGGTCCTAGAAAAGTGAGAATCGCTCCTTTTAAAAGACTCCCTTTGTTCCGTACGGCTCACTGAATTTTTTTTGCTGCAAATCCTTCAGAATTTACATTTGCCTGTCCTGTATCAAGCCTTTCATTAGTCATCGCCTCAGTTTATGTAACAGACCTTCACCCTCACTGAAGACACTTTTGAATAGCTTTGTTGCGTGCGTGTGTGTATATATCTCAGTAAAGCTGATCTCTGGCTCCTGCAGAGCTCCCTGGCCCTGCTCTTTCATCCGGCTGCAATCAAACCTGTGTCGTGGCAACACGTGAGAGTTCTTCGGTCCCTCATGTGCCAAGGAGAGCATGGGTGAGCCCTCAGATACACACAGACGATGAAGCCGTCGTTCTCAAGCAGTCGTGAAGTGCGGCTCTTCCTCACTGTGCTGTTGTCCAATAGGTAGAGAAATATATGCCACCATTTTGGCATTGAAATCCTGTGAAAGGTGGAGAACAAACAACAGAAATCACAAACCCCTAAATTTCCTTTAAACTTTGAGCACAATAGTTGAGGGGCATCTTTTTTGTTATCCTATTAATATTCCTTTACATCTCGAAAAATTAATTACAGGTGCACGGCGGAGGCTTGGGCTCTGCTGCAGCAACACACCACTAAGGTAAACATGGACGAACTACTAAAACACATGTATGACATGTGTCGGGAGATGGGGCTGGTGGAAGACTTCCTGAAGCTGCCTTTCACAGGCTCCGAACAAGTAAGTGCGGACAAGAAGAAAACCTTCATCCCTCTTTGCAAAGAGAAGAGGCAGTATTGTCATCTATTGTTTTAAATGTGATATTTCTCACAGAAGTGTGTGGAGAAATTTTTACGGAACCCTGGCATTCTTTCAGTCCACCGTCTGCAGCGTGCCCACTACGTCCCAGCAGCACAGCTGACCCAGGCGATGAACGTTCATCTCACAGTAAGCGTAAAAGTTGTGCCGAGTGGGCCGGTTTCTCTCAGGGGTTACGAACCGGTTTAACAGCGCTCGGGTGAGAATCCTGCTTTCCTTATCACACCCTTCTTTGAAATACCAGGAATGAGCCTCTACACCTTACGTTACAGCTGAACCCAAAAGTTGAACAAAATATTTCGCTGCTCCAACGCTGCCCTGTGAAGTTGTAAATTCAATGTTCCAGGCTGTTGTTGGCTCCACTTCTGATAGTTTGTTTGCATCTGAGGAATAAATAGATCTCTTCCCTGTCAGCCGCTCTCACCACTCAGTTATTCAGAGATGTATGTTATGGAGGGCTGGGATTATTGGAAGTTGTTTGGGTCACTGTGGAATGAAGAGAGTGTTGTGTGTATCTCTTGTACCTTGCACGCAACTCTCTTTCTCTCGCTGAGAGCGGTCGGGATGCCAATCCACAGGCAAAATTTGCACCGTGGGGTGTTCTTTTTTTGTGTTATTCCCTCAAATTATAGCGTGAGCTCTGCAGTTCCACAGCTTTCGTTTTACCACTTTTAGGACAGAAATTCCTACCTAACTTCGGTATCTCAAAATAGGCAGGTCAAAGCCTGTGTCATGGGAACTTCTGTGGTGGTTCTGTGATCCATGTGCTGTTTTGGGGAACCATAGTTCTCCAGGGAAGCAAACGTACCCAGGTGGCTTTGGAAGGTTTAGGTCCTGCATTTGAAAGCTTCCATCCAGGGGGAGGGGGAGTGTAGGTAGCTTTCTCTTCCTCATTTTAATCCTCACTTCCTTTTGTCCAACGTAACCCGCCATTGCCCTGGAGATTCAGTCACCTGGGGCAGTGGCGTTTCAGGAAAAACAAGGGCAAGGCTGCTGTTTTGTCAGCCACGTGAAACTTGTGGGTGGCTGACAAGCGTGTCAGAATCAGGTTCTGCAGAGTGCGGGAATGGTTTTAAGTTATAGCTGTAGGTTCTGTTGTTATTCCAGTCTTCCTTCGGCTTGGCTAAAAATACCGGGTGAAGCTGGTGTGCGCTGATGATCAGAACTGGCTGCCGTTCTGTGCCGTGGGTGTATTTTACTGCACCTGTAGAGGAAACATATTCACTAATTTGAAATAGCACCGAGAGTTCCGTGCAATGAACTCCTTGTCATTAGTTACCTTCTTGCTTTACGCTTTTTGTTCATCAGAATGATCGTGCTCCTCGCTGGAGACAGAGAGCAGTTGCCAGAAATTCTCTCTCAGGCCAACACGGCAAGACCCTTCCTAGAGGTCCGAGGCAGCTGGCTGCAGGGAGAGCCAAGCCTTCCCATCTGCCTTCATCCGGACCAAGAGGAGGTAATTTTGGGGGGGAACATAACGCACAACTAACCATCGCTTTGATTGCACAAGGCTGATCGTTTTTCCCTCGTGGTTTACAGCCACAAGACCAAAGCCATTCTCAACGGTAACAAAACCAGCTAATGCAGGATATGTGGATTCAAGAGCACCTTTCAGCAGTCGTGTATTGGCCAAAGGTAGGGAGTTATGGGTAGGAAACGAGCAGAAGCCCAGTTGAGAGAGGGTTTTTTCTGTTATGATAATGTTTGTTATGCAAAATAGATATATTTACACTATGGTAAATGTGTTTAGAGAATTTAAGAGAGCTGAAACGAAAACAATGATGAGCATCAAGCTGTTGGTGTACACATCTTGCTAGACTTGATTGTGTGATCAAATAGTGATCTCTTCCCACTTGCTGACACCTTTCTGCTTTGTTTCTGCCTCTTTTACTTAAAAATAGGCAGAATGATAAAGAGCAGGAAAGAGGCCAGTAGCTGTCAGATGAGTTTCCTACAGGTGGTAGGGCCAAATCAACCTCAGTTCTGGTATATTTGGACTTGAGGGCAATGAAGGTCAGTTACTGTCCTTCTCTGCTGTCCTTTTGTCATGAGAAAAGTCCAAGACCTTGGACAGATCGTACTGCAAGGACATGCCTAGCGTGCAAATAAGGCCGCAGATAACTAAGTAGTTTAATCCCCCATCAGAACCCCTTCTCATGGAAGATGACTCTCAAGGTTGTCAGCGCACTCCATTTATTTGCTGCAATTCATCCCTTCCCATGTTACCAACAATAGTCTCTTGTGAGTTGTTAGGCAATGCTTGTAACCTCTTAGTCTAGGCCAGTCGGAAAATGCTATGAAATAATAGAATTTCACATAGTAAGGTAGTATTTGTTTCTTACGTTGCTGGTACTTTTGTCTTCTGTGCAAAACTTGCAGGTTTCCATCGCAGGAATGCTGTTCTCACCAAAGCAGTCACGATAACGAGTGTCTTTGGATGCTCGGAGAGAAATGTTCTGCGGTTCCTTTTGAATGACATCTGTTCCTCAAATAAAAAGCGTTTCCCAATGCACTGTGCTGTGTGGGTGACCCATACGTGAGGCAGAGGGAAAAATGCAAGTGGCGGTTCCTGATGTGCCTGTTGGTTCAGGTCACTCACTCCTGGGCTGTGCATCACCCGGCGTGGTTCAAGAGCAGGCTTATCCCACAGCAGCCATCGGTGTGGTGTGCCTTGCTCTTGAACTGGGTTTAAACCCAGACTAGACCATGACTTATTAGTGAAAGCCTGATTGCTGGTAGTTTGATACTATGGCTGTAATTTGAATACAGACAGAGAGAAGGATGCAGGAAGGAGGTGTGTGACTTCTGTGAACACCGACAGCACAAGCGTGTGTGACCCTAGGAATCCAGGGCACAGGAAAGCCTTTGCTTCTGATCCAGCCTATTGGTCTCAGAGGAGCTTCCTAAAGGACGAGAACAGCATGCTCGTCTCCGCAGGATCCAGCAGTTCCGTGGGCCAGGTAAGCCTTGAGTCAAAGAACCAACTGAAAGCAGCTGTCACTAATACGCAGGTGGAGGCCAGTCAGTTCCTTTATCTCCCGTTACTAACACTCATGTCAGCGTAACGCAAAAGACCGGCATTTATCACTTTCCTGGTGTGAAGCAGTGGCTAGATTTTATCTGCATTTCTGTCCTCCTGGAACTGAGTGCTACTGTCAAGTGTGCTTGCCAGTCTTGATTCTTAATTTAAACAGTCAGTGAGGGCTCTCCTGCCAGGCAGCAGTGCTTGTGTGTGCATTTGCCTGCTCGCTTATGAAGAGGAGTCACTTGGTCATTTGTTAGAGAGAGATCTTTGGCGATCATGGTCAGGGAGTGCTGGAGAGCTCCTGGCACGGTTATAACACCACTCTGCCGGCATACGGTCAGACGGGCTCAGGGGAGAGCCCATGAGCAACGATCGGATATGGTGCGAACAGAGGCTGGGTGCCCGTTGTGCGCCAAGAGCTCTTCAAAGCCCCCCGCACTCGGGAGAACCACAAGCAGTGCCAGGTGGGATTAGCACAAAGTGATTCTACATGGAGTAAATGGGTCGCACTGATCACCCAGCAGGCTCGAGTAGGGAACCCCAGTGGCCTGGGAGTCTTGAAAGTGACCATGGGCTGGCCAGAAGGCAAAGACTTTGGAATATCACCAGAGGAGGGGGTGACATGTGCTGAAGAGGCCCCACTGTATAACAAACTGTCAGAAGATGAAAAGCAATATGCCCTGCTCATTGTAAGCACCATGTGCTTACAATGGTGGATGCAATGACCGGCTGGCTGGAAACATATCCCATCCCCCACGCCACTGCCCAGACACCATCCTGGGTCTGGAAAAACAAGTCCTGTGGCGACATGGCACCCCAGAGAGTGGTCAGACAGCGGACTCATTTCCAAAGCAACCTCATAGACAGCTGGGCCAAAGAGCACGGCATTGAGTGGGTGTATCACACCCCCTGTCACGCACCAGCCTCTGGGAAAATGGAGCGGTACAATGGACTGTTAAAAACTACGCTGAGAGCAATGGGGGGTGGGACATTCAGGCCCTGGGGTGCACATTTGGCAAAAGCCACGTGGTTAGTCAACAGGAGGGATCTGCCAGGCGAGCTGGCCCTGCCCAGTCAGAAATCCTACATCCTGTGGGAGGGGATGGAGGCCCTGTAGCGCACGCAAAAAGTACGCTGGGCAACACAGTCTGGGTCCTCCCTGCCTCAGGCAAAGGCAAAGCCGTTCGTGGGATTGCTTTTGCTCGAGGACCTGGGCGCACTTGGTGGGTGATGCGGGAGGACGGAGAAGTCCGATGTGTGCCTCAAGGGGGTTTGATTTCGGGCAAAAACAGGCAACGAACTGAATGGGGCAATGCGAACTGCTATATAATACTGTGTGTCACCTCTGTGTTGTATCCACGATACCAGAGTACGAGCCTCCCAAGCCATGGAAGATAAACTGCGACACAAGCAAAGTGCAGCAGTGACGGAACGATGCCTGACTCGGCGTGCAGCAGCCCAGGTATGGGACCTGGGCATGGCGTGAGCGGTGTGGAATAAGGGGAGGCGGCTGTGCTGGTTTTGGCTGAGAAGGGGTTAATTCTCCTCACCGTGGGGGGCGGCTGCCTTTCTGGCTTCCCGCGCTCTGCCGCGTGGCGTGGCAGGGGGGGCTGGGAGGGGCAGGGCCATGGTGGGGGCGGCTGACCCCGACTGGCCAATGGCAGGTTCATTCCATACCATGTGACACCATGACCAATATATTGAGGGGGGGCAGCGGCAGCGCGGAGGCGGCGCGGCGTCGGGTCGGCGAGCGGCTGCGGCGCGTGCGGTTTGTTTCGGCAGTTCGTTCCCCCTCTCCCCTCCCCCCCTCCCCCGGGGCTTTGCGCCTCTCGTTGTTCTCCTTTACGTTGCATTTCTACTGTTGTTTCTTTTAATTTTAATTATTAAACTGTTCTTAACCCAACCCACGAGCGTTACCCTTCTGATTCTCTCCCCCATCTACCGGTGGGGGAGTGAGCGAGCGACTGTGTGGGGCTGAGCTGCCGCTAAACCACGACAAACCCCCACCCCCAGGAGTAACTACCGTAGCTTTTCAAATCTGTGGCCACAAAAGTACCATATTGCATACTGCGAAAGCATACTACATTTATAAAAGTATAATGTTAAATTTACCTTGCAATATCCATGGAATTTTCTCTTATACTTTGTTATTCCTCATACTGGAAAATTCCATGGTATATCTTCAAAGACTCCTGTTAAGAGAGAGGACATTGATATAATTTCTGGTTAGGTGACAACCAGCGGTCAGTCAACACAGTGACATTACTAACCTAATGTCACTCTGTAGAGATAATCCTCATGGAGTGTGTCATTAGAGACAAGTTTTGCCTGTAGAAGTGTTTTTACAAAGAATGCTTTTGTATGCTGTGAATAAGTGACATAAACACATCACTGGTGGGTGACTTAACAGTTGACATGGTAATAAATAATGTGGAAATCACTGTCAGGGAATTCTGCATCATTTGTTGCAGTCATGTATGTGACACTGTGTTAGTTTGTTACCCTCTGGCAGGAGTAACTTAGAGACCTCTCTGTGTCTAGCTTTGTGACTACCCTCAGTCGTCTTATTAATTGTGCGTTCCTTGTTTCGTGCTGCATCTTAAGCTGGACAGATACAATTACACGGCGAGATTTTTAATCCCACTTGTGCTGTATTATCAGTATTTTTTCATTGTTGAGGATTCTTAATTTTAGGTCAAAGACCGTGTTACTCTGACTTGGTCAATGGTTAGCTAGTCAATTTTTGACAGCAAAAATGATTACCTAGACTGAAGGTCAATACTACAGAAGTAGTAGAGCTCACATTGCCCTGTCCTAATCAATTGAACTATACTAGACAATTCAAGGTTGTAATAATACTCAATCATGTTTAAGATGTAAACAAAGTGGAATTTGGGAATTAAGCTACATAACTGTGATGGGATAGATAATTCTGTGTTTTATTCAGGGGTGTGAAGAAAGTGCAAGTAGACTGCCACTGCACCCTGCTGTAGACTGTAATTGCACACAGGCATTGGCCAAAGACTGACAGCCCTGCCAGTATGTCAGTGTGTCGCCACCGGCTGCGGTGGAATTCCTACTAATTTGCACCGGCACGAGTAAAAGGGAATTTGACCCACATTTCTTGGTTAGTTAACTAGTCTGCTACTTAAAGGCTGTCACCTGCCCTGTTGAATTCGTTGCTGCTGCACAACAGTGAGAACTGCTGTTATATTTTGTTCCCGCGGTCTTTCATGACTAGTTGCTTGTTACTGCTCTTGGGTGTTAATCTACGGTGGGCCTCAGTTAACTTCACAGCTGCCAAGGTGAAAATATTGCTTGCAAAAGCAATTCTGATGGTTATGAAAGAGCAGTCACTTCTTTTAAATATATTTAAAACTTTTAATTTCAGTGCAAGTACAGCAATTTACTTCAGCTGAGAATGTGGCTAATTGTTGTATTTGTGTTCTGTTTGTACAATCAGAAATGATGCTGCAGTACCGTGTCTCGGGGAGAAGGTAAGCCATCCACGGGAAACTTCCATGCAATATTCCTTGAAACATTGTCAGAACATTGTTTCAACTGTTCTGTTCTTTAAGAACCACATGTTTCAAAGACCTCTCTAAACTTTCTAATCTGCTTATGTGGAGCTTTGTAGCACTTTACATTACCTGGCTTTTGTGTAGAAGATTCATTTAAAGCATACAGAAATAGAGGGGTTTCCCTTTTTTTACCAGTGACTTTCTTCAGGATCCTGTGTTTCACTAGTTTTAATACTGTCTAGGCATCGCTGTTTATCTCTTAAAGCTGGCTCTGATAGATAGCTTGCTGCAGACAGATGTAGATTACTTAAACTTTTCCCTACTAGTATTTTCTTACAGCTTTTTATGTTCACTGCGAAGTCTGACTTGGACTCAAACCTAGAAATTACAAGAGTCAAGGAAGTCATCAGCTGACTGTCAGTTTTACGTATGTGTTTGCTGAAGCTCGCTCTCAAAATGAAAAACAAATTATTTTCCAGGTACCCTGCTTAATAGTCATTTGCAAAGCAGTAAAAATAGATGCCCTGTTTAGAAATTAAATAGCTCCAGAGTCTGGCCTGGCTTTACAGACCAGCCTGCACATGAATCTTCAGGTAAACAGAATAATTTAAGTAAACATCACTTCTCTGAATGGGTAAACTTCAAAAAATTAATTATAACCACAATGTGATTTAAAATTTTTTTCATGTTGTTAAAATAGTTGATATTCATACCTTAAACAATGATACTTGCTCCAATCTCTTGCCCAGTTTGCTGTTACTCAGGGACTCACTTAATTGTGTTGCTTTGTCAAGTGTTTTCTCCCAGTTTGTTCTGTAAATGAAACCTATAGTGTACAGCCTTGCTTATGTCTGTAGTGTCTTGCCTATATGTGAGGCTTTATTTATATTATACTTTTCTTTCCTCTGAGAGATTAAATCTGTGACAATTAAAACTGATGCCAGCTTTGGTCTGTGGGTTAGCTGAGGTGTTTGAAGTATGCAAGGGGAGGTGATACACCAAGTGGCCAAGCTGCCAGGTAGCCTGTTCATTGGATGCTGTGGGCCTGGGTTCCAGCACCCATCAGAGGAATCAGAGGTCTCTTAATCCCACTCTTCCCCACCCCACCTACTTTTTGTGGAAGTGATGGGGAATGTTTGCTGGCATGAGTTTCATGTGGGAGGCATATATCGTAAAATATCACTTTAAATTGTACAAGAAATTAAACGGGAACAATTACTCGTGAAGTCAACATCGATTTTAGATTTAAGTCTGCCATAATTTTGAGGAACTCAGGTTTTTTTGTTTGTTTCCTTCAATATGGACTGGAGGTGGAGTGATAAATGTGAACTCGTCTATTATTGGGGAGGGTAATGTCATATTGCCTTGAAACTACGTAATGTTCTTTAATTTGAATTATAAGCAGATATTATTTCTGTAGCTATGATTTGGTCTCCTTCCCACTATGGATGCAGTATGTGAAGACCCTGAATCTACCTGGAAAATCACATTATAGATCAGAGTTAAGTGCTTTGTTACCTTTCACAGAGACTTCTGCATTACATTCAGTCGTCGTTCTTCATTGTGTTGCTGTGGGTTGTGGTTTTTTTTTAGTACTCTGAAAGATTCCAGCATGCTTTTTAGCCACTGGTGAAACTGGTTAAGCTAATTAACGATGAGTGGTTTTGGTTACTTGGATTATTTATATCTTTCACTTATTGTACAGATATAAACATAAAAGCCTTTAAGCCTAACACCTCTGTAATAAAAGGATCTTGATTTAAGTAATATTTTTAAGATGGGGCCTCCGTAGTTATAAAGGAACTCAGGGGTAAGAATTGCAGATGATTCTTTTCTGTTCTAATAGGAGCTCTTCTAATTTTTTTGACACGGTTGTGGTGTAATCATGCAGGCAGGTGCAGAGTATGCTGGCATGTACATAAGGAACCCATTTACTGAGTCACTGTCACTTTAACAGCAGGGAGCTTGACTCCCTGAGGTGCCTCTAAAGCATTTTGGGATCACTGAGTCAGGACTAAATAAGAACAAACACCTGTCAGATAATGCAGCTAATAGCTGGCTTAGTTATCAGTGCCCTTCTCTATCTGCCTCCTCTTCCCCCTGTCTTTCTGAATGTATGATGCATTTCCCACAACGTCATGTTTAAAAGCCTCAATAATCCTGTAATGGCAGCTGATGGACACCTTTTATATGTTGATTCCTTTTTGCCGCGGTTTCAGAAAGATGGTGAAAGTTTGCATGATGAAATCTTTGTTTCAAGTGAGAGACCTCAAAAGACCCCCCCTGCAGCGCTGCGTCCAGCTCTGGGGTCCTCAGCACAAGAAGGACATGGACCTGCTGGAGCGGGTCCAGAGGAGGGCACAAAAATGGTCCGAGGGCTGGAGCCCCTCTGCTGTGAGGCCAGGCCGAGGCAGCTGGGGTTGCTCAGCCTGGAGAAGAGAAGGCTGCGGGAAGACCTTGTTGCAGCCTTTCCGTACTTAAAGGGGGCTAATACGAAAGACGGGGACAGACTTTTTAGTAGGGCCTGTGGTAATAGGACAAGGGGTAACGGTTTTAAACTAAAAGAGGGTAGATTTAGACTAGATATAAGGAAGAAATTTTTTTATAATGAGGGTGGAGAGCCACTGGCACACGTTGCTCCGAGAAGTGGGAGATGCCCCATCCCTGATGATGAGGCCGGGGCTTTCCGACTGCTGGAGCAGAGCAGCCACTGCTGCTGTTCGCACCCTTACTTTGGCACCCTTGCTGCCTTGCTGTGACCGCTGTCACGTGCACAGTTGTCGTCAGACAGAGCCCTTGGCAACAGGGAACGGCCATGACCATCTATGACCACAGGTCAGATTCGATTAGGATATAGCGGAGTCCTGCCGGGGGGCCGATGAAGTCGGTCCTCCTCGGAGCAGTGGTTCCTGCAGTCAGGGGCTCTCCCGTTACATCGGGATGCCACCTAAGGCAATTCCTTGAGGTGGAGACCCCTCAGCTGCTTTGGTGAGTGACTGCGCATTCTGGATCCTCATTCTTAAGAATAACCTTAAGAATTCCCAAGTCAGATGAGCAGTGATAGTTCCCGCCTGGCGTCCTGACCCTGTGATTACCTAATGTTTCCTGGAGAGTTAAATCGCCTCATCCTGCCCTAGCAGCTACTTGGCCGCCTGGGACATCACAGGTGCCTGCACATGCTGGGCTCCTGTTCCACTCCTGCCTTCAAAGCCACTCAGCTACAAGTGGCATCACAAGCCAGGCTCAGAGTCCTGCCCTAGCACGTGCTCAGCCACCTGGGACTTCGCCTCCACCGGAGAGACCAGGTGCCCTCGAGGTTACACGCTGCACTACTAAGTGTTGTACAGCCAGAGCTACTTCTAGGTTTCTAGCTTTGAACTTGTTTGCCGTAAGAACAATGATGGTAATTACAATAATGATGATGCAAAGAAGAACCCGGGTTTTAATAAATGGGCTGATATGGCTATCAAAGAAAAGGCCAAAGTCCCAGACCCGTGAGCTCTCCCAGCGTAATGTATTCCTCCTCCTTACCAACCCTGCCGACTGCATTCTTGCCACTGGCGCAGTCTCTCCAGGAGACTCGGAATGGATCTAAAAATAGAGAGTTATCATTCTTTTTTAAGTAAATTGGGCAGAGCCAGGTTCTGCCTTAGCACCTAGGTTTGTCACAGCTCTTGGCCATTCCTGGATGCTGTAACACACAGGTAATGCCACTCCGGCAAGGCCTGGTGGGGTGGTGGGATGCCCCGACAGTCAAGGAGCAACCTACGCTGCTTGTACTTGGCGGGGAATGTGCTGGGATTTCCGCAATACCCGTGCCCCACTGCTAGGAGGAAGCCCTGTGGTCTGCTCTGAGGGCACAGGGGTGCAGTTCATTTCCACTGTGAGGGTGCTAAAGGCAGCGTTTGTGACGGATGCATGTCCCAAGGGTCCTTAAACACGCGGTTGGGGGGGGCAAGGGTGCTCTGCCCTGGGTGTGGATGGCAAGGGGTGAGCAGCGGGAGCTGCAGCAGGACCTGCGTGGGAGCAGTACAGGTGCTGCTGGGGCCGGTTGGAGACGGTTCCCACCAGCTCCAAAAGAGATGTGAACAGCCATCGCCTGCCAAACGTCTGCCAGTCGGGGGAGCCCGCTGCCCCCCGCTCCAGACATGTTGGGTGAGAGAGGCAGGAAGAAGCAGGGAAGGGCAGAAGGAAGCCCCTAAGCACTTACAGCCCAGTGTCGCCATGTGGGGAGATGGCGGGGGTGAGCCCCAGCGTGGGGAACCCCCTCCTGGTCAGGAGACAGTGAGGTGGGGGCAGCCCCCTGGAGCCCCTGCCCACTGCAAAGCCCCCTGGCAGGGCCTGGGCGGGTGGGGAGGGGGTGGGCTGTGTGCAGCCCCTCTGTGACACGGTCTGGGGTCACAATGGGACAGCCCCCTTTTCCCGGGTCGTGACCAGCATCCACCCCACACACCCCGGCGAGGCAGAGGTGACTCCAGGTGCTGGGAGCTGCTCTCGCCACCGCGCTGCTCCGGAGGAGCTGCTCTGCAGCGAGGAGGAGAAGGCGGAGAGAGGCAGTGCCACAGCACTGGGGCTGGTGAAGGGCACACGAGGAGGAGGAGAGCAGAGAGGAGGCGGCTTTTTGCAGGAAGCAAGAACGCCACCGGCCAGCCACCTGCTGCAGTTGTTGACCTGGAGCAAGGGTGGAACTAAGATGGCAGACGACCGCTTCTTGTGGCCTCACTTGTGTCCAACGATTAAGAAGCTCAAGAGTTCTGGTAAGGCCTTCGGACCCAATTGCGTAAGCGTTGCCGGGTCAAGGCCATCTCTGAAAACAGGCGTGGAAAGCCCGAGGGCTGTGGGGGTGTCTGCTCAGGGCTGGTGACTGCAAGGAGGGACCAGCCTGACCATGCCTAAGGGCTGGGGGGCTGATCCGGCAGCTCCTGGTTCTCTTCCTGACGTGGCCCCTGCCTTCCTGGGGCACCCCGGGCAGAAGTCCGTGGCCCCAAAGGGCTGCTCCTTGCCGGGTGGTGGGCGGTGCCACCCTGAGCTCGTGTGTGAACGGGAGAGCTGAAGGTGCTCGTGGGCCGTGTGGAGTTGGTCTGTTTGGAGGTGCGACACAGGGAAACTGGCCCCTGCTGGGGAGCCACCGGGGCCTGCCCTGAGCCTCTGAGGTTCTGTGGAGCACAGCACCCTGCCCTCGCTGACGTGGCAATGCGCTGCTGGTTTCCCATGGCAGCGGGTCACAGCCTGGAGATCTGCGCCTGAAAGGAAAGGAGCCATCTTGGAGGCAGGCTGAGGTGTCCTTTGGTTCTTGCCGGGCTCTAGAGAGGCCATCTGAAATGCCTGTGCTCAAACTGCTTCGGTCCCTGGACAGGAGCGGGCTGAATGGTTTTGAGGTTGCTGCTTCAGAGCATGACATATCTTCCCCTTGTTTTTCCAGAGTTTGCTAAGATTTGGGCCAGCTCCTCATGGTACCTCAGCCAACAGCTGGCTCTCCACCAGGTGGGGCTTACCTCCTTCTCCTCCCCTCACATCCTGATGAAGGCCGATGAAGTCCTGACAGCCCTTTGCCTTGGAGTGCAATTGTTCTTGCCCTTCCTTGAAAGCAGAAACGATGCCCCAGCGTGATGCTGCGATGCGCAGATGTGCCACACACCGCCACCTCTGCCTATTCAGCTGTACAATAAGGTCCAGGCCTAGGGTCAGAAAAAGCGCTAGGCTTCTGGGGCTTCTGGAGTCCCCATGGTCAGAGTTGCATGACAAAACCTGGGAGACTTCAGGGTTTATTCCAAGTGTGGGAATTCCCCTCCCCGCCTTTTGTCTTCTTGAGCCAAAGGATGGCTGTCAGCTTTTCCTGCACTATTGGGTTCTTCGTGAAGGTGAAGGTGAAGGGGAGTGAGAGGGAAAAGTGCAGATGCAGTTTGTCCTCTCCCAGGGTTTCCAAAGAGCCCGTCTCGCTCCTTTGTGCCTAGGCCTGGGCAGGGCACTAAGCACCATCCCCATTCTCTGACAAGTCATCCCTCTGTCCCTCCAAGACTTCTTCTGATCCGCCATGTCACCTGTTTCAGGCTGTCCGCATTCCTGGACTTGGGACTTTTGTGGTTGTCAGACAGCGAGTAGCCAGCAAGGAGAAGGGCCTGGTGGTTGTGGAGAGACCCGTGTTTCATCTTGCAAACACTCTGGCGCGGGATCATGACCTCCGATACGGCTGCGTAGACATTCCTGGTAAGCAGACAGACTGAAAGGGGGGAAAGCAGGGGAAACCCAGGGCAGAAAGAGGGGTTGTTCCAAAACCCAGCGACCACGATGCCTGTGCTTTCCAGTCACTGCTGCCATTGCAGCAGCTGTCGTAGGAGCCTGGGGGGCACCGAGAGCTTGGGTCTGTGCCTGGGGTGCATTTCTCTGATGTCCAAGAGAGCACCGAATGTGGGCACGGCTCCAATGGCCTGGCAGCCTCCAGCTTGCCGTGAGGCCTGTCACCTGTCTCCCCACCTTGTCCTGCGTGATGGCTCTTCTTCCTGCCAAGCACCTAAGACTCTCTCTTCCCCTGTCTGTATTGGAGAAGCCAGAGCCGCCTGTATTGCAGAAACCAGAGCTGTCCGTCCCGCACCTCACTTTCCACTTGGAACAGGAAGGGACAATGCGAGCTTGTCCTCAGAGCGCTGTCCCAGCTAGGCAACTCAGCAGCGATGTATTGCCTGAGGGCCTGGAAGCTGCAGACCTTTGACGGCAGCCTGCCTGGCAGCTCTGCAAGCTGGTGTGTTCCTCTTCTCTTGTTTTTCAGGTCATCAACATTTTGAGCAGCTGCCGTATGCTCAGATAGCGTCCGACAACGCTGTCTCTGAGGGCACGGTGCAGCTTTGCATGGAAAGGACCATCTTTCTTCTCCGTGCCTGCCTAGAGAAGAGCAAGAACGTTGCCCTCATTTGGAGCGACGTGGGCATGCTGATCATAGAGGGAAAAGACGTAAAAATGAGATTTTACAGAGACTTTTTGAGAAGGCTGAATGGGACTGGGCAGATGTTCCAGGCTCTTCTTGAGGTAGGATTTGCATTTTCCCAGGGCCACCCCTGGTTCTTCTGGAACGTGTCCTGGGGACTGGGGGGCTGCTTTCTCCCGCCCTGCCATGCCTTGTTCAGCCCCTTGGGCTCCTCGCAGTGCACAGTACAGCACGCTCTCTGTGGAGCGCTTCCCTTGCGTGCAATGGTCTGGCTTTGCAAGAGATACCCCCAGAGGGGCCTCACTGTGTGGCAAAAGGCCAGCGCTGATGGTGGGTGGGGAGTGCCGCTTGCCCCACTCTTCGGGGTAGGGAGCAGAGGCACAGGCAGAGCAAGGCTTGCAGAGGCCAGAGCCCTTTGCCTGCTCTGGCCCTGTGCTTGCGTTGGCCTAAGGTGGGCTGAGCAGCCAGCCCTTCCCAGCGGTCCCATCTCCCGCCATCTGTCTCCGTCCTCGTTGCAGATGTCGGAGGTGAGGGACTCGGTCATCTCACGCCATGACACCGCTGCTGCCCAGACCTCTTCTGGACGTGTTATCGTCCTACCACGGTATGTTTGCTCCTGCAGCCCTTGGCGGAGCAGGCGAGCAGCTTCTCACCTCGTGCTTGGGACGCCTGCCTTGCCGGGCACTGAGAACTGTACTCGTGATGGCATTGAGGAGGGAGTGTTTCAGAGGCCTTGTTGGCAGGGAGCTCCCTGCTTGCTCTCGTTCAGCTTGACTTCATTTGGAGGAAGACGGGACAGCGACAACGCTTTATGCCTCTGTCCTACTGTGGCCCAAGAGGGGCATTTAGGCAACATTTTCCAGCAGGCTTCTCCAGCTCTTTCTCATTCCCATGCATGAGAGTGCCTTCTGCTTGGGGCCAAGGGGCAGAGGGGTCCAAACGGGAGCTTGCGTCTGGTGGGATTCTGCAGAGCTCTGTCTGGTACCAACATTGCTGTGCAGTGCCATCGACGACTGAGGGGAGGGAGGTGACTCCTTAAGAGCAGGAATCTGTGAGGCTCTACAAGAAACTTGGAGGGCAAGATTCACAATCTAGAGATTAGTCTGCTTGCCACGTGCACTAGGAGTAGGAGAGGTCTCATTTTCCCCAGAAGCAGCAAGGGCGTTTTGTGGGAAGACGACCATTCTCAGAGGGAGGATGGAAACACTGGCACGGGCCGACGGGGCGTCGCCTGCCCCTCCAGGCACTGGAGTTCCTGCTATGGTCCTCGTGGTTGGGCTGTCGTGGGAAACCACGCGGTGTCCTTTCTTCAGCCTGATGCTTTCTTCCTCTTTCCAGGTACAAGCTTGAGACCGTGCCTAAAACGCCAACAGCAAAAGTGGAGCTGAGCGCACCCGTGAAGGCCACCCCAGAGCAGGGCTGGGGAAAAGGTGAAGGCACTGGAAAGAGAGGTAAGGGACCAGCAGGTTGCTGGCAGGGGGCTGTAGGTTTTCCTTCCTCCGTGTCTGCAGGGGATTAGGGCGGAGGCTACCCAGGATGCCTGGAAGAGGGAGAGGCACTTCCTGTGACTCTCTGTACCCATGACGGTAAAACTCCAGTGACCCATGGTGGAACAAGGCCTCAGGACAGCCCTGCCCCACAAACGGCCGCTAGGACTGCTGACGGGCCCCTTCCTGGTGGCCTCCACTCCCCAGCCTGTGCTGCAAACGGTGCAAAGCTCTGACCCTGCTGCTGTCCCAGGAAACATGGCTTTCATCCAAAGGGGTGAAAAGGACCACCTTCAGCAGTGTTACCACAGGCCTGAGCAGACCTGCACGTTGCTCTTGTTGCAACTGGGACACGAGAGGCACCCAGTTCCCCGACCAACACCAGGTTGATGTTCTGAAGAATCGTCTCATTTCCTCTCTCTAGAGGCTCTTGCTGAGAAGCGCCTCCTCCACCGAGCAAGGCTTTCCCCACAGCGGTTACCTGCAGTGACTGTGAAGTCAGAGCAGAGTCACAAAACTGAGAGGAGTGAGCCTCGTGCCAGGTGAGACACTTGCACAACGCGATGAGGGTGACCCCGTGCTCCCACCTCTCTGGGAGTGAGGCGTTTCTCCTGGACACAGAGGCTAGATGACCTCAACGCGTGGTTATCCCACGTTCCACTAACTCATGGTTTCTTGGTGCATGGCAAGCCTCTCATAGCTCCTTGGGACGCTGCTGGCAGCATCGTTTCTTTCCTTGCTCCTAGCGTGCAGATCTGTTGAGGAACTAACTGCAAATGCTCACTCCAGGAGCGGAAGGCCTGTGTGGCTTTCCCTTCAGATGGAAATGACCCCGACCTTTCTGTTGGCTGAGAATAGTGTTCTGCAGTTAGGTTCTGCAGAGGATTCCTCTGATTAACCAGAAGCCTCTTCTATGCTAACACCAGGCTTATGGCCTTGCAAAAGGGAAGGGCCCAGGAGAGCTCAGTGGCACGATTGCTTTTCACATGGGGTCGTGTCCTCCCCCTTTTTGACGCTGCATCCCCAGCACCCAACCTACCTGTCCAGCCCGTGAGCACTCTGGATTTGGACCACTGAGCAGACTTCAGTGCACTGACCCGGAGGGCGGAGCAGTATCTCCAGGCATAGGACGCTGTTCCTCTCATTGGTCCAGCAAGAGAGGGCCTAGACCTGGGCATCCTGAGTTACAGCGGGGCTGTTGGGCACATCTGAGCCTGACAGCCTGGGGGGTCTTCTCTGTCTCTGCGCACTTGATCACAAGGCGGCAAGCAGAGCGCATGCTGCTGCAGAAGCAGGTGCGCCACTCGGAAGCACAAGACGCAGAAGCAGCTCCTCCTGCGCTCCTGCCAACGCACCCTGTTGTGTCTTTGCAGGCAGCTGCCGCCCATCCAGGGGAGCTCCTTGAAGGAAATAGAGGCGAAAGAGAAAGTAATTCCTCTGGTTCAACCCAGAACAGTCGACTTCATTGCCAGAACGATTGAGAGCAGAGAAAAGGTACCTGACACAGGCTGCTGCAGTGAGTGTGTCGTAGCGGGCTGTAGAGAGGCCTCGCTCCATGCCTGCCGATTCTCCCAGGAGTCACTTAGCTCCCTCTTACTGGAGACGGGCTCTTGGGTGGAGCCTGCAGAAGCCCGGGAGCAAACCAATGTGGATAGATAGGCAGAAGAGAAGGGGCAAAAGGGAGGGCGGGAATGAGAAGAGCTCAGCCCTCTGCAGGGCAGACTAATGCTGCCTGCTGTTGCATTTTGGTCGCCCTGCAGAATAACCACTTGCAGAGCAAGGAGAGGCTTCCAAAACACATCAGGAAATTCTTGGGTGAAGAGGAAAAGAAGAAAAAGGAGCTGGCGAAGGCAAAAACAAGTCGAGGGCAAACCCCACCAGCAACTGAATTGAAGGCCAAGAGACAAAAGGAGACGCCCGAGGCGAAAGCTGAGCGAGAAAAGGAGACACAGAGGAGCCAGGTATTTTGAATTTGTGCCGAGAAAGAGCACTTTCTCCTCCAGGTGGGGCTGAGATTGCACGGTACCTCCAGCACCCCAGCCGTCATAGCAGCGTTGCTGCAGCGGAGCTGGGCGGGTGACGGCTGCCTTTCCTGAGCAAGAGGGGTGCCAGGGGGTTGTAGTGAAACCCTGGTGACAAGCAGGCGTCACCCCAAGGGCATGCTGAGGTCCTGCTCCTGGTTTTCCCCATTGCAGTAGGGTCCCTGCCAGAAGTGGTCTGGGGGTTTGCACGCTGGGAAGCAGCACCCTCCGGGTGTGGGGCCGTTGCATGAGAGTCTCTTCCTGTGCAGGAATCCAGTTCCTCTGACGAATTATCAGCCAGCGACCTGACGAGCACAGAGACGGAGGAGTCCAGCCTCGACCTCCTGGAAATGATGACGATGCAGGAGTGGGAAGGGGATAGCGAAGGTCCACCCACAGTCCACGAGGATGACACTGTTCCCCCTAAGCGGTAAGAGTGCACCAGCTCCAGCCAGGGCCTGGGGCAGGGGGGTGGTGGTGGTGAGCCACCGGCGGTGGGTCAGGGAAGCCAACCCCTGAGAGCCAAGGGGCCGCAGAGTGTGCCCAGAGATTTCTCCAGCCATGGGAATGAGCTGGGCTAGAGCCCGACAGCAGGGAGCAAAGCAGGGCTTGAAACTCCTCCTGCCTCAAAGGGGCTGTGGGGCCGAATGGGGCCATGTATGTGTGAGTCTGGGTGCGGGAAGAGGCAGGAGGGTCAGAGAAACTTTGTCCTTGCTGTTGCAGGAGCTTGTCCCCACGGACACACCGGTCCCTGCAGGAGGTGGTGACGTGCATCCTGGGGCAGGTTGAGCGCAAGCGCAGCGGGCAGTGGGACGAGGAGGTGGATCTGCAGGACAAGCTCAAGTGGTAAATCTCTCCAGAGGCGGGCAGTGCTTCCTCTCCTGCAGTGCCCTTCCTCCTGCCCCCCGAAGCACCAGGGCAGAGAGGCGCTTTTCCTGGCACCCGCCTCTCGGCAGAGCCGCCTTCAGCGGCTGCGGTGGGCGCCCAGCTTGGGAGCCCCGGCTGGAGAGCAGTCTGCCCGCGCTCACACCACCTCCTCCTACTGTGTTTCTGCAGCGAGCTCGCAGTGCTGCGGTGGCATCGCTCGCGGAAAGAGGAACGCAGCAGCCAACAGCTGCGGGAAGCTGGACTCCAGCCTGCACCCCCTGCTAGGCCAGGGAAGAGGAGGGCACGACCGGTACGTGAGCTCCTGGAGGGACGGCGTCATAGCCGCCTGTAGAAAAGCAATGTTATATGGATGTCACGTCTTGCAAGACCCCCTACCGTGTGCTCAGCTGAAGGCTGAAGCACTTCTCCCACGGCTTTCTCGAGAGGCCGCGGGTTGTTCTGTCCACTTAGAAGGCAGCCTTCACTTGTGTCATCTCCAGAAACACCCCAAGGCTTGATTGGTGGTGTTTCTGATGACGATGGCACTGCCAGGCTTCTTTGGGATAGCAGGCATCTGGGTCGCTTTCAGTCCCATGGTCACTTGTCTCAGGGGTCATTGCAAAAAGGCTCTGCAGTCAGGCCTGAGAGGGCTGTGAGGGAACCGGGGCTGGTGGAGATGCTGAGAAGAAGGGGCAGGAGGGAGGGGGAGAGCTAAAATTGCACCAGCCCTGCCTGCTATGGCATTGCCGTGGTCCTGCAGGCACAGTCCCGCGTGTGCACGGAGGACGAAGGATGCAAGCTCTGGGACTCCTTGCGCAAGAAGTACCAGCAGAAGGCAAGGGCCAAAAGTGGCACCCAAGAAGCCTTGGCAAGAAGAGCGAGACCAGTGGAGGCCCAGGTACCACAGGCAGGGAAAAACAATTAGGAAACAAGCATTGCTTTCCTGCCAGGGAGCCAAGGTGGGACGGTCCCCAAACCCGAGGAGCGTGGGGGCTGACTGTCCTTGTGTGGGGCCGTCACAGCTCGAGGCGCCTTCCCTGCTGCCCAGCAACATCTCCTGTGCTCACCCCTCTCTCTCTGTGCAGGCCTCCTGCATTTGTGGCACTGCAGAGTGGTGGGGAGAGGGCAGAGAAGAGCCCTCCGTGGATCCTGAGGAGAGCCCAGAGCACAAGTGGAGGCTTTGCCTTTGGGAGTCCTCAGCTCTGAAAAGGTGAGTGTGAGCCAGGTTCGGGGCAGACCCAGGCCAGCTGGGCCAGGCTGGTGACCCAGCTGTGGGCGGGGGAAGGAAGTCCCGGTGCGACGGGGCTGGACATGGACAGCGTCCTCTCCTATCTCATGCCATGGGAATGGCACGGGTCAGTCCTCGATGCCAGGTGCCTCTCTGCAGCCCCAAGCACAGCTGGCCCTGAGCAGTCTGTGGGGTTGAATGGGACCGTGGGGGTGACTGGGAGAGGGGAGAGGCAGGTCGAGATGTGAGGCTTTGTCCTTGCTGCGGTAGGAGCCTTTCCCCAGGAGGATTCCCCCAGCTAAGGATCTCCAAACATGCCCCGTGTTTGCCCCTGCCCGGCAGCACCCTCCCTCCCTCCCTCCCTCCCTCCCTTCGACTCCCCGCAACCCCTGGGCAAAGAGGGTGTCTTCCTGGCAGCCCTCGTGGCGTGGAGAGCAGCAGGCTGGGATTGCATTACAGGGACCATGGGGGCTGCTCTCTCCGGGCAGCAGCAGATCCCACCACACGTATCCTGTCTAGCCTTGTAGTGTTGCTCTGCCCCAATCTGTGCATACAAGACTACAGAGCTTTGTATTCCACTCCGCAGCTCTGGGGAAGCGGATGCAGTCCACGTTGGCATAGTCCCAGGAGAGCTTCTCGGGCACAGAATATCCTGAGAGAGGGGTCCAGCAAGAGCCTCCTCCAGCATGACAACCACCAGTGCCGGCCAGCCAGGCCGCTAACACCAGTGCTTCCTTCTGTTCCATAAAGCTCCATCTGCAAACCACTGCGTCTGACACTGTGGGTCTCTTCTTGGCGGCTGTGAAAGCTGCACTGGGCAGTGGGTGAGTGTTGGTGGGGCAGGGAAAGGCCAGTGCAGGAAAGAGGGCTGCAGATCCCTGCTGGGCAGGGGATTATCGCTGGGGAGAGAGGAGGGAGGAGGAGGAAGAGTAGTGCTGGGCACCCAGGGGAGCAGACCTGAAGGGGGAAGCATCTGGAGGCTCGCACAGCCCGGGCACTGTGGGGTGCCCAGGCCAGAGCTGTGCAGGCACCACCGTGTGCCGTGGGGACACTGAAACCCCAGGCAGGACCCGTGCCGGGGGAGAGGGAAGTTATGGGGGGCAGCCTTCCAGGTGCATAGGCTGACTGTGCCAAAGCTGTGCCTGGGCTCCCGAGCCATTTATTCAACACCTCCTGGTTAGAAAGGAGGGGTGAAGCTGAGGTGAGATGGGGACACCTCCAAAAGCTCCTCTCCACACACCTGAGCTGGCATAACGCATGCTATAGGGGCCAGAAAGCAGGTTACGCATAGGAGGGAGGGAAGCCCGAGCTGCTGCTCTTGGGCACCCGCACCTTGCCCAGCCTCCACGGGGACTCCATGCAGGTGGTGGCAGCGATGTTTCCAGAGCCCAGGCAGGCTTAACAGTGCTAAAGGAGGTTGGGTCAGTCAGTCAATCCCCTGCAGGCTACTTTTTCCTGAAAAGCCCTGAGTCTGTGGAGACCTGACTTTGCCCACATTGAAATATACCATTTCCTTTTTACCATGCAGGATTGTGGTGCCATCTCATGGCACCCAGGGAGCTCCCCATGCCTTTCTGTGTGTCCCAGGGCCTCCCAGGGCCGGCAGCAGGCAACCAGCGGCCTCTCCTTGGGCACTGCCACCCCTGAGGAGCAGCAGGGTCTCCTGATGGGCAGGGGGCGTCAGGCACACTCATTCCTCCTTTGCAGCTCCCAGCACTGCCCTACAAAGCACCTCTGCACCCACCTCTCCCTTTGTCCTGGCCAGGAAAGCTCTTTCCCTTGGTCCCGAACATTGATGCGCCAGCAGGGCTGGGTAGGGACTAGCTGGGCTGCAAGCAGAACGAAAGGCTGGGTGAGATGCCAAGCCGCTGCTGTGCCTCACCACGTCTGATGCCCCAGCGCAGGGGCAGAAGCCTTCCGGAGGCATCCATGGCCCCAGTCAGACATAGCCAGGATGGAGGCAATTTAGCTATGTTGGCTATTCAATCGTCAGATTCAAGGTCCTTGAAGCCTTTTGTCTGGAAGTCGCTTGTGCCTGAGAACAGATAAAACTCATTACGCCTCCCGGGCTGCCTCAGCAGGAGGAAGCCTCTTCTCTTGGGCACCGGCCATCTTGGCCTCTTCCTCCACATCTGGTGGGGAGTTTGGACGGACTTGCTAGATCGGAGCATCTTCCAGTTACTTCCAGCTCCTCCCTTTAAAAAGCAAACAACTGACAACTTGACAAACCTCTGTCACCATTCTCCAGCTTGTTGGAATATATTTTTCTGAAGTCATCGGTGGTGCTGCCCTGGGCGCTCCTGCCTCAGGCAGGATGGGTGGCAGGAGGGTGAGGAGGTGCGGGGCCAGCCCCCGCATCGCATCGGCTGATGCCTCCTGGGCCAGCAGCAGGGCCGGCTGGCCTCCGGCTGGTGGGGCCGTACTCCACAGTGTGCTGGGAGCTGTACTCCCTGCCCTGGGGCTTGCTGGGGGGGTGTAGTCCTCCACTGCCAGTGGCATGCGGGCAGCTGTAGTCCCCATCCCAGCAGCTGGCCGGGTGTGCTGCTCTGGGCTGTGACAGAGTGGATTTCCTTGATCGTAGCTGGTCTGGGACTGTGCTTTGGATTTGTGCTGAAAACAGCATTGATAACGCAGGGATGTTTCAGTTATCGCTGAGCAGCGTTGACACGGTGTTGAGGCCTTTTCTGCTCCTCACGGTGCTGTGCCAGGGAGGAGGCTGTGGGTGCCCCAGAAGCTGGCAGGGGACCCAGCTGGGACAGCTGACCCCAGCTGACCAAAGGGATATTCCATACCGCATGACGTCGTGCTCAGCAACACCAGCCAGAGCATGTCAGAGGTGGCCACGTCTGCACACCAGGATGAAACCTCCAGGCTTTGCAGCCCAGCAGGGCAGCCGGGCCTTTCTTGCAAGGACACCCTGGCTCAGTGTGTGCTGTGCTGCCATGGGCTGCTGGAAAGCCTGGCCATCCGGCAGCTCTCAGGGCAATCCCTGTTCTTTCAGGCTCTGCCTTTTCCCTTTTGCCCTCTGCCTGCCCAGAGAGAGAAGACTTCCATGGGAGGTGAACAAACAGGCCTTCTTTTGAGGGAAAGCCTAACAGAGGGGTGACATGCTAAACCGATAATGGGGCCAGGGTGTGCCGAGGGGTGAGCTGTCCCGCACATAGTGGTAGAGGCCCAGAGGAATGCTGTCTGCTCAGCATGCTCACGGTGGTTCCCCTGTGAAGGACACCATGGCCTTGGGCTTGTGGTTCCAGCTTGAGGCAAAGACATCAATTTTCTTGAAGAGAGTTTCACCGCTGCCTGGCTGTGCAGAGCCATCAGCACAGCGCCCACAGGGTCCATCCTGATGTTGGCTGCTCCCTTGGAGATCTCAGGATCAGCACGGTCTGAGCTGCCAGGGACGAGACTGAGGGTTCGGCGTCTTTCTCCAAGAGCTGAAGGGCTGCAAGAGAAGGAAAGAGAGCAGAGCTGATACCCACCTATCTGCAGAGACCCCAGGCATCCCCTCCAGAGTATGCCAGACCTACCTATCCCCTTCCCTGGCCAGGAGGAGCAGGTGGGACAAATGAATTACTTGAAGGCTGCTGCTCAGGAATGCCCCAAATGGCCCTGACCTGTTCCTCTGCCCCTGAAGCGTTTCTCAGGAGCAAGGGGCAAGGCATAGCTGTACCCAGCCCACGCTCTGCCCCCTGCCCTACCACCCCGGTGCAGGGAAGGCCAGGAGGGGAGCTCTGCCCTGTCCTCAGTGACTCAAGCACCTGGACCCCAAGGTGACAGAACTCTCTGTCACCTAGATTCTTGAAGAATCTAGGTAAGAATCTAGGCAAGAAGTTAACTAATTTCAAGTTCATTGCACGGATCTCTCGGTGCTATTTCAAGTTAGTGAATACGTTTCCTCTACAGGTGCAGCAAAATACACCCACTGCACAGAACAGCAGCAGGTTCTGCCCATTAGCGCACACCAGCTTTACCCGGAATTTTTAGCCAAGTGGAAGCAAGACTAGAATAATAACAGAACCTACAATTTTAAGTTAAAACCATTCCCGCACTCTGCAGAACCTCATTCGGACACACTTGTCAGCACCCACAAGTTTCACGTGGCTGACAAAACAGCAGCCTTGCCCTTGTTTTTCCTGAAACGCCACTGCCCCAGGTGACTGAATCTCCAGGGCAACGGCGGGTTACGTTGGACAAAAGGAAGTGCGTATTAAAATGAGGAAGAGAAAGCTACCTACACACACCTTCACCCTGGATTAAAGCTTTCAAATGCAGGCCCTAACCTTCCAAAATCACCCTATAAGTTTGCTTCCCTGGAAAAATCTGGTTCCGGAAAACAGCACATGTATCACAGAACCACAACAGAAGTTCACATAACGCAAAATTTGACCTGGCTATT
Organism: Phalacrocorax aristotelis; assembly: GCF_949628215.1. Classification (NCBI taxonomy): domain Eukaryota; kingdom Metazoa; phylum Chordata; class Aves; order Suliformes; family Phalacrocoracidae; genus Phalacrocorax; species Phalacrocorax aristotelis. Next base: position 174,305 of record NC_134298.1, on the reverse strand, counting down.
TTGAGATACAGAAGTTAGGTAGGAATTTCTGTCCTAAAAGTGGTAGAATGAAAGCTGTGGAATTGCAGACCTCGCGCTATAGCTTCAGGAAATAATAAAAAGAACAACCCATGATGCAAATTTTGCCTGTGGATTGGCACCCAGAGCTGCGTGCGAGATACAAGAGATGACATACAACACACTCTTCATTCCACAGTGACCCAAACAACATCCAATAATCCAAACCCTACATAATGTAGGTCTGTGGATAACTGAATGGCAAGAGTAGCTGACAGCAAAGATACTTATTTAATCCTCAGACACAAACAAACAAATTGAAGTGGAGTCAACAACAGCCTGTAACATTGAATTTCCAACTTCAAAGGGTAGCTTTGGAGTAGTGATGTCTTTTGTCAGCTTTTAGTTTCAGCTGTAATGTAAGGTATAGAGGCTTATTCCAAGTGTTTCAAAGAATGGTGTGATAAAGAAAGCAGGATTCTTATTGAGTACTGGTAAAACCGGTTAGTAACCCCTGAGAGAAACTGGCACACTTGGCAGAACTTTTACACTTAGCATGAGATGAACGTTCATTGCCTGGTTCAGCTGTAGTGCTGCCATACAGCTGGCACGCTGCAGATGCTGGACTAAAAGAATTTCATGATTCTGTAAAAATTTATCCAAACACTTCTATGAGAAATAACACATTTTAAAACATATATGATGATACTGCTTCTTCTCTTGGCAAAGAGGGGAATAAGATTTTTTTCTTGCCCACACTTACTTGTTTGGCATCTGTGAAAGGCAGCTTCAGGAAGTCTTCCACTAGTCCCATCCCCTGACAGATGTCATACATGTCTTTTAATAGCTCTTCCACCTTTAACTTAGTGGTGTGTTCCTGCAGCAGACCTCAAGCCTCCACCATGCACCTGTAATTCATTTTTTGAGACATAAAGGCATATTAATAGTATCACCAAAAAGATGCCCCACAAATGTTGTATTCAAAGTTTAAAGGAAATTTAGGGGATTGTGATTTCTAGTGTTTGTTCTCCACCTCTCACAGTATTTGGATGCCAAAATGGTGGCATATATTTCTTTACCTATTGGACAACAGCACAGTGAGGAAAAGCTGCACTTCGCTACAGCTTGAGAATGATAGCTTCATAACCTGTGTGTATCTGAGGGCTCGCCTATGCTCTCCTTGGCACATGAGGGACTGAAGAATTCTCACGTCTTGCCACGACACAGGTTTGATTGCAGCTGGTTCAATGCGCAGGGCCAGGGAGTTCTGCAGAAGGTAGAGATCAGGTTTATTAAAATATCTAGACACACACACAAAACTATTCAAAAGTGTCTTCAGTAAGGGTGAATGTCTGTTAAATAAACTTAGATGATGACTAATGAAGGACTTGATACAGGACAGGTAAATATAAATTCTGAAGTATCTGCAGGAAAAAAAATTCAGTGAGCCGTACAGAACAAAGGGAATCTTTTGAAAAGAGTGATTCTCACTTTTCTAGAATCACCAAATCTCCATATGCAAACATCACCTTTTATAAATACAAGTTATTCTCCCAGGCAAACAGGTTATATTGACATCGTGACAGGCAACGAACAACCTTTAGCATCAGAAGGAACATGAATTAGATTGAAAAGTCACTTTTGTGGTCTTCTGTCTCAAATCTTGCTGCCAGGATGGTAGTTTAATATTTAAAGTACCCAAACCACTGCTTTTGAGAAAGTGCTCGACTGCTCTGCTGAAAACAACCTGAACAGATGGCTTTGGCAATTCATGTGTCAAGCATTATTAATGTTGACTTCTTCATTGTCTTAATCCATTTCCTGTCAACGTAATTAAAACCAAATTGCAGATCATCACGTATTGCTGAAGGTGCTGCTGAAGCAGGATTACAAAAAAAGCTTCCAATGTTTTATCACCATTATTAGCTAAGCACCGATTTTTTGAAGTCATTTTATAGATCATAGCGTTGTACTGCAATGTATGCCTAACTAAACTGGAACATACTTACTTCATAGTCCTTGTGATCTAGAAGCCAAAAACCTTGAATAAACTTAACAAGACTCCAAGGGATGGCAAAGGCAGCTGTGAAGGAGTCGACTGAAGTTTCTGTTTTATTTGGAAAGGAATGTATGATGTCTAGCAGCAAGTAAATTGTCTGATATCAGGTATCTAATTAAGGCTAATAAATTTGCAAGACCAACAATTTATCACATGAAATAATAATATTACTCTTATTAATATAATATTAATAAATAATAAAGTGAAATAAGAATATAATAGTGGTAGGACGCAGAAAATACTCATGTACTAGTCTTGCCATTTTATGCTGTTGCAACCTGAAGGTAGTCAGATCCTAACAACAAAATTGCATTCTGAATAAATAACCAGAAAGACAGACTCTTTGATTTCTCTAAGGCATTCAGAAAGGTTACCTTTCGCTATTTAAATAGTTCTGTTGGAAACTCAGGCTCCCTCTTTAGTCAGTGGAGCCACCAGCTGGACATTCAAAACACGTGAACGGCCAATGCTTGATTATTAAAGCAAACAAATTCTACAGTTGGTTTTTCCTCTCCTTTCCAGTGAATACAAAACAATTGAAATTAGGGCATCCTTACAACACAGCTTAGCTCTGACTGATTAAAACTGGATTTAAACCAGTATGTGGATCACTCATCAGCAGTGTCCCCTTCTCTTTCTGACAGCTGGTTTTGGGGGATGTATGCTAATCAGAGAGCTCCGGGGTGCAAGAGCTTTTCAAACCCTTGCTCTCTAGGCTCCCCTCTCGGGTCAGGCAACAAACAACCAAAGTAGCACAGGGTATTTCGGCAGCTTAAAAAGTAAGTTTCTGTCCAATTACTTTTCTCTTCTCTCTGTTTATTATTCTGTGTGCCTGCACTTTTAAGAGAACAAATGCAAGCCCTCTTAGCTGTCCTGGAAAATGGATGATTTCAGCAAAATCAAGTACTGGTAAACCACTGTTAGAAATCCTTTTGCTCTGAAGCAGCACGTTTTAGTGCATCGCTCTAGGAAGCAGCTGTTTGCTACAGGTATGGGTGCTTCAAAAATGAAAAACAGTTTACATTTTGAGAAAATCTAAGGGAGCTTTCTACCTTTAACATTGCTTAGTAAACCTGTTCTCTCATATCAGAAAAGGCTTTGCAACAAAACATTTTAAAAATTCCTAAACAATCTACAGTACAAACAAATAATCAAAGCTTCCTTCTGTGCCTTCATTCTAAACTACATGTTTTCCCTTGCACTCTGTTTGAAGCATAAATTAGAAAATGTATGGAACATGTAGGTGACAGACATTTCAGAACACCGATGCGCATATACTGAAGGTGTAATAGAAATAACTCAGAGGGATACAATTGCATGTTTGTAGATTTCTTCAATGCCTTCTAGCAAATAGAGCTCCAGCAGTGCCTGGAATGAAAAGGGAAAAGGTTTTTAAAAACTCCTCTCTTTGAGAAATCATTGGCTTTGGGGAGGGCTGGGCTGGGGTTGGGGTTTGTGGTGGTTGTTGTTGTCTTCAGCGAACACAACACTCACACGTAAACTAGGAGGTGGGTATTTCCCAGTTCCTCCTTCCTCTCTCCGCCACATCTCCTCAACTTGGTCTCCTAACTGGGAAACCATCCCATCGACCGTCAGGCAGTCAGAATCCCATTTTCCTCAGGAACAAAACGTAGCAAGGATTTGGACAGAGGAAAACACTAATTCCACCCTCTCAGTGTCACAGATTTCCTCCAGCCAAAACAAAACGAAATGAAACAAAACGAAACCAAACAAAATGCTCACGAGTCCAAGAAAGTAACAAACATACAAAGGCACGATCATGACTTGGAGTAGACTTGAAAGAAATTTCTGAGTCAGATGAAAGGTGTTCATTAGATCATTATGAATTATTAAAGGAGTTCTTGTGCTTGGCGGTTGCCAGAGGTAATTTTTGCATGTTTTAAGAGACCAGCCTACAGCAAGAACTTGATTGCCTAAAACAGATGTTTTTGTACCTGCTATTACAAATATTATTACCCTTTGTATTAATTACCTGATTTAGCAAGTTTTGGGTATGGGAATGGCAGTTACAGTTCGATGCTGAAAAAAAAACCCGTTTGTGATTTTTTCATTTATTTGGCTTCTCTGTTCAGTGTCTTCTTTCCTACTTCTCAGGCATTGAGCAAAATGCCTGGGAAGTGTGGAACATTATGTACACAGGAGTGCCACGTTGGCTATAATTCTTAGTATCGTAATATTCTTCTGGGTATTGAATCATTTTGCTGTGCAGGAATTTGCATGCGTAACTCCTTACACATGATGTTGAGAATATACCCCTAAATTTTAGTGACGGATGGCTCAGATTGATCCAATTTGCATGATGATGATGATGTGCTAATTTGAATAAAATGCATCATGCATGATGCAGAAAGGGTATGTTATATTTGTTGCTGGAGAGGAAATAGTCACATGGATGATATCTCAAATACATTTCTTATACAGGAGTATGCTTTGTGAGGTGAAAATCTGCAGGAATGACAACACGTTGGTATGTAAGAGTTGTGTTAATAACCCGTTCACAGTCCTTATGTGTATCTTGGATGGGTAAACCCTTTGCCTCAGTTTCTTTATTTGCAAAAAATATATCTAATTATTCAGTTAGACTTAATAACAGAGTGCAAATGCAAACCAACGTTAAATACCTTGCCATTAAACAAAACGCAGCCTGTGGGGTTTTGATACTGATAAAATGGATAAATCACGTCATCCAAAGTTTAGTATATTTCTAGCTGAATTTATTTAATTTCTGGATAGATTTTTGGAGCTTTGTGTAACTAGGGAAGCGCACCACTGGCATGAAGATTTATTGCATCGCTTAACTCTTAAATGTCTGGCAGCGTAGTAAAGTCCACAGAGGGGAAAGAAGCGTAGCCAGCCCATTGGGAGGAGCTGAGGTGCCCACCCGGTGCGTGGGAGACCCGTGCGCTGTGACTTTTGCCATTCCCCTGAGTCCCCAACGAGCACCCTGCCCACGCCCCACTGATACCCTTGGAGCTCTCCTACGTCCCAGGTTAACCCCAGTCTCCCAGGTGTCACATGGATGTCAACCACCACTCCATTTTATTTTGTTCTAAGGAGAGAAAAGCAAAATTTCCACTTTCTGCACAAGTGGGCAAGGTGCTGCAGGTCCGTACAGAAAATTTGTCATAACGCTCTGATTCCTTGGACAGGATTAGAGCTGACTCCTTTTGTCATGACTGGTACTTGTGATCTGGGAACAAAAGCTCTTTTGTACTTAGGCTGTGTTAGAAGTTTGTTGGGCCACGGTTGCAAACGTGTAGGTCAGGGAATAAAGCTAACCGTGCAATAGCTGTGCACCCATCAGAAGCGCCTGTTAACACCACCTGGAACATCAATGAAGTGTAAAATTGAGGATGTGGATGTTTGTAAATTGAGAGGTCACGGAAGTTTTTGTAGTGACAGCTTTTATTCTCCTGTCCTTCTCTTGTAGGTGACAAGGGAGCGGTAAAATATGTTTAAGCAATAAGAGCAAAGATAAATAAGTAGTAAACATGAAGTGGAAATAATTTTATAAAAAATACTGAAATAGAAATACAATTAGATGTTGGGATGTGTCTACCTTAGATGACTTATAAGTGGTGATCTAGAAGCAACCTTTTTGAATCCTAACGCATTATACGTGCTTAGGTTCCTCCTTTTCTAATTTCAATTAAAGCTTGTGTTAATCTGAAAGATCTTAACATTGTGCTTCAATGTTACATCAAAAATATGGTAACACTGCACATTTCACTAATGTGCCTTCTCAAATAGGAGTTGTATTTTGTCATATGGTGTTTTCTGTCAGGAAATAGTAGGTTTCAACAGATGAACAAAATGTTTTAAAATGTTTGCTTAAAAGAAATCCCAACAGAGGTAAAAAAATATACACATAAGGAGCCCATTTCAAGTTACTGAAATGCAGACAGGAGGGAAAAAAATCCTATGGGAAATCTACTTTTCAGGTATTCATGAATAGTATCTCAGCTTCTGAAATGGTTAGTAACATTGGTTTCCCATTGCAAAGATGTGAATCACAGCCCTGTTTCTGTTGACAAATGGAAATGATATGCTGATGATATCAGCCTTCCTTTCCTTTGCTCAGCTATGGAAATCAGATCTGTCATACCTGCCGGTATGGACAAGTGATTACAGCACAAGTGTGGGATGTGGTGTATTTTCTGAGCTGTGGGGAACATTGTGCCACTACTTACAGTCTAGTGTTTCCTAACTTTGCTGATCACAGGGGAAATATTTTTTCATGGGGAAAAAAATGAAAAGCCGTTTGTCTTCAACTGACTTGGTATAGTGAAGTTGGCAGGATCAGACATTTTTGCCTCACCAAGGAAGATGTTTTAGGCTGAATTGGAAAGAGCGAAGGTTAATGCTTGGAAGCAAAAGGAAATGCAGCAGCGGATTTGGTTTGATCTTCATTTGTGTAACATGTTTATTTGGTCCTCAGAAGTTGTTCTGTTCAGATTGAATGATTTTGTGCTGAAATAGACAGGCTATTTCATACGCGGGCTTGATGGGTCCAGAAGGAGGAGAAAGGAGTAATGTTTTCTGAGAGTGTATTTCCCAGTGGAAGAGCACTTCTGGTCCTGCTTAAATCCATGAGACTTGACTTGGTGTGGCAGGAATCATGTTCTTGAGTTGTACGGGCTGCCCAGTGCACTTAGTCTGCCTTTCACCAAGTTGGAGAGGAGGAACTCCATTTAGTAATACTTGCAGCAGGCAAAGGTATAATTTTAATTGTGATTTCTTTGAGAATAAACAGCTAATTTCAAAAATTAATCAGATCCTATGATCATTCTTCCAACCTTTGAAAATCTTGGGACTAAATGAAAGATAGTCTGCATGTTAACATCTGTTTTCTGGAAGCCAGTGTTATCACTTACTGAGCAAATTGGTTTGGTCAGGATGTGTAACTTATGTAAACAGACACAAAATAAGGAAAATAAATATATTTGAACTGGTGATACTCTTAACCTAAATAATTAATGTGTCAGTTTTGAGGAACTGTGGTGGGAAGTGTCAGTAAAACCAAGCATCTCGGTAGAGCCCAGCAGATATTCATACCAAACACATGACTTTTCCTAGGATTAATTGTTTTATTTCCCTTTTGTTTAAGTATTAGACCTATTGTTTGATATGTTGCACAATTAAGATAAAAAGGAAGACAAATATTCAATGTTCAGGTAACATATGAATGTTGTCCTCTATTCTAGTGAGTTGAGAATGAATTTTATATTAGTAACATGCATGTCTCCATTCTCAGGATCCGGTATGACGGTTCTCTAAGTAGCCTGATCCAAACCAGAAAAAAACAGCCTAGCCTACCTCCTGAAGTAATTTCACATTATTCTCAAATTATCCGTAACCTTATAATCCCTGCTTTATGACTGCTGTGCACAATTACTGGTGTAGCTGTGAAGTCTGTTTCATTCCTTCATTTCAATTCAACAATGAAAAAATTTAAATTGTATGATTAATCAAGATACATTACCCAATCTATTTTGTTGTTATATCCTGCTTTACTGGCAGCTTAATGAGTGTTGTTAAGCATTTGCTTAAGTTATCCGATCAAAGCGTCTCTTGTTAGATTTTCAGCATCAGTGCTGTGCCAATATCTGGTCAAGCACTAATGCTTTGCTGTTTGAACTAGCAACAGAACTGCAACAGATGTTTATTTTCCTTTAACTGCCAAGTGCATGGAGAAGGGCTGAACTTATTAACTAAATGGTTTAAGTTAACTCACCTACAAAGCGGTTTGGGTTCTTCTCAGGTCTTTCAGATTTGAATGCAAACAAGATGTTCTCTTGCACTTGAAAGGCAGGCTGGTGGGTAGATACGGCACGGTCAGATGCCTGGAGGAACAGGAATTATCCCCCTAGTATTGTTTTGCACAGGCTGTTTTCTAACACGATAGAAAACGAAATCTGTTCTCATTATATTTTTGTCACTACAGTCTGAAACACTCGTCTCATGCGCTTCTCCACATAAAACCATCAAGCATTTTAAAATGTTAATCTTAAAAGGGATAATTTGATATAACCTATTTGTGGTTTCTTTGAAAATTAACTATTGTTGGGTTCTGTAGATTGCTTGTATTGTTTGCTTTGGCAAGTGCCTTATACCGAGCCTACAGCTAATAATACCACTTTATTTCTTCATCCTGTTACAAGGAGTTTTTCTGATATTGACCTAAATCTGCATCCTTTCCAGATGGTGAAAATTGCCTTCTGCTCCCTGTTTGTCTCCCTCACTAGAGACCTGAGATTTTGAGTTTGGTAAATTTGCATATTGCTCTTTTATTCCTTTGACATTTGATGGCTTGATCACCTTTTGGATAGAGGAGGAACATGCAAATTCTATGAAAGTATTTGCTATTCTGCTAGGTAGGCCCTTACAAACACCCGATCTCCTGTGCTTTCCCCACCAGGGCATGATTCTAAGCAAGCACGTGGGGTACTCTCTGTGTTTTCTGTGCTAAAATAGACTTGTGGTTTCTGTCAAGGAAAATGCTATACATTGATGCTGTTATGTATCTGAACATCAAACTCTCATCAGCTGTCTCTTCTGTTGCAATTTTTTTTTTAAGGAAAGGAGAAAAGATACTGCAAATCATGCTAAAAAGGGTTTCCATTTTCTTTCTGCTATTATGTCTCTGGCAGAGTGTTTCTGCTGTCCGCTTTGTATACATGCTTTTGGGCATATCCTGTCACATGAAATGTTAACATTTGGTAGAGTGTTGTAAATTTAATCTGGTTTTCACATGGGATGTGGAAATTAATAGGGAAATATATCTGTGTTTACCTAAAACGTTTTAGCATCAAATAACAAAGGTCTACTGATAGGGGAAATGCAGGGCAAATTCAATAAGAAATGCAGAAGGGTAGGATAAGGATTTGAAAACATTCTCATGTTGCACAATGCTGCGTTAAATCCTATTTCATAATGAAAGAGTAATGCAATGATAGCTGCAGTTGATGTCCCACAAGGTAGGCGATTTAGAAGCAAGTACTAGCAAGGCTGTCTTGTCAATACTATTTCGTCCTACTGCCAGTTCTGAGGAGAAAATATAAGCCAGGTTAGGGTGTATGTACGATTGGTATTTGGCAAACGAATATTTTGCTGGTTTTAGCTGGGAGACAGTTAATGTTCTTCCCTGAAGCTGGTGCAGTGCTGTGCTTTGGACTTAGTATTAAAACAATGCTGATAACACACCAATGTTTTGGTTGTTGCTGGGCAGTGCTTGTACTAGTCAAGGGCTTTTCCAGCTTCCCAGGCTCTGCTGGGAGCACAAGCAGCCAGGAGGGGAGGGGGCACAGCTAAGAGAGCAGATTCAAACTGGCCAGAGGGACATTCCATATCATGTAACGTCATGCCCAGTAGGTTAACTGGGAGGATCTGGCCGGGGGAGGGAAGGGGCAATCATGGCTCGGGGACCAGCAGCGTCAGTTGGCGGGTGGCGAGTGGTTGTGTCATTTGTGTTTCTGGGTTTTTTTCCCCTTATTATTATCATTATTATTTTATTTTAATTATTAAACTGTTCTTATCTCAACCCACAAGTTTTTTTCCTTTTGCTTTTGCTCTTCCGATTCTCTCCCCCGTCCCACAGGGGTGGGGGGAGTGAGCGAGTGGCTGCGTGGTGTTTAGTTGCCGACTGGGGCTGAACCACGACACAGGTATAACTCTTCTTCTGTTACTTGCTGCCAAGCTTACAGTCGTTTCATTTCTGGATTTGATAGAACTGCTGTAGGAAATAACAGATCGGCTATGATGTTATATTCCAATTTTACGCTTCGTTTTCTCTGTCCATTACAATGACTGCAGTTGTTGTTTATGGGCATCCTAAGGATGCATAGGTAGGAAAGGTGAAGATAAGCAGTACAACAGGGACAAATGAGAACTTAACTCCATCACATGCTGCTTTTCTGATTTAAACAGAAAAATAAAACAAGAATTGCAAGCAATATCATTTTAGTTACTTCAATTGTTCTTCCCCTGTAAAATGTCTTTATCCCTTTTCTTCTCCCAGCCAGTTCCATTTCTTTACTGAGGATCAGATTTGAGCTTTGCGAACGCCTAAATCTTCCTTCTTGAGTCTTCAAATGTTTTCTTGTAGCTGTAAGTGTCTGTTCAGATACACACTCAGGCAGAGAGCGTTATGAAACTGAAACTCCTTCATAAAGTGAAATTAAACTGTTTTGTGAAAATGCTTGGAATGATCATGGTCCACTTGGATCCAAGCTGGGAACGAAACTGCACATTATTGGCAGTGCTCTCTTGCTCTTTTTATTTGCTTTGTTTGATTTAGTCTTTTGTTCCATTTATTTGTGTTTGGTTATACTGAACTGTGCCATAAAAGAGAAAATGAGTTTCAATATTGAGCAGCTATGTTTCTGGCAGTCAGAACTACAGCAACATAATGAGAATCTCGTATATTATGTAATACCTTTGATTTCACATGTTCCCCCAGTGCTTTAGTAACTTAAACTTTAGAATAGGGTTGGTTCGGCTCCTCCTGGATAAAGCTTCCACTAGGACTGAATAAATAATATCCTTACAGGTTTAAGACAAAAAAGGAAAGCATATATTATTCAGATGGGAACTTACCAGGGAATTTAGAGGAGAAAGGGAATTTATTTCATTATTTAAAATTCAAGTAAGATGTTGCTCTCAGCGCACACACTCTGAAAATGCCACAGACAGTTTTTAACGATCATGGAAGCGCACGTTCTCATGGGATGTCTTTCCCAGCAACTGCGCAGAGCACCCATCCCAGCTGTGGGGCACCCAGCTGCTTGGCACCGGGGGGCAGGGAGGACTGCAGCCTGGCTACCTTGTGCTTCTGTTCAGTCCTTTAAAAGAGTGATATAAAAACCTAGTTGAGCATCAACTTCAAAGTAGAGATGTGCAAGCTGATACAGGTTGGGCTGAGAAGCGTAATAGCCGCAAAAAGGCAATGTATTACAGAAAGTGCTAATACTTAAGTATACAGAGGAGATGCCAACCTAAAATTAGGCTGAATTATAAAAGAATAGCAAATCTTTCTAAAGCTTCACATAGATTATTTTTCAATTTCTGACTCTTTCAGAACTGGAGACTGTACAACAGCCAGATCCCCAGCTTGACCTGCTATTATTTCCTTAAGAGCATTCTATTTGAACACAGCATCCTTCAACCATTCAACAGAAGACCTTGAACTCATAGCAGGGGTTATGCTGAGAACACTTTTAATAACACTTCTTTTCATCTAGGGATGCTTCTGGAATATATATGCTACTAGTTTCCTTGGAGACTGACATGCAGTCAGCACAATGGCTTTATAGCACCTGTAAATCAAACTTCAAAAGAAGGGACTGTCCTTGCTAGTGGAAATGGCAGGCATGGTGGTGAAAGAAGAGTGTTTTGCTTTCTACTTGTCTTCCAGAGGATGAGATGGCAGTGGTCCCATATAGAGGTGGAGGTCTAGGGACTGTGAGATGGCGTCAGATGGTGAAGGCTGGCCAGACTGTCTGTGTAGCAGAGTTCAGACTGCCCAGAGATTTTATCAAAACATAGCACAGGGCCTCATTTAATTTGTGGACTACAAGGCCTTGTTTTGCAAATGGTTTTGTGGATGCAGCAGTTACAGAGTAACTACTGTCTAGATATGAAAAGATATTTTAGTAATTCTAATCAGCTCGAGCATCCCTTTAGCAATTTCTTTCATGCTATCACAGATCTTGCAGTCTTCCGAAGTCCCTTGTATCTAGCCTTCCTGCGTGAAGAGATAAGGCCCATTCACTGTGAGGAGAGGAGTTTGGATCTGTTTTCTGCAACCCAAACGCTTTCCAGCATGGTTAAGGGGTATGTCCTGATGGTTTCCTATTCCTTTCCCTTATGTCGATGTTTTAAAATGTTATGAGTTTTGGCAGTTAAAAATCTGGTCAACATTTAGCTTCCCAGATTTGCTCTCACACAGAAACAAAATTAAAGGATATATTTGCTTTTAGATTAGCTACAGATTCCAAAAGGCTGAAAATAAATAATTGGAGCCTCAACTGGGGAAGAGATGAGGTACTACAGGTGAGGGGAAAAGGCTTCCCATTGGGACAGACACATGGGAATTCAGTCTAACAACACTTGGTCAAATAACAATAATATATATAATCCTTACTATTCCCACTTTAGAACCAGTGCTGTTCCTGCCGATGTCAACGTGCAAATTTCCTGTGACTTCACTCTGAGGGACAAGTTCTCTAGAGCAAATCCACAGCTAAAAATTGCCAGCTGTAGGTACAAACAATTTCACAAACATAACAAATGCCCTTCACAGTCTGTACAGATTCTGAGACCATGGTGCTCAAATGTTTGATCAGGTAGTGCTGGGGCTGCTCGTTGGCTGAGCCTGCTGACCGAGGAGGAGGTCCTTTTGACTGCTTACCCCTTGCTTTGTGAGGGAGGTGGGCAAGGGAACCCACACAGTGAGAGTAAATGGTTATTCCGTTTTATCATGGCCCTTCCAAGTGAAAATAGAGGGACGCAGTCACCTACTGTGTGATTTTATAATCCTTAGCTTCCGAACCTGGTACATTACCACCTACAACAATGAGCAAAGCTACAGTTGGATGAGATTTGATCAGATCTGATGTGTAGCCATAGGGCAGTCCTAATTCTTGTGTTGTTTCCTGCAGCCTTCCATGCTGTTAGGACAGAGCCATCTTTTCTGCCCTGCTCTCCTACCTCTATCAGCCACTGCCGAAAGGCTTCTAGGATTTATGCAGAAGGAATTAGTTTCATCCAGTAAAAGGCTTTATCAAGCCTGTGTGATGAAGTTGCATATCTGCAAAGTGAGTTAATCCTCACTTTGCACTTCCTCCAGCACATGGCAGTTTTCAAAATGCCTCGGTCTAGTTCATGTTGTCACTGAGTGGGTGCAGGTATCAGATCTTTTGTTAGCAGGTCACCTTTGTCTCAATTCCGAGCCTAGCAACTGTTCGGCCAGAGTGTTTTGGCCTACAATGCTATCCAAATAGCAGTGCTTCCCACGAATTACGCGAAGTGCATCGTAATTTGTAATGTACTGCGAAAGACCATCCAGGTCTCTCTTCTACATAGAGGACTATGTAGAGCCAGTCTACCAACACATACTCTACAACACCTCTTCTAACATGGTTTGGGGACATCTGGACACAGATCACGTAGCAGATGTACATCTGAGTGCTTGGAGACCCTTTAATGCCCTTTCAATGAAAGCAGCAAGGAGAAGATCCTGGACCCCAGAAAGCCTCAAATACCCTGTACCCTTCTTGCAGCCCAAAAATGAGGCAATAGCAGAAGGTAGCCTGTAAGTCAGATGAATTGTTTCTCTGATTTCCGCATGCTTAGCGGCAGCCATTCCAGCTTCACAGAAACAACACGGGAAGCTCAGCCTCTACCGAACCACCGAGCTGTCCCTCTTCACATACCCTCCAGATGTCATTCAGTCCTACATACTTTTGCTGTCATTTTATTTTTATCATTGGTTGCCGCAACAGTCAGTGAGCGTGCACACCCCACTGCTAAGAACTCTGGTGTGTGACACTTCCTAGGATACAACATTCTACAAGAAAAAAATAAAAAATTAAAGGTGCCCACCACAAAATATAGTGTTTGCAAGTCATTGACATAGGCTGAAACCATAAAGCCCTGAACACAGCTTGTTTATTACATGGAAATAAGACATAACTGATGGTTTGGAGAACCAATGAGTGTTGCACTGATGAAATGCAAAAAGCTCTCTAAAAATTAATTATGATTATATTGCCCCTGTGTCCTGATTTTGAAGCTAGATGAATCTGGGCTTTTTGTAAACTTCCGTGCACAGACTAAGGGTTTCTGCTTTCTAATCGGAACGACAACTTCTATTAGTCCCCTCCAAGTTTTGTGGTTGTTAGGTATGAAAATAATTAGCACATTATAGCACACGTGAAAATCTTTAAAGAACTGTAATTAAACATTCAACATGAAAGGGTTTTGTCTTGCCTTGATGTACAGGCTAAACTCCCATTAGAATTAATAGAACTTACATGTGTTTGATGAAAAGAAGACGGGACCACAGTCTGTACGGGAAAAACTTGAAAGGAAGTAAGTTCCTTAATTATAAATAAGACGTTACATTAATAGATGTTACAGATATGCCATGAGAAAAAAAATCTGAAGCTCACGTTTTATACTAAGTAAACAAATTATTTTCAATTAACTACTTAGATAGTAGTAGCTTGTTTCTAATGTTTTCATTTTCATGTATTCATCTGTTTTGTAGTACCCACAGATCTTATCTAGGTGGAGTCTTTATACAGCAGCCTCAAGTATAACAAATATGTAATGAAATTACTGCCCCAAAGATATTGCAGTCTTCATGTTATTTATAGCCCAAGCAATCCCTAAAGATGACTAGAACACTGAGTTCCTAAATAAGTATTTGCTATCGATTCCTTATAAGCTTCAGTGAAACATTCAATAAACTAATTTTCCTTACTGGGTCTGCTTATATGAGTTAGCCACTAACATTTGTCCCTGTTTATTAATCAATATTACTAACGTGCCCTTGGATAATCCTGTATAGGGGGAATAGCATCTATCATTTAGCTCAAGGACGTCTATTACATATTAAAAGGTAAAGTGGAGAAAACAAATGCAGTTATTCTAATTGTCAGGGAAATAACCATTTTGATTCTTGCCATTTTTCCGTTCTGTGCTGCCAGAGTAAAACACTTCTTTCTCATCTAACTAAAACTAGCTGAGCAGCACTAATTCACAAAGGATTTCAAGAGTAAAGAGAATCTGTAGTGTATTTTGCAGGACGTGACAAAATAAAATTCTGGCCCTGAACAATTCTAAGTCATGAATTTCTAGAATCTGAAAATATTTTTCCATGATTGGAATCAAAATCTTGTAAAGATGGAACATTTCTGAGCAGTAAAAAACTGCTTGTCAATAGGTGATGACTAAAAGGACACTTTACTTCTGTAGTATGGAATACTTTTGATTTTTAGTATCTTGTGGAACAGCAATTCTTTTATTGCTTCAAATGCAAATGTTTTAATGCCACTACGGTTAATGTTGCCATTTGTGTGTGTATATGCTGATTTACATAATCCATGGAAGGACATCAAACCCGGACCCATAATCCACATGAAATAACGTACCAATTAGCAACACGATTTACCACGGTGGGACGTAAACGTATGATCCCACTTCGATTTTTGTATCAAAGGATGGCGTGGTGGCTTGATCTCTCTGGTGGGGCTTATCGGTGAGTTCCAGCTGGGCAGCGCTGACCCTCCGGACGCACCGAGGCGGCCCCTGCAGGGACGGGACAGGCGCGATCTGTGCCAGATGCGGGACTTTCACACGTGTTTGCGAAAGACTCTGTAAGGGTCTAGAAACCTGTCCCGAGAGGGCCGGCAGGACAAGTTTCACCACCACAGCTCAATCACCGCGGCAACCGAGCAGGACAGGCAGGCCCCCGCAGCCGCCCGGCGAGCCCCGCCCCGCCGCAGCGCGCGTGTCCCGCGGCCTCTGGAGCGCGCGCGCCCTCCGCGCGTGCGCCGGGCCCAGCGCCGGCTGACCGCGGCCCGGACCCTCTAGAACTTTCCAGCCCCCTCTGGTGGCGGTACTGGGCATGCGCGGCACCGCCGGGCGGGAGGCGGGGGAGGGAAACCAGTCACTGACTGTGCAAGAGGGCAACGCTGTAAAAAGGGGAAACCAGCGGCGACCATGAGGAGTGTTCTGGGATGTCCCTCTGCTGCTGGATTTGGAGATACATCGGGCGGACCGCGCGGAGGGGCGGACCGCGCGGAGGGGCGGACCGCGCGGAGGGGCGGACCGCGCGGAGGGACGGACCGCCCCAGGTCCGTGGTGGTAGCTATTGCAGCGCTCTCGTGCTCGCTTTTTCTCTCTTTTTTTCTCTCTTTCTCTGCTTTTCTCTCGTGTATTTCTCTTTGGCCAAATGAAGTGACTTGGCACTTTGATTCCGTTTTGAGTCTTAATTCTGTTCCCGAGAATGTAAAAGGAGACTGGTCACGATAACACATTGGAGTCAGTCAGAAGTTAAGCCCAGCCGCCCCCAACCTCCCAGAACTACCTGAGGTCGGTTGGAAAGCAAGGGGATTTAACCTCTGCCAAATTGTTCAGCCCAACAGTGGATCGTGACAGACTGGTGGGAGCAGCAACAAAGAAGCGGTTTTAGCAGCTTCTCTCCAGCAGGTATGCCCTGCTGCAAGGCCTGGCCTCTCTGCCCAGCGACTGGACTAGAAGCAAATAAAGAGGAAGCCTTCAGCTGCTTCTGTTTTTAAGAAATACCAGGTCAACAGTTGCTAAGCTCTTCCTGTTTCTATCTCAGGGTCTTTCAGAGAGCTTGACATCTCCGCGTGATGCACGTGTGGCTTTGGCTACCACACTTGCTGTGCCTCACAGCCTCGCAGTTAAATTCCCCTTTCTGCGCTGTAGCTGCTTTGTGCAGTGGCCATAAGCTGCTCTGTTCCTCCTGCGTTTTGCTGGCAAGATGGCTGTATGAGGGCGATGCTGGCGGCAAACACCAGCTACGGGGCTGCTCCAGTCCTCCTCTACACCCTTCCCTGTTCCCTCTTGCTCCTTCTAGCAAGAGGTTATAAAAGGAGCAAGTTACTTGAGCAACTCTTCTCTAGCATGCAAGTCCTATCAAACCAGTAATATGATACACCTTAAAGTCTCTGTTCCCTTATGGATTATAGAGCTGAGACAGAACACCAGCAACACCACCATCACCACCCCCCAGCCATGACAAAAAAGATTCGATTTCTTTACAGCCAGCTGCCAGATCAGCCAGTAAGAGGAGTGTGTGCCACTGGGTCACTGAGGCCAGCAGTGGTCCATTTCTGAGCAACTCTGTCCTGTATAGAACCAAACCCGTTCCTGTTTTTCAAAAGCTTTCAATATTAGACATGAAAAAAGTGGTCAGTAAGATATCTAAAAAAGAGGTTCTCTCTAAAAGTGCTCAAGGAACTGAGCTTCTAAAATGTTAGTATTCGTGCCCTTCCTGCTGCTGGTTGTTCACCAGAATCAAGAGAAGCTAATTTGCCCAGTATTTGCTGGAGACAGAAAGTAGTACATGTAAAGTAAGAAGTCCCACCAACCATTCCTGAATTCCCACCAGATTAGATATTTTTTGCACCTTGTTTATGCTGTTAATTCTGATGCCAATTAACTGAACTGCATAATTCCTATTGATGCTGTTTTAAGTAATATTTTCCCCTCCGGGTATGCACATCTCGGTGTTGTGAGCCTTGGCCATTGCTTTTTTTGGTCTTATTCCATGGGATGACTCGCGTATTTATTTAACACCGTTTGGGATTTTTTTGCTCACACTGTGAGCATGTTTGCATTTAGCTAGACGTACAGATGGTGAAGTGCAAGTTAAACTGAGCTTTTTTAAAAAAAAAAAAAAAAAAATTGGGCCTAAATCATTGTGATGCAGAGATTCCCTGTCAGTACCATATGGTTAATGAATCTATATAGCTGTCAATTTTCAGTATGGCTATTGAAATCACAGCTCACTAGCTGACCTGCTTACAAGAACTGGCTCTTTAAAAGACAAAACTTCAAAAATGGATTTGGATGATGAACAAAAAGGATTTCAAAAACATTATTTTAACAAATGGATTCATGACCCAAGGTACCACAGAGACCTTTTACGCTTCTACAAAAGCAGTTCTTATAAAAATTGCAAGCAAAACAAGCTGAAATTAAAAATGAAAAAAAAAAAAAATGGTGGTGGTGACTCAATGTTCACTACTCACTGCAGAGCAGGCTGTCAGAAAGCATTTCTTTCGAATCATATTCGGGTGCTACTTTTCTGGCTCACTGTGCCTTGTAAATGAAGAAGGAAACATGCGCTATATTCATAAGTGCCATGTTATTTAATTCCAGCAATGTCTGGAGTATTTGCTCAGCAACTGAGCCCTTTGAAGTGTTAGACCCTTGCTTAGTAGTAGTAGTAGTAACGCATGACAAAGTTGCTGGTGTTTTAGATGTAACTGTGGGAACAAGTGGCACGCTTGAGCAATAATAACAATAACAGCAAAAGTAGTAGTTTATTATAACAGAAATGAAATATATGGCTCCTTTACATAGCTTTCAAACAACTAGAGAAGCACATACACAACACAAAAAAGGGTTTTAGTAGAAGGCTTGCCATGAAAATAATTTCAATCTGGTGCCATTGTGAGTGCTTGGCTAAATGAACAGGGCAACACGTAACTAGCCACCCAGTGAGCAAACATTAAATGTTATTTGTTGTGAGGAATGCAATTTGTTTCAGTACCAATGTTAGCTTTTTTCTAAAGCAACTTGATCGATATCACCTTTTTACATCAGAAAAAGAGAGTTGTAGTTCTGTGGTAGACATTTGTTGAGACGAAATCTAACCTCTTCACATGTAACTCAGGCTTTAGCTATGAAAGCTTTTCCTGGTGGCTATCATTGCAACGTCTGCTCACACCTGGGGGATGTTGAGCATGGCAAGAAGCATCACCCATGTGGAGCAGAGAGAATTCAGAGCTCCTCCAGAGGAGGATCTGGGCCTCCTCAGATCAATTTTGCAGTGTCCTGCCTAGAGTAACAGGGAACTTCTTTGCTCTAGTTTCAGAAACTGCTTATCATTTTACCACAGAATTGTCGGAGATAATGTGCGGAATTTCCACTTTGCTTTTGAAAACTGGCTAGTTTTTTACATTGGTGTTTGAAACAAAATGGCTCTGCTAACGACTTGTATGTTATGTTGGAGAGACAGTCAATGCCTGGGTAGTAATTGATACGTATTTCTTTAAAATTTTCCCCCGAGAACCCTATCAGTTTTTCTCAAGAGCCTTTTCTTTTTCCCCCACACAAACTCTCCACCTCACTTGAATATTTTTGTCCAAAGTTTAGACTGTTGTCCACAATAGCCAACATGCTGGAAGACAAATTTTTAGGCAGTTTATTTCATTTTGTAAATTCAGTGTATAGATGGAAACTGCAGAACAGATGGAAGAAATGCTCTTACGGATTTGTAAACAGTGCAATCAAAGACATAGCTAGTTAGTGCCTGGCAAGGTTTTGGCTATGGCTCTTGTCATTTGAGAGATCTCTTGCTAACGATGGGTGAACTGGTTTTAAAAGTGAGAGAAGAACTAGCTCATATAAGATTCTTCATAAGAGCTCTTAAATTCTTTTCTTGTTTGTTGCCTATTGTCCGTTACACCCTACTGAAGTTTTGTGCAGTGGTTTGGTAACAGATAGCAACGTGCCACAATACAGACCAGCTCCATGAATGGAGTAATTTAGCACAGCCTGTTTACTACAGCGGAGGATGCAGCTCTGAGGACCTTTGGTCTGTTTTCTGTTTGCTTTAGTATTCCCCTGGTGGTGAACTGGGCTCCAGACCGAATATTTCAGAGGCTAATCTTCTCAGCCTCCCCTTCAGCACTGTGGATGGTTGGGGTTTGGTAGGTTTTATTTAATTTTGTTTTCCAGTAATTTAAGATAAGTAAATTTAAATCTGGGTAATGCATGTTTGTGTGTATATATATCTATAGCTATTTATATTCAAAAAATACTAATTTGGGAGCTGTATTTTAGCCTAAGACAAGACTAGCATGCAAAGTGGAACCTGAAAGGTAGTATAGGTTAACCTTAAATTTGTTTGAATCTCATTAAGACTGAATGCACATTTTTTAAAGTGCTCTTGAACTTTGGAAATTGACTCTGCCCAATTCTCAGCCAGTAACTTCCACACACAATGTACTCAGTTTAAAATTAAGGCATATTTTTAGTTGGTCGCTTCCAGGTTCTTTACAGTCGCTTCAGCACAAAAAAGTCCATCCGTCTTATTTTGTTTTTATTAATTATTACCGATAATCATCATGTCCCTGGTTAACTGTGGAGCTACGTTGTCTTCTGGTCTCAGTCCCTTCTTATCAGTCTGTTCTCTTTAACGAAAAAGCATTGATGTAATTAACAGGGATTTAGGAAAAATAATTCTACAGCTCACACATGCAGACACCCCCCCCCCCCCCCCCCCCCGCCCCAAGAAGCTAGCTCTGAGCAATATTGGTTCTACAGACATAAAGGCAATAATAAGAGGCAGCAATCAGCCATTTCAGGCTGAGCAAGCAATTGTGAGAGATTGGAATTGGGACTCTAAAATATGTGTGTTCTTAGCAGAATGCAAGGGCTTCCTGAGGATAGATAATAACAACTGCAGATGTGGAGCTGCAGAAGAATAAGTTTTCTACAAAGATGTTCCAGAAGAGCAAAACTAAAATTCCTGGAGGTGAAATACTTCTCCTCAGACAGTTTGCCTGACATGTTCATAAAGCATTGTTTACTCATTGAAGTTCCTTTAGCTTAGCATTGGAGGCTGGTTTAGTTCCCCAACACTTCTCTTGAGATTAAATAAATATATTTTGCAGAGTGGTTTTTAAATACCTGAGCAGCAGGATCTCAAGAAGTTGTTTCACTTATTTACTTAACTGAAGTTGCTTCAGTTACTTAGTTTTGCTTTTGCATTACTTAATTTCATAAGTTTACTTCTCCCCAAATCCTTCTTTGCCTGCTTCTGTTTCTGTTAAGAATATATGCAAATGGAGCACATCTAGGATGTTTCATGGTGAGAACCTCATAGGGACTAGTCTCTTATTTACCTGGCACAAAGCATGATTTAATCATAATCTATGAAAACAATAGTTTAAAGAAAAGCCTTAGTGCTAGTGTGGAATTTAGCAAAAAATCTATTCTTTTGGTTTGAGAACTGATGCCTTTTTTCATGAAGAGTGTGGTTTAAAGTATTCATCTAGTGCTTAAAGAATTTCAGCTCCCTTGGTCTGTCATTGCTCTAAATACATGGATATTTCTTTGGTATGATGGTGAACTTTGTTCCTTATGGATTACAATGAACTCTGTATGAAAATTAAGTGAAAGAGCCTTTTTACTGGTGTAACCATTTAACTTTTTACAAAAGGCTTTACCATTCTTTTCAGCAAACACTTAAAAAATTTGGTAGAAGCCTGTGCATTCAGACAGTCAATGTTCATGGCCTGTTTTCTCCAATAGTGATTGAATTGTGGTTGTTTGTGGGTTTTTTTTTAACCGTTGATGCCAGTTCTTTTGGTTTCAGGAACAGTTATGCATTACTTCAATCTAAACCACAGATTCTGATACATGGCACATAGGTATAACCTGTAATGTGAATTCTCTGTGGTTATAGGAATGTCTCATAATGGGGAACTTGCCCTTTGAGAGGATAATTTTAATCTTCCTTCCAACCAAATTCCTATTCTAGGTCTCCAGAACGGTTGCACACTGATGGTCTTAAAATGATTCTTCTCCCCCCATATTGGGGAAGTGGCTTTCCCTGTGAAATCTACCTCCTCTTCAACATACTTGCAGACTCATTTTGTCTCTTAAAAAAAAAAACAACACTGAAACAAACCCCAAGCACCCACCACAACCAACAAACCACAGCCCCCACCGGCAACAAAAAAGCAACAAACCATGCAAAACCACCTCCCCACAAAAAACCAACCAAACAAAAAAAACACGCACCCACCCACCATCAGCTTCTCCTTTGGCAAGATACTCTTCATAGAAGGTTAGTGCTTGCTGGTAAAAGGCAAGCAGAAGCTGCTTATGATCCATCTTCAGTGCCTGGGCTTCAGAAGTTGCTTTGACTCTCAGCTTCTTCCTTTGGGCTCTGCAAATAATGGAGCAGTTATTGCTGTGCTAGGGCTGTCTATATTCCACACTGGATATGTGGAAGGCCATGGATGCATAGCCTTTGCCCATGGAAGCAAAAATGCCAGCATTGCTACTGTCAGTAGTCTTTTATGCTGAAATAAATCTTTGGTTCTACCACTCTGACACCTGAGCTTTGGCTTTCTAGTTTTATCTGACTTCACCACTGACTCTGAGACTTCCTCTCATAAGGGGTGAACTGTGTGGGACCACACTCTGCTTTCTGCTGCTGAAAAAGTTCATAGTAAAATGTCACAGTGGAGGTTTTTAACAGAAGTATCGTTCAATGTGATGAATAATAGAAACATCACCGCTGGGAAGACAACAGCACTAGAAAGGGTGCTCATGTTTAAAATGGAAAAAAAATCACAGTGAATGCAAATAGCATTTATTGGAAACGGGGAGTCTTAGCTGTCTTGTTAGGCATTTCTTAAACATGAGAATGAAATAACTTTGTCATTGTTGGTCTTAAGATGTGAAGGTTGAAAATAATTGAGATAGAAAAATATCCTAATACAATAACTCTGGTATTTTCAGCACTTGTCATAGTTACAAAGAATTAGACCAAGTAAGGAATTAAAGCTCATAACTAACAAGCAAGAACACCCAAAAGGCAGGAGCAGAGTTGAGAGATGCGGGAAGCTTGGAGAGAGATGTACTAGGACAGAACAGGTCCGGATGGCAGTTTTGTACTCTCTGGGATGGAAGTACAGCTAAAATGGTTGGCTAGGGACAGGAGACAGAACTATTCAAGGACAGAAAGGTAGGTCAGACAGAATTATTCCAGAATGTGAGAATTCTAACAGCCAGGGAAGCAGTGCTGCTTCTCAAGTAATTACTCTTTGGTCACTGAGCAGCACTGCCAGGCATCCTGCAGCAGGGGTATGTAGATTACTTTATTTTGTCTTTGGATTAGATGAAGTCATCAACAGCACAGAAAACCTTTTCATGTTGGAAACAGTGGTGCTCTTTCCTCAAAAACTCCTGTCTAGTGCCCCCCACATCCCACATATTGCACGGGTTTTTTATTATTATTTTGGTCAGCTCTTCATAATTTGTGCTACAGTGGAAAATCAACAGCTCAGATTGCTGTCTGTAAGAGAAAGGGGGGTCAGCTCATGGTCAAAAGTTGCTTATTTACTCAGCATTTCAATTTAGAAGTGTTATTGCTGCCAAGAGAGTGAGTTTTCTAAGAATATTCACATTTTCTTTTATGATTCAATTCTTCTAACACCTCTGTGGCTTAACCCCAGCTGGCAGCTAAGCTCCACCTAGCCACTCGCTCGCTTCCCCCTGGTGGGATGGGGAAGAGAATCAGAAGAGGAAAAGTGAGAAACCTTATGGGTTGAGACAAAGACAGTGTAACAGGGAACGCAAAAGCCGCGCACACAAGCAGAGCAAACCAAGGAATCCATCCCCTCCCCCCGACGGGCAGGCGTGGCTCAGCCACCCCCAGGACAGCAGGGCTCCATCATGCCTAAAGGTGACTGGGGAAGGCAAACGCCATCCCTGCCAACGTCCCCCCTTCCTGCTTCTCCCCCAGCTCCGTGTGCCGAGCATGACGCCGTGTGGTGTGGGAGAGCCCTGAGGGCAGTGGGGGTCACTGTCCTTGCCTGTGTCCCCCCAACCCCTTGTGCCCCCCAGCCCCTTGCTGGTGGGTGGGGTGAGGAGCAGGAAAGGCCTTGGCTCTGTGCAAGCCCTGCTCAGCAGGAGTGAAACCACCCCTGGGTTATCAGTGCTGTTCCCAGCACAAATCCAAACCACAGCCCCATCCTAGCTGGTGTGGAGGAAATTCTCTCTATCCCAGCCAAAATCAGCACACCTTGAACATGTGAGGCTTTTCACAGGTACAAACCAATGGACAAGATCCCCATTTGTCTACTGGCTGAAACATGCCTGGCGCTTTAAGAATTATTTGCAAAAAAATGTAACTGGCAAAATACAGATTTCTTGCAAAATGTCCTTTTTAAGCTGAGGACTAGTTTGGGAATGGAAGAGTGGTTTTCACTGCCAATTTCTATTGGTTTTTAAACACACTAGGGGTGGTTATTCTTCTCTCGGTGGATATTGAGTGAGAAGCAGTGGCAAGTAACACAAGGTAAAAATGTCTGTGTGACACCAAGCCAAAAGTGCGTGTGCATATATATCTTAAGCTGCCTTCTGCTCTGCGAGGTTAACTCTTCTTGCCTTTCCTGCAGAGAAAACCTGTGCCATTTAGAAGGTCTGTCCAATGCTATTGCAGGAAAATTTTAATGGATAGATCTCTTTTTCCTGCTTCCCCCTTTCCCTGTGCAACCCCCACCCCCAGGAGTAACTACCGTAGCTTTTCAAATCTGTGGCCACAAAAGTACCATATTGCATACTGCGAAAGCATACTACATTTATAAAAGTATAATGTTAAATTTACCTTGCAATATCCATGGAATTTTCTCTTATACTTTGTTATTCCTCATACTGGAAAATTCCATGGTATATCTTCAAAGACTCCTGTTAAGAGAGAGGACATTGATATAATTTCTGGTTAGGTGACAACCAGCGGTCAGTCAACACAGTGACATTACTAACCTAATGTCACTCTGTAGAGATAATCCTCATGGAGTGTGTCATTAGAGACAAGTTTTGCCTGTAGAAGTGTTTTTACAAAGAATGCTTTTGTATGCTGTGAATAAGTGACATAAACACATCACTGGTGGGTGACTTAACAGTTGACATGGTAATAAATAATGTGGAAATCACTGTCAGGGAATTCTGCATCATTTGTTGCAGTCATGTATGTGACACTGTGTTAGTTTGTTACCCTCTGGCAGGAGTAACTTAGAGACCTCTCTGTGTCTAGCTTTGTGACTACCCTCAGTCGTCTTATTAATTGTGCGTTCCTTGTTTCGTGCTGCATCTTAAGCTGGACAGATACAATTACACGGCGAGATTTTTAATCCCACTTGTGCTGTATTATCAGTATTTTTTCATTGTTGAGGATTCTTAATTTTAGGTCAAAGACCGTGTTACTCTGACTTGGTCAATGGTTAGCTAGTCAATTTTTGACAGCAAAAATGATTACCTAGACTGAAGGTCAATACTACAGAAGTAGTAGAGCTCACATTGCCCTGTCCTAATCAATTGAACTATACTAGACAATTCAAGGTTGTAATAATACTCAATCATGTTTAAGATGTAAACAAAGTGGAATTTGGGAATTAAGCTACATAACTGTGATGGGATAGATAATTCTGTGTTTTATTCAGGGGTGTGAAGAAAGTGCAAGTAGACTGCCACTGCACCCTGCTGTAGACTGTAATTGCACACAGGCATTGGCCAAAGACTGACAGCCCTGCCAGTATGTCAGTGTGTCGCCACCGGCTGCGGTGGAATTCCTACTAATTTGCACCGGCACGAGTAAAAGGGAATTTGACCCACATTTCTTGGTTAGTTAACTAGTCTGCTACTTAAAGGCTGTCACCTGCCCTGTTGAATTCGTTGCTGCTGCACAACAGTGAGAACTGCTGTTATATTTTGTTCCCGCGGTCTTTCATGACTAGTTGCTTGTTACTGCTCTTGGGTGTTAATCTACGGTGGGCCTCAGTTAACTTCACAGCTGCCAAGGTGAAAATATTGCTTGCAAAAGCAATTCTGATGGTTATGAAAGAGCAGTCACTTCTTTTAAATATATTTAAAACTTTTAATTTCAGTGCAAGTACAGCAATTTACTTCAGCTGAGAATGTGGCTAATTGTTGTATTTGTGTTCTGTTTGTACAATCAGAAATGATGCTGCAGTACCGTGTCTCGGGGAGAAAAGCCATCCACGGGAAACTTCCATGCAATATTCCTTGAAACATTGTCAGAACATTGTTTCAACTGTTCTGTTCTTTAAGAACCACATGTTTCAAAGACCTCTCTAAACTTTCTAATCTGCTTATGTGGAGCTTTGTAGCACTTTACATTACCTGACTTTTGTGTAGAAGATTCATTTAAAGCACACAAAAATAGAGGGGGTTTCCCTTTTTTTACCAGTGACTTTCTTCAGGATCCTGTGTTTCACTAGTTTTAATACTGTCTAGGCATCGCTGTTTATCTCTTAAAGCTGGCTCTGATAGATAGCTTGCTGCAGACAGATGTAGATTACTTAAACTTTTCCCTACTAGTATTTTCTTACAGCTTTTTATGTTCACTGCGAAGTCTGACTTGGACTCAAACCTAGAAATTACAAGGGTCAAGGAAGTCATCAGCTGACTGTCAGTTTTACGTATGTGTTTGCTGAAGCTCGCTCTCAAAATGAAAAACAAATTATTTTCCAGGTATCCTGCTTAATAGTCATTTGCAAAGCAGTAAAAATAGATGCCCTGTTTAGAAATTAAATAGCTCCAGAGTCTGGCCTGGCTTTACAGACCAGCCTGCACATGAATCTTCAGGTAAACAGAATAATTTAAGTAAACATCACTTCTCTGAATGGGTAAACTTCAAAAAATTAATTATAACCACAATGTGATTTAAAATTTTTTCATGTTGTTAAAATAGTTGATATTCATACCTTAAACAATGATACTTGCTCCAATCTCTTGCCCAGTTTGCTGTTACTCAGGGACTCACTTAATTGTGTTGCTTTGTCAAGTGTTTTCTCCCAGTTTGTTCTGTAAATGAAACCTATAGTGTACAGCCTTGCTTATGTCTGTAGTGTCTTGCCTATATGTGAGGCTTTATTTATATTATACTTTTCTTTCCTCTGAGAGATTAAATCTGTGACAATTAAAACTGATGCCAGCTTTGGTCTGTGGGTTAGCTGAGGTGTTTGAAGTATGCAAGGGGAGGTGATACACCAAGTGGCCAAGCTGCCAGGTAGCCTGTTCATTGGATGCTGTGGGCCTGGGTTCCAGCACCCATCAGAGGAATCAGAGGTCTCTTAATCCCACTCTTCCCCACCCCACCTACTTTTTGTGGAAGTGATGGGGAATGTTTGCTGGCATGAGTTTCATGTGGGAGGCATATATCGTAAAATATCACTTTAAATTGTACAAGAAATTAAACGGGAACAATTACTCGTGAAGTCAACATCGATTTTAGATTTAAGTCTGCCATAATTTTGAGGAACTCAGGTTTTTTTGTTTGTTTCCTTCAATATGGACTGGAGGTGGAGTGATAAATGTGAACTCGTCTATTATTGGGGAGGGTAATGTCATATTGCCTTGAAACTACGTAATGTTCTTTAATTTGAATTATAAGCAGATATTATTTCTGTAGCTATGATTTGGTCTCCTTCCCACTATGGATGCAGTATGTGAAGACCCTGAATCTACCTGGAAAATCACATTATAGATCAGAGTTAAGCGCTTTGTTACCTTTCACAGAGACTTCTGCATTACATTCAGTCGTTGTTCTTCATTGTGTTGCTGTGGGTTGTGGTTTTTTTTTAGTACTGTGAAAGATTCCAGCATGCTTTTTAGCCACTGGTGAAACTGGTTAAGCTAATTAGCGATGAGTGGTTTTGGTTACTTGGATTATTTATATCTTTCACTTATTGTACAGATATAAACATAAAAGCCTTTAAGCCTAACACCTCTGTAATAAAAGGATCTTGATTTAAGTAATATTTTTAAGATGGGGCCTCCGTAGTTATAAAGGAACTCAGGGGTAAGAATTGCAGATGATTCTTTTCTGTTCTAATAGGAGCTCTTCTAATTTTTTTGACACGGTTGTGGTGTAATCATGCAGGCAGGTGCAGAGTATGCTGGCATGTACATAAGGAACCCATTTACTGAGTCACTGTCACTTTAACAGCAGGGAGCTTGACTCCCTGAGGTGCCTCTAAAGCATTTTGGGATCACTGAGTCAGGACTAAATAAGAACAAACACCTGTCAGATAATGCAGCTAATAGCTGGCTTAGTTATCAGTGCCCTTCTCTATCTGCCTCCTCTTCCCCCTGTCTTTCTGAATGTATGATGCATTTCCCACAACGTCATGTTTAAAAGCCTCAATAATCCTGTAATGGCAGCTGATGGACACCTTTTATATGTTGATTCCTTTTTGCCGCGGTTTCAGAAAGATGGTGAAAGTTTGCATGATGAAATCTTTGTTTCAAGTGAGAGACCTCAAAAGACCCCCCCTGCAGCGCTGCGTCCAGCTCTGGGGTCCTCAGCACAAGAAGGACGTGGACCTGCTGGAGCGGGTCCAGAGGAGGGCACAAAAATGGTCCGAGGGCTGGAGCCCCTCTGCTGTGAGGCCAGGCCGAGGCAGCTGGGGTTGCTCAGCCTGGAGAAGAGAAGGCTGCGGGAAGACCTTGTTGCAGCCTTTCCGTACTTAAAGGGGGCTAATATGAAAGACGGGGACAGACTTTTTAGTAGGGCCTGTGGTAATAGGACAAGGGGTAACGGTTTTAAACTAAAAGAGGGTAGATTTAGACTAGATATAAGGAAGAAATTTTTTCATAATGAGGGTGGAGAGCCACTGGCACACGTTGCTCAGAGAAGTGGGAGAAATCTTTGTTAGAATGGCTTTTTTTGTGTGTGCAGGTGTATTTCAGGTAGGATTTCTATTCTTTGGAGGGGCATAATTCTAACAGTCATCATTAATGTAATTGCTTCTGGAAGAAATGTCATCTCTTTCCTCTGTGAGAATGCAATTATGCAACCGATTTTTTTCTGTGAGTGTGCCCATTTCATAAATATGTCTCTTCTTCATGCCTTTAAGGTCAGTGACACAAAGGCATGAAGTTGCAGAGCATGAGCATGTCCACAGGAGACTTGTGAATATTCATATAGAACTTTATAATATGTTTCTTGCTCAACCAAAAACCTTGCGTGTTGCTAAAGGCCTGCTTACATGGGGAAGTACTGCTGCTGTTTTTAAAGGGAGTTGGACGAAACCTCAAGACTGTTAAATAGCTGCTATTGTTCCTTATTAGTTAACACTGGTATAGTGTTTTAAAATACCCATGTGGCTCCATAACTACAAACATTTTATTACAGGATTCTGTACTCCAAATAAGATTTCTTCATCCTGGAAGGTAATTGTGCCTAAAAAGAAAATCAAGTTCAGGGATAGAATATAAACTTGTATGTTTAACCGTAAAGGTCCAGAATGGCCACACTTCTACACATAATTAACTTTACTTACAAGTATGCCACAAATTCAGTGAGAGTTTTTTTCTTCCATGTCTTCATTTAGCCCATTCTGTTGCTTCCTTGTCTCGGAATGTTTAACTTCACAGGCTATGCTTCGTGGAAGATAACATTGATACTGAATTCCATATAACAATCTATAATATAGAACAGACCTAATTAAATGTTCAAATAACTGATGCTGTAAGGTAATCTGGCATGTTTGTATTGATCTAAAGGTGATGACACTCTACTTCATAAACAATGCTAATCCAGAAATCTTTAAAGGACTTTGGTCCCCTCAAAGGAGATTAAAGACTGTCTAAATATGCTGTGGTATAGCATAGGTAGGAGAATCTTTCAGATAACACTGGGTCACAAACTAGTTCCAGATGTGCATGTTCAAGGTAATACTGACTTGCTTTTACCACATTGTTTCAACATGTTTTCAGAAACCGTGAATACTGTTGGCGTCCAACTTACCAGCCTGCAGTTGTCAGACTTATCAGTCCCATATATCTGCACTATACTCACTAACCTTTATATAGCTGGCCAGTCCTGAATGTAAATTAAGACTGCCTTTAACTTCCAAGCCTGCCTTTGCAGTTAGAGTGACTTGCATCCTTGCCCTTGCCCAGGGTACAGGTCAAACAGCTTGTGATCAGCTTTTTGTGAAGTTGCCTCAAACATGTTTCCTATTTTCTAGGTATACAGGCAGCCCTGATTCTGGTACTTGCCAAGTTTTGAGTCAGTTTGCAATCTTCCTGCTGTCCGAGCATAGTTCTGTGTAATATATTTATCTTTTCATTTAGTATATTTTTACATCCTGCTGTATCTGGGTGCAACAGGGTACTGTCAGCTTTGTCAGTTTGATCTTCAGTGCTGCTATAAAGTACTTAATTCTTGGCTAATCAGACTGCTTAATTAGCTGAGTATTCTTAACTTGGTAAATTTAAATAGAGGGGTTGTAGCATCCAGTGTAACTGTACTTAAGAAAACTGCCTTAACTATTTTAAGTCTTTCGTATCAAAATTTTATCCAGACTGAAAATCTGTCAAGGTTCAGTCTGAATCAAATCAACATAGGTAATGCTTAGGCTAGGCTTTTTCTCTGCTCTGTGCTAAAATACTGTGTGCAGTTCTTGAATTTGGTGTCTGATTTGCAGTGCAGAAAGCGGGCAGCTTTGAGCAGACCATAGGCAAATGCGCATAGCATTTGAAGGGGAGGAATACCTTGCTGTCGTCCTGTAGAAACACTCTCTGGGAAATGAGAAAGTGGCATTAATGGGTTCCAAGAGACATGATGAAACCATGTTGTTCTGCTGGCAGAAAGGAGATGGCAGTAGGAAAGATCAGATGGTGGGTGTAAGCTAAAAGGTATCGCATGACGTTTGACAGAGTGGAAGGCGTATGTTGTAGACTCATGGAAGCAAAGAGGAAAAAGCAGTCAGGAATCCATTGTGTGTAGGTAATATGCTAGCAGGCTATGATGATCCCATTGAAACGTCTTGTACACGTTCTGGATAAGTTTTCCTTTGTAGGTTCTACTAGTTTCCCATCAGAAGCAGGGCTTTTCCTTCCTTGGCACCTTTGCCCTTCAGTCCCAACAAGTGTGTTGCTACCTGGCCTCTTCATACCCGAGTTCAAGGCTAATCCTGGTTCCTGTCTAATGCTTGTTGACTATGTCTCAGCTCCCCAGAGGTACTTCGGCATCTGTCCTGCAGCTGTATCCTGTTCCATATCTTTTCCTTCAAATACATGTCAATAAGAGGTTTTGTACAGTTAGGTTTCAATAAGCAAAACATATCTTTAAATTTAAATCCTCCACAGAGGCTTACTCTGTAACAGCAATAATGCAGGAGAGAATAAATGTGCCTCTGTGGCAAACTGAAGTCTGCTAGGCAATCCCCTGGAAAAGAGTCTTATTAGTGCTTTTGGAATAAAATGTTGCCTTTACTGTGACAGAGCTGTGAACTTGGAATTGTAAGTGGAAACCAACTGTGTTTGTAGGACCTGGGAATTTCAGTTCTTAACTCATGGTGACAAAGGAAGCAGGACTGGGTTTTCTGGGAGCCAGTGTGTCGTGAGCAGCTACATGCCATTACTAATAAAAGGGCCTAAAAGGGGCAGGAAATAAAGCTGATAGGTCAAGTGACTTTCATTTCCAGGATCATGGGGAGTCTAACTGGGTAGTTCTGGGAAATCAGGCTGGTAGTAATGCCTATGATCATCTGTAGCTAATCTGCAGCCACTGTGATGCTTTGGAGTTAGAACATTTTGCTCTGTTGGTATGAAAGTAAAAAGATCCCTCTTTTCAGGGTGGAGTCTGGGATCAGCTGTTACAGGACACTGCACCTCGCCCCGCCTCTCCTCCAAGTCATATTATAATGATAGCAGTATATTCAGGGCTATGAGTTTCAGTGTTGTGGAATTTAAGTGATGTGTCTCTGACAATCCCACAGACGAGGTGAACTTTTCACAAACAGTTAATCCTAACACAAGTTACCAGGCATCTACTGTGGCTGGCTGGGCACGCATGTGGACATTGACTGAAATGTTGTGACTTCTTACTCATGCAAACACACCTGTATTATTGTCATTATGCCAATTAAAGAGTTCAAGATGCAGAAATCATTTATGTTCAGCATGTGCACACCTTGAAATCTCCCAAGTGCTACAAACTGAAGGTATCTTCACTTCTGGAAAGCTGCTAGGTAAAGACATTATGCAAAAAGCGAGACATGAACTTAGTCTTGATCAAGGCTCTGGGCTCATGTATTCGCCGTGCTTGGTGAGACACAATTTTTTACCATTTTCTGATATATTCTCTGTGACACATAATCATTGATTTGTCGTCTACTATTTTCAGGATTTAAAGATACATAGTGAATCTTAAGAAATAGTAAGAGTTGAAAGATGCCACTTCTATCAAACTTGGTATTCCACTGGTTAGTAATGCTCTTCCTCAATTTACCTTCCAAGTAAGAGGCTGGTGCATTGGCTATAGGCCCCAGCTCATGCTGGGATGTGACCGTGCTTTTGGAAGAGTCAAGTTTAAGGTGTGACACTAAGTTACTGTGCTCCAGAAACAGATAAGAGAAAGGCAGTGGAGAGGTGCACAGCTCTTACCTAATACACCTGCAGAAAAGCTAGAGCTGGGCTCTGAAGGGGTTTGTACGCTAGGGAGGTGTTGGCTTCCCAAATTCTGTGCCGGAAGGTGTCTTGTAGTGAAATGGTAATTGCATTGTGCTGCGTTTAGGTGGTGGCTGGAAGAAATAGAGGCATCCCCTCCTGATACAGTTGCTTTGCACAGGAGTTTAAAATAGTGGAGGTGTCCTATCTGTTGCAGGGTGATGTTGCATCATAATGCCCTCTTTGAGTTTTGCTATGCAGTAGCATTGCTTTTCCTTGGCTTGATCTTCTAGAGAAAGTGGATTTTCTTGTTTTGCCTCAAAGGGATGTGTTGTTTTATAATTAACTGAAAAATTGAGATGAAGAATTTAAATCTGTGATTCCCTTATCATTAAGAATGTGAGTTTGTATTGGTTTAAGTATGACTTTTCAAGGAGATAGTGAATTGGTAGTGCCTGTTCTGCAGTGGGGTAGAAACCCATGTAGATGACTCTCGTTTCACCCTCTTACTACTAACTGCAGGGTGACTTAGAAAGCTTTAACCTCTCCTCACACTTCTTGTAGTCTTACATCAAAGTCTATTCCCAGCCGTGCTAAGTAATACTCCGTTTTATCCAGATATGAGTCAGGCTTATTCATTGCACTTATTCTTTAGTCTTTCTTGACCTGTTTAAATTTTAGTCAGCAGCAGAGTTATTGTCTACATGCTGATAGCTCTGTTGTCATTTTGCTATTGACTTTTTATTTTTACTAAAAAACCCCACACCCAATCTTTTGTATTAAATTTCATTTTGAAGCCTTGAAGTATTTCCCCTGAATATCCGTACTAGGAGTAACATATGTGATGTGCAGACACCTGCATCCAAATATCTGAATTTGCTGGCTGTTAGATATTTTCATTTGTTTAAAGAAAATGTGATGCAGTTGCTTAGCTTTTTGAAAAATTAAATTAACGATGTCAACACAGAAAAAGTGCTTCTGTTTCGGCTTAGCAACTTGTTAAGCTAATGGGACTTTTTCCTAGTGGTATTCTTCATATGTATTCTCAGCATATCCCACTATAAAGTCCCAAGGAACCGTTATAGAGTGTGCTGCAGATGTTTATTGCCAATATGATAAATCGTGTAACAATGCTCAGAAATCAAAATGGACTTCCTAAACAAGTTTAAATCTTACTTTAACAAAAGCTCTCCTGCAACCCTCAGAAGCAGTAAACAAATCTTCTCACCATTCCATGCACATTTAAAAATAAAAAAAGGCAACTGTGTGATTTATTTTTTTCCCATGACATAACTTGGAAATTATGCAAGTGACCTATTTAAGATTTTCTAGGGTTTTTCTAGGATTTGCATAATGCAAAGCGAGGTAACTATTGTATAATGAAGCATGATAAGGCAAGGTTCATCAAGCACAAGGAATTTAAAAAAAAATGTCGTGTGTGAAAGTTCACAGCTTTGAAATAAATCATGCCTGTTTACATTATTCGTTTGCTGTGATCACACTGGCACATTTGTGATGGCAGAGATGATGTACTAATTCATCTGTTGGGACTTGTAAGGAATCAGAAGAATTTCCTAATTTCAGAATAAAACAATAAGACTCTCCTCGTGTGTGTTTATGCATTAGCGGAAAACACCACTAATAGGAGAATTAAATCAGCTTTATGTCCCTGGTATTTATAGAGAGTAGAATCTTTCTCCACGCCTGTTCCAAAGCAGGGTCTAATAAGGCATGTCCACTTTGGAGGTCATGTGCCCTCCTGCTCCTCTTCCGTGTTCAAACCCATGGGCCAGATGGGCTTCACTCAATGATGGTGAAAGAGGTTGCCCATGTGATTTTGCAAGGCTGGAAAATCACAGTTATTAAGGGAGGCCCCTGACAACTGGAGAACAGCTAAGATTACACCCATCTTTAATATTAGAGGGAGGACCTGGGGAACTAAGGTTGGTCAGACTTACTCTAGTCCCTGGGAAGGTCATGCTAAACATCTTTGGAGTGCCAGCTACAAGCACATAAAGAACAAGCGTGCAGTTGGAAGTAGTCAGCATTGATTTATCAAAAGAAAGCTCTGGTTTGTTAACCTTAACTGTTTTTTAATTGAAAAGGGCCCGGTAATGTAGATGAAGGGAGATCAGTGAAGCTGTAATATGGTTTGACCTTGGTATGGCTTTGACACCTTTTTGCAGTGTTCTCATGTGGAAACTTGGGAAGTATGGGCTGGCTAAATGGTCACCTGAAAACTGGCTATACCGCCAGGCTTGAAGGGTTGGTGGCCGATCACGAGCAGAGTGCCCCAGGAGTTAATATGGAGGCCAATTTTTTTCCTTGGAGTTGTAGCAGCATAGAAATACTGGTTGCAAGAGATTTCTGGACCTTGTTATATTGCCTGGAAGAGTTTGGCCCCCTCTTTGACGTTATCCATCAAAACTTGGAGGAACTTTTGGATTGTTCCTTATACTCTTCTCAACCAGACTAAATAAGCTCAGCTCCCTCAACCTTTCCTTTAGATCAAGTGCTGCCACCGCAGAGGTGGTCCTCCAACGTACTTTAGCAAGCTTCTGAGCCTCTTTTTTGAACTAGGCCACCCAGCAGGAACTGTACTCCAGATGCAATCTCACCAGAGTTGAGCGATGCCCATAAAGTGTAGTTTGAGAGGTTTGGGCAGAACTTTAGAGGAGGGGGAAAAAAAAAATCTACTATGAGGGTAGTACAGCACCAGAAGGGGTTGCCCAGACATTCTGGAGTCTCTGTACTTGGAGGTTTTCAAGATTTTGCTGTGTAAACCTGTGACTGATCTGGTTTAGTGGTGGTTAAGCTATAGCTTAAAGTGGGAGGTTGGACTAGCTGACCTTTTGGTTGGACCCTTCCTACAAATGCTTCTATGAATGGGATTCATTCACTATGAGAGCTAATTCTGATTTTTAAATTTGTGACTACTTAGAGTTTTCCTCTTCTATATTGCTAAACAGTACTCCAAAGAGCCGAATGATAGAACTGAAAGATCTGTTTAGAAATGCTGCTGTTTCAAACTGATGTTGTCCTGTTGAGTAATTTCTGACAGAACAAAACTTGTAATTCTGAAGATATTGTATCAGATTTTAAAAAATTGTATAGGATTGTGCACTTAATAGCAAATCAGGAGGATGCCCCCTTTCATATAACTGAAAGGTGTGTATCTTCAGTCTTTTCTCTGGACAAATGCTGTTTTCACACTGTATTTTTCTAGGGCCACAATCTAAATACAGTTTTGGAGAGGTGGAGGGGATGCCAGTTCACACAGTGTGCATTTATTGCTTTGGTATGCTGGTGCCGTGTTTGAAACTTCTGATGGTTTAATTTCTTTTCATAATCTTAGTGGAAATGTCAGATTTTTTCCGAAGGGAAAAGTCTGTAATTTCATTATCAATATCACAGTTACAGGAAATTCACACTGAAAGCAATTAGGCTTGCAGTGAACAGAAATTAAAGAATTTGGCCTGGAATGTTTTCAGATAGGCCCTGTCTTTATAAATTAATGAATAAAAGAAGACATCAGAACTGTGCAGAGGTTTGTATGTGTCTACTTCTGCAGGAGACGGTGTGGTTGGGGTTCTCCTGCCATCGAGGCATGCGTTTGGTTGTTGGGAAGGCCATACAAGCCGCGTTGTGCTTTGAGCAGAAGGCTGGCCTGAGGGACCTGCTGGCCTTGCCTATTCTGTTGTGATCCTGTGGAGCGAGCCAGGGGATCTGCTGTGTTTGTCACCCCTGGCACTGCTTGTTGGGGCTGCAATTCTATTCCTGTTCACCTTGTCAGTAACAAACTGTGCCCCAGACTTTACATGGTGAAATATCAGCTGTCAAACACCTTTTCCTGTGTACTTTCAAAGTATATGCTGTTTGCATAGTCTTACCTATGTGTAAAGGGATGCCTGACGCCTGGTAAAGCAGAGGGGAGCAGCAGGTTTGCCTGGAGAGTTTATCGTTTAGGATCTGAGATAAAATGCTGAGTGGGTAAGAGCCAAGTGAAGTGAGAATAAAGCAGGACTGCAGATAACATCCTGGGAACAACTTAGATCACATGTGTATCTGTCTCAAAAGATCTTTTAAAAACAGCTGCCCTACACAACTTGCAAGCAATGATGTTTGGGGTCTATTGTATGGGAGGCGCTAAGAGTAAAATCTTAGTACAGTTTTAGAACAGAAAAGAGAAAAGACAATAATGCAAATTTAGTTGCCTAAAGGATGCTTTTTGTGAGGATGTTTTGGACTAGCAGGAGATAACAGCTAATTCCACAGAAACCTGTAGAGAATGAGGTGTCAGTAATTAACAGTGCAGTTGTGAGCCAGTGATTTGAGGTAGAAAGGGTGGGTGAATTTCATAGCTACTAGGAAGACATAGCATCAGGATTTTATGTAAAACAGATCAGAGGAAGGATATAGTGGTGACCCATGCCTGAAGGGTGTAGAGAGGGAGGTGGTGAACAACTCTATAAGGAAGCATTCAAAAAGAAATTCAGGGAACTCCCTCTTAGCCTGGAGAAGTTCCAGCGGGCTGCTGCCTGTTAGAGGGAATGAATGGAGTTCTCAGTTCCTCCAGAAATGCGAAATGGGCTAGTTTTCTCAGGTTATTATTTCTCATGGGCCAAAACCTTCTTGTGTGGCAGCTCATACTGGAGACGGTGAGAACTCTGCCTCCCACCCCTAGTGTGGCCGTTAAAGGAAGAGGTGGTCAGGGCTCAAAGGGTGGCAGTGTGCCAGGATCGCCAGGTTTGGGAGGAGGGAGAGTTTGTGGAGGGCAGCTGAACGGTGTCTCTTAAGTGCTTTGCTCCAAGGCTCCTCCAGCCATGTGTTGTGATCATGGGCTCAGGGAAAGTTGCGGGTGCAGTTGGGAAAACTGCAAACAAAGAGCAAGGCCACCTTTAATTTGTACTTTCTTTTCTCTAGTTATGCCTCATATATACTCTTATGCATAATTTTCTGGTTATAGTGTATGAGTTCTTATAAGGTGCACTTCCTTACCATCTGTGATCATTTTCTGACTAATTTACACCCACGTCTAATGTTCCTTAGCACAACAAATTATCTTGCTTAAAGATCTGCTTTTGGGCCTACCTCTCTTTAGAAAGCAAGCTGTAGTCTAATTTTCTACATAATAGTTGCACGGCATAAATGGAATGGGAATAATTTGGGTTTCCTCTGTTCAACAAAAGATACAGTGTTTGTTCAGGAGCTTTTTATTAAAAAAAAAAGCATATGCCAAGGAATATGTAGCAGTAAGATAACACATGCCTCAAGGAACGCTGTGAGGCTTATACCATTGAAAATATTTTATTTCTGCATTTCTTTTTGAAAAGAAGTGTCCAAATACAAAAAGCCAACAGGGGGCTGTCACTAAGGCACCAAACAGGCTTTATTTACAACATAGTTGCACATAGTGCCTTCCAGTCAAAAAAGACATACTTAACATCCTGAAATACTAGTACGTAAGTTCTGAAAGTGAAAGTCATGCAGGATAGGCATGAAAATGGAAAATAAGGATCTTGATGTACAAATAGTTGTACACAAAATGTGTTCCCCTATGTATGCGCTTACATATATTAGATTGCAGGATTGTGACCCAAGTATGTATGTCTTTATTGATCTGGGGACACAGGGTTTCAGAACTTTTAGAAAAGTTCTGACAACTTTAGTGGGAAAAGCATCTGCTTGTTTTAAATGTACTGCATCTTTAGTCACTGTCCAGCTATTTCTGAGTTGCTGGATCTCATCCTCTGGTGGACATAAGCAATAATTCTGGTCCTTGAGCCCACTAAATTTGTACTCGGATGTTTCTTTGAGTAATCCTGGAACTATATTTTGTATGAACCTTGTCTTTTTTTCTTCCTTCTTTTCCTTCCTGATCTCCAATACAATTTTAACATAAGCAGAAGTCTTAACTGCATTTTCGAAGAAGTCCTTTGGAAGATCTTTGCTCCAAAGCAGTGACTGCAAATCATGTACATGTATCACAGCACCTAGTTGCATCAGAGGAGGTTTGGGTTGGATATTGGGAAAAATTTCTTCACTGAAAGGGTTGTCAGGCACTGGAACAGGCTGCCCAGGGAAATGGTGGAGTCCCTGGAGGTATTTAAAAGATGTGTAGCTGTGGTGCTCGGGGACATGGTTTGGTGGTGGGCTTGGCAGTGCTGGGTTAACTGTTGGACTTGATGGTCCTAAAGTTCTTTTCTAACCTAAATAATTCTATGTATCTCAGCTGCCTTATAACATAGGAAGTCCATATATAGAGAATATAGTCATCAATCACTGGTATTGCTCTTTGCTATCGGATAACTCTTCAGTCTGTGGCACACTGATGGTTCCTTGTAGAGCGTGGCTGCCTGCCTCCCCTTTCCTTTCTTCTGCAGGGAGCCTGTGAGTCAGTCTGTACGTGGGGCTCTCCTGTCTGAGCCATAAGCCCAGTACCTATTGTCATCTCCATTGTGTCAAACCTTGCCCTGTCTGTACTGCCTCGAAAGGCTGTTGGGTAGCTGTTGATGGCTCAAGAAGCAGAAAGTGCTGTTGAATTTTGACTGCCTGAAAGGAAGTTTCCAAAGGTATACAAATAGGAAAGCAGAGTGTATAGATGATTAGTTTTTGTTCCTTCTTCAGGTCTTGCCCAGGACTACTTTACAACAAAGGAATACATCTTCATAAATATTTCATAGTGTCTAAAATACTCAGGCCTCCACTGGAGCATCTGAACTGTTCCGTAATGCAAATGTGCCATAACGTAAGTATGATGTCGTCTTTACTTCTACATATGTCATTGTTTAGGGGTAACAGTAAGGAAGTTTTCTGGTTGTACTGATCTTAGATATAAGAGGAACAGTAAATGATATTGTGAAACAATTGTTATAGAACCAGTCAGTATTTTATGACAAATCTATCTTGGAAAACTGACTTTTTCCTCCTGAAAAATGCTACTTAAAATGTTTCATGAAGTCCAGTAGGTTTTAAGCAACTTGACCATTGCATTACAACAACATCAATACAATAGTTACATTGCATTTCAGTAGAACTCTCAGGTTTGTTTCAGATTTTTCCTCAATTTAATTCATGCTGATATTTATAAATTCCTGTTTTATCATATTTTTGTGGGGTCATTGTGTAGGTGACCAATTAGTGTGGGTTTTCGGTTTGTTTCCTTGCTTGTTTTACCCCTCTGATTCGTCAGTTTAGCAGTTTGAACTTATATTTCAACATACGTTTTTAGTTTCCTGGTTTGTTTTGAACGTGTTCATCACCATAGCCATTGGGCGCTGAAAGCAGTATCTTTAAGGAAAAAAATAATGAAACTGGAAGTAAGGGCTCTTTTAGAGATCTTTTCCAGTACAGCACTGAAAAATACTTGCTTTCACAACCCCCTTCCTGCTCTGGTAGGTTGTGCTGTAAGGCAGCAATTACTGATCTTATTTCATCCCAATGAAGCACTGTTTTGCAAGATAAAATAAGGACTGGTAAGCAGCAGTTTCCTCCAGAAAAGGAACGATGTCTCTGATACTATTGCTGATTCAGTGAAGGAAGGATCACTTTCTCATTCCCTAAGTTGTTTTCCAAAAGCTGTCTGAGAAAGCTTGGGAGATTGCAGGATGAAGCAGCTCACAGAACAGGATTTTTCTAAGTACCATTTTGAAGTAGAGAAAATAAATCCTGCCTCCAGACTTTGCTTGGCGGAGAAGCTGCTGTAGCTATTCTGCAGTGTGATCTCCAAGAGTGTGCCCAGGAAGCTCTGAAGCTGTCCTCAGTCTCTTTCTGTGCAAGAAGCTGTGGTGCAGGGAGGTGAAAGAGGAAGGCAAGATAAGTTTGTGTATTTCCAAATAATCCAACACCATATAAATTTGCCTCTTTGGAGTCATCTCCAGCGTAGACTACTCTCTGCAGACAGGAAATCGAAGCTCAGTCGTTTCTGGTTTTGAAGGAAAACCGTAAGTAATGAGAGTTATAATGAAGGGGAAGTCTAGGTCTCCTGGTCTTGCTTTAGCTGTAAAAGCCATGGAGAACTGAGCCTAGAACAGAGCTAAACTTTTAGTCAGTCCTCCTAGTTTGCAAGTGTAGTGGTTCCTGCCTCTTGGTAAGGATGAGACAAAGCACAGAGGAAGGCACAAGGGCTGCTACAGTGCTTCCCACCACCCCCCTGAGGCATAGACCAGCATTGCTATGCCTTAGGGCTGTAGAGGAATGTTCTACAGCTGCTCGGGGGAAGGGTAGCCTCACAGGATATAGCACTGGTACACTTAAACTGTCTTTTCTCGGTTGTTATTAAAAAAAAAAAAAT
This sequence comes from Phalacrocorax aristotelis, assembly GCF_949628215.1. Taxonomy (NCBI): domain Eukaryota; kingdom Metazoa; phylum Chordata; class Aves; order Suliformes; family Phalacrocoracidae; genus Phalacrocorax; species Phalacrocorax aristotelis. Next base: position 133,956 of record NC_134298.1, on the reverse strand, counting down.
TGAGCCAATTATTAAACTGGATCATTGTCTTAAGTCAGTGAAAGTGCAAAATAGGATGGGGGGAAGTGTTTCAAGACCATGTATAGGAAAATCTATATTAATGGTGTTGCGCGTAGTGGATACAGTTGTGTGGTGAGACTTTTTCCATGATGCCTAGGTCTGCAAGGGTACAGTTTGACGTAACCATCACTTTATGGCAAAGATTCTTGAGTGCTTGGATGAGTAATCCTTCTGAATCAAATTATGTATTCACAAGTTTAGATGCAGACATGTTCAGGTACAATGATGTTTTCTTGACTATGTACAACTAATAACTACACAGCGCTCACACAGCTAGTATAGTTATTTTATGCAGTATTTAACAATGCTGCTCTCAATTTAATCTTTCTGTTTAAATCTTCTGCTTCTTCAGCAGTTCAAATTTTCATTAAATAAAGATTAAAATGAAGTTTTTAGTAAAACACAGACTTAGGAAGAAAGTTTGAAAAGGAGAGGCAAATGTAACTTTTGGGGAGATTTTTGTCACTTCTTTTTCCTTGTGTCATTTTCATTTCCTCTTATTTTCTGATTTCAAACTAACTGGACCTGGTTCAAATATTCATGTTACTTCAATGCTATTTATGGATCAAAAGGGTATGATTTCCATGGCAACTGCTCCAGGTTTTGAGCGAATATCAGCTTTGGAGGTGCTTTCTCTTCTTTGGGTTTGTATTTTGTGCTTATTGATTAACCCCAGGAGGGATTTAGATCTTGTTTATAAACAGAGGACAATTTGAAGAAGAAAAGCAAAGTTCAAAATAGAATGGAGTGTTAAAGATATTAGATCTAGCTGCAGAGTTCTATCAGATTCTGGCTTTGTCCTTGGCTATGTAAGCTGGTACAGCTTTCAAAAAGCAATCTTTAGCATAAGAAATGCGATGTTGCCTATAATCATGTTGTTTCATAGTTTCTAAATAAGCGTTCTGAAAGAGTTATTCTTATTTATAGGTTTGTGGGCCACCGGCTGTCCATTTGATGGTGGTGCATGTGATGTGGGTAGATTACATGGTGAAAATGTAGCTGCTGAGCTGAAAGGGATAAATGTTCTGAGTGTTTTCTTTCTAATATTACTTTTCCAAGTAAGGAACTACTATAGTTATCACAGGTATTTTTTTTGTGTGTGAATGCAATTGAAATGTTTCGTGTTGTCAAAAATAAGATGGCAAATGCAATCTTTCATTCCGAGATCATTTTATACTGTGCAAAAGTTCTAGGAATCAAACTTAAGCGGAAGTGATGTGACAACATTTTAGCGGTTGTTCTCACATGAGTCAAGTTGCAACACAGATAGTACAGTTTGAAAGAGACCGTTCAAAGCACAAGTACTGCAGATGCAGGCTGCCTTTGTCGAACATGCGGGTGGACAGGAAGGAGCAAACTGGATTCTCCTCTTGAGAAGTGGAAGTTGCTCACATGTGATAGCTGGTAGGCAAGAGCCTTGCTGGCAACTCTCTGCTGCCATTTCATGTTTCTGTTAGGAAGTGATGACTTTCCATAACTCTAGGAAGCTTCCTCTGTAAGCGGTGATGATAACTGAACCTGAGTGTTGCCTGCACATAGCCAAATGCACGAGGACAAAGTTTTCCGGTTTAGAATGCCTGCTCTGCCTGCGTGTTACCTCCTACCACTTGTAGACCTTCATCCTGAAACAGCTGTAATATCCTTGTGTTTGGTGTACACAGCACCAGATTCTTCCAAAGGAGCATGTATTTATTGCCCATCTTTATAAGGAAAAAAAAAAGTATTAAATTAAGAGATTCATGAAGGGCATATCAAATTTTGATAAGTATTTCATGAATTATTGAAGTTAGTGATACTAAAAAATAATGAATCCCTGACTTTAAAGATGGAATAAATCTTGCTAAGGCTCAGCTTTTCTGACTGTGGTTCAGAAGCGCTGTTGTGTGTGTATGTTTATGCACTACCATGTCCACACATGAGCAGTTGTGGGAATAGCTGCATTTGTCAACATAACATCTATTCTTCGTTGTCCTTTGGGGCTGGATCTCAAGGAGTGAGGCAGGGGACTTGTAGGGCACAAGAGCGTGTGATCGCCTCATGGGTAAATTTTAACTACGTGTCACAGTACCTATTCATGAGAAGGCATAACTGAGGCTGCACAGGCGTTTCCTAGTTCTCTTGTATGTACCTGAAACGTCTTTCAGAGAAAACAGTTAAGGTATTGGTTATGAGGAACACCTCCCCCTGTGTTATTGGCAAGACTAGAGACCTCACTTCTGGGCATTGCACCATCAGTTGTGAACTCCTGGGCTACAGTAGGTGGAGGCACAAAGATTCTAGAGATGGGTAAAGAGCTGAAATCTGTGTAGAAGAGAACCTGGAAAGGGGCTTGCACTGTGGACCAGTTCAGTGCCAGCACGGGGTTAGTATTCGGTGGGGATGGCAGCGTGAGCACCTGCACGGCTGTTATATTAGACGATGCTTTATTACTGTTGTTGCACCGTTACAGCGTCATGGAGTGCACTGCAGCAAGCAGTGAATTCACAGTGCCCACCGCCGTGCCGCCGCAGGTCAGGGGGCCTCAGTGACAGCCTGCAGAACTGCATGACTCACCTCCTTTCACTGTTGTACTTGTTCTGTCTCTTCATTTTCCCACTCTGTGTTGGTCATGCAGCCACCGAGGCACTGGGCAGTAAGCTGTATTATCCTAATTGGCTTTGATTAAACGCTGCTCAGAACTTTTGCGGCCTAACAATAAAGCAAAGGCACTAGGACACGTTTCTGGTCTCTTCAGGGAACCACTCTCTATAAATATCCTGGTTAGGTTGTTGCGAGCTACCATGTTGACTAATTTTGATCACAAGCCTTTAAATAAATGCAGTATATGGATGTGTTTTATGGGACATTGGGGGAAAATGAAAAGAAAAAACCCTTAGAATACGTCTCTTCATATTTTTCTGTCACCACCCACACTGTCAGCTGCTGTCATATTTTTCTGGCTTTGATAATGTTGTTCATTAAAGAAAATAACAGAGCAAGGTAGCTTTGGCTACTCAGCTCCTCTGGAGTCTTGAAGTTTGCGTGCCATTTCGTGGTACCACATGACTGGGAAGTCCTGGATGCCAACAGTAGTGTTCTTTAAAAAGCCAGATAGTAACAAGACTTTCCAGTTTTATTTTCTAATTTGATTTATTACTTTGTTCCTCAGGGAGATAGGGCATAACTCTATTTACAATGTATTTGTTTTCTCAGACCTATATAGGAATGGAAGTACTTGGCAAAATGCTATGAATTTTTTCCGTGTCTTTTTTTTTTTAAACGAAATTTTGTGTGAGGAAACAAGGCTGATGCCCTCATGTGGGGGGCCCTCCCATACTTGCACAGAGCATTTTGTCTTTGCTAGACCCAGATACTGCTTTTATTGTAGTCAGGTTACAGACACCCCATCGTAGGAATGAAAGCAGATTGTAGCGCAGAACTGGAAAAACTGACCAAAGTGTTTTGGTTAGGATTGTTTCACTAAATTTCACATTTGAATTAAGATATTAGAATAAAAGAGAATCAGAGAATGTTTTTCAAGTTTTTAACTGGAAGTGTGAATTCAAAAGAGGTAACATTTCAAGAGTCTGTGCAGTGAGGCATGTTGCACTGAGTTATGGTTTTGATTAACCCACGCAAATACACTCTAGTTTGGTGTCTTCTCACAAACAGCTTTTGTAAACTGTAGTCAGCCTACTAAGGTTCAAGAGTCACAAATTTGTACTGAAAGGGAAAGTCAGGAAACTTCTTTCTGGCAGATTCTGCACTGATAAGCACATTTTAAGACTCTGAACAGGATAAAAAAAAATTGTTGCTTCAGGTTTCCATGTGAATGTTTCTTATAGTTCTAGCTGTGAAGTATTTCTGGTCTGTTTGGAAAGCTCACTGCTCGTATACTTTTTAAAACCAAGAATGGGTTTTAAACAGCTTTGTTTGGGTGGCTTCTTTAGCGATGTCTTTTTAATATTTGAGAATTGCAAGTAAAGTTATGCATAGACATACCTGGTTGATTCAGCCTGTATGTTTTGCATACTAATTTTATGCTGGTAGAGCTGTATTTAATTCAGCTGAGTTACCTTTGATGTTTGTACGAGTTCTGAAGTAAAACTGCTCTTTCCTAACTCAGGAGCTGAACAACTTCTGGAGGGATGCTAAAGGGATGCTGCATGGTGTGCCATGCACCTCAGCTCCTTGGTAAAAGGGAGCTGCAGGTATGTAGCACTTTGGTCACATCAAGCATACCCTGATACACTGTTTCTTTTCAGAGTAAACCTAATCTATTTATTTCCTTGCTAAAGGGTAATATTTTTGAATCTTGGCTAGGGCATCCTGTTTTTTTTCCCCCCAGATATATATATATAAAAATGTCCTGTTTTCAGAAACAATGTGCAATTTCCACTTAAGTAGTGTTGAACTATTTCTGTTGAATAGAAAATTCCGTGTTTCGGGTCTATATACAGCTGAGCTCCTAACAAGGGGGATGCTTTGACTTCAGGAGATGTAATAGCATACAGAGACTTTAACCTTTAGGTCACTTGAATGAATGCTGCCCGATTTGCCATAGCGTCATTTGTATGTGCTGGCTTCACTGGCCTGTGTGAAATGAGTTCATGGCGTCAGTTTGCTTCACAGAGGAGGATTCTTGTTGCAGGTGGCAAAAGCTGTTGAAGGCTCTTCTGGCAGAGACGTTAACATTGGACTGCGACTGGAGGGAGGGACATAGACAAGGAGGGGTAGGGACGCTCGTGCTGCTGCCGCCTGATCCCTACAAACATTCAGCGGGTGCCAGTGCTGCCACACTACTGAGACAAAAATGCCTCTTTTATTTAAATTTGACAGAAGGAAGAATAGTGACTAAAATGACTAAATAAGGAGTAAATAATGACTAAAAGGTAAGATCTCAGTTCTACCCTTTGCTGAACCTGCATTTGTGTTACTCTGTGGGTCCCTGGAACTGTGAAACCAAATACGGAGCAACATGGGTTAGAGAAGCTGTGAGCCTTGCCCTGCACCCTGGCCCTCCGCAGCATTATCTGCTCCTGATCCTGCTTTGTTTCTGCTCCGTGGTCATCCGCAGCGGCCTGCAGCCTGGCCGCGCTCGCTGTGCTAGCTGGTGGCGTGACACTGCTGACTGCAGCGCATTTGCTGCTGTTTTTCACAGGCACTGCACTGCAACTAATGCCTTTACCTAAAAAACTCTTTCACTTCTTTCTGGTTCCCTGTTGAGAAACTACCATTTGCTCATGCAGAGTCACAATGGAAAGTTTCAAGTAATTTTGGATTTGCCAGGATCTGGGGAGGAAGGGAGAAAGCCTTGTAACAGAAATAACTTTTATGAGGGTGAACCAAGCCAGGCGTTTAACTCCTCTTCATCGTATGGTTTTATTATATAATGCTTTAAATACAGAAGAGGAAGACAGGTGGCAAAGAGCAGGAGAGGACACCAGCCACTGGAGAACAAGACCATGTGGTCCCTAGGCAGTGGGGCTGAATAGGAGGGAGGGAATACAGCCACAGATGTCGTAACATTAATGGAGGCGTACAGGGCTGACCCAGATGGGAGACTAAGAGCAGATACAGGGTTCATACCATGTGATATCTTCTTTCCCTTGCTCTCTTTCTCTGTGCTGTTTTAAATTAATTTTCCTGTGTGGCTCCAGCACTGTTGTGATTTCTTTCCCCTGAGGACTGGCTTTCTATTACTTCTGGCTACCATGTACCTTTCATTTTTGATTTAGGTTTAATGGAGTCTAGGCGTGAATGTAAAATAGCCTGAGATGGTTGCATTTTTCACAAGTCTGTGAAAACTGTTGCATGTCTGGTTTATGGCAGTGATATTGGAAGGAGACCAAGTGAATTAGATAATTACAGAAAAATGATTTGGATTCTTGTTAATTCTGTAAATGTACAGAGTTAAGTAGCTATCACTAGGTCACATGAACTAATTGTTCAGCACTTAAAAAATAAATAAAATCAAAGTAACAGGACTTTGACTTCTCCAGTTACACAGCTGGAGAATCTGACCATCGAGATGCTGTTTCACGTTGACAAAACGTTCTTGTTTACAGCCCTACAAGTCTCAGAGTTACCAGGTTTTTAAAAGGCAATGCTTCAACTGGCTTTAGACATTTCTTTGTATTAGACCACATGAGTTTCACCAGAGAGTCCCAAATAGCCAATTTCTTGAGCTCTTGCAATGAGGAGTTCAGGACAATGCAGTGTGTCTAGTTCCGACAGCAGTAGTGATACAAGAAAAATAAACTCAAGTCAGCGTCAGATCTATGCCATTTCAACGCATCCCCTTGAATCTCTCACTAGCTGTCTGTCTCTGCATTTATACTGTGTTCTTGCTGTTGAAAGTCTGTTTACTTCACTATGTTATTTTGCTTATAAGGTTGTAATAAGGCTAAAAGACTTGATTCTCCAAGCTGCTAAGTACCTCTTGTATTGTGCTGTACGCCCTCAACTTCTATTGCTTCAAGCACTCAATACCTTCCAAGGTCCTGCCATTCTAGAAAGAGAAACACACTCAGTGTTTTGCAATTCTCTGATGAAAGTCACTATAGCCTATAGAAGTGCCAGGTACAACTATTATTATTCAGGCATTGTACCAGTACCATCTATTTCTGCATTTCACTTATTCTTCAAAAGTTTTGAGTAATTGTTCTCTGTTACCAGAGGTGAGAAGGGTTTGAGTATCCCTATCATCCCACACTTTTTACCTGCTACTTATTTGTCTCTACCAAAAGCGATTCCCCCAACTTTCTTCCAAGGTCCTGCCTGATAGGTGTAAGTTTTTATTTAAGAATTAAAACCAGAAGCAATAATTTTCACAAAGATTATGTACCTGTTCCGTTCACTTTTCCTTCGCCTAAAGCACAAAGTCTACATGAATAATTATCCTAGTAGTAGTTTTTCAGTCTCACCATAACTAGATTTTGTTGAAATTTATTTGAACTTTTCACAGGAAGGAGCCATGTTTGAAATTAGCTTTCTCAATGATCTAAATGATCTAAAGGGAAGATGCCTCTTGACGTCTTTTGTAATACGTTTGGAGAAGGCAGCCGCCACTGTCAGGTCCAACAGCAGTTGTTTTTTTAAAAAAATGAACGCTCTGATACAAGGGGCTTCCATCTCAATCATCTTGCTCATGGAAAAATTGAGCTGCTACTCTAGGCTCTTTAGTCAGTGGAGAGGGCAAGCAGCTCCGCAGGGCAGTACATCCCCTACAAAAGACCTATTTTAGGATGGAGTGAGTTTCTCTCTGGAGACACTCATCTTTCTTGTCTATGGAGATACATAAATAATAAACCTAGACTAGACGCCCATGTTCTGATGTTAAAAGATAATCTGAGTTGATTCTCACCCTAAAATCATGTATTATCACAACTTAACAATACACTTTTGGCATCCAAGTTGAAGAGGACTGTAATTAGTCATGATCTTTGAACCATTACTCAAGCAAACCTTTAAGGGAATTGTTCTTGATTAATGATTCCAGGACCAAGATCTGTAAGAATCGCTGTAGAAGAAACTGTGATCGCTGCTGCTTTAATGAGTTTTAGTTCTGAGATTCATTATAGCTGAGCTGGCCTTGTGAGTGGCCCTGAAAAATTATTTCTCTCAAAGTATGCCGCTAGCACTGAGCTGGATAAGTGTTTGTAAGGGGCTCTTGCAAACATCCTAGGTTTTTATTTTTTTATTTTTCTTGAAGTGGAGTCCACCTTTGATTCTCTTTGCATACCTCTTTGTTTTCCTTTTGTAGAATGTGTGAGAAACAGGGCTAGAAACGTGATTATATTCCTGGCTATGTAAATCAGAGTAGCTTCACTCGCTGAAAGCACTGTCTTACTGTTTCATGAAAAGATGAAAGCTGTGGTTGTCTGAGGTTCTTTCTTTACACTTGTATGTCTGGTGCTCCAGCACAGGAGATACTTTCTTGTAGTCTAATACTGAAAGTGTGGAATCCTGGGTGGGTCTAATTTCGACTATTGGTATAGGTGAAGTAGGTATGCAAGAGGCTATACAAATAATAATTTGCTAGAAATAGTAGATGTTTGAATGGGAAACAACTGAGAATCTTATGTAAACTTAAAATTTATCTGTACTGTAAATGTAGTCAATCTAATAAAAGCATATATGAAGAGTGGAAAGGGGATTAAGACCATTTTCTTAGATAATGATGGGGAGTTTTGTTATTTAAGGTGTTGACTTTTGACAAAGTAAGAACATACCTTAATGGCAAGTTCTTGCATCCTCTGAGGTTTCATTCTCTTTTAGCATTTCCTTTGATTTTGCTGCTAGATAGGTGCTTCAGATCTTAGCAGCTGGCAAATGATAAGCCAGAGAGGTCACTCTGATTCCTTCCTGCCTGCCCACCCCCCCAGCTCTTCTAGCCCCAATGAATTGTTTCCCTCCTCTTCCATAAGAATTGCCATCCTCTCTGAAAGGTCATTGTCTAGGAACTTACTGATCATCATTCTGCAGTATGTAGCTTGACTGAGAGGCCTCTGATTCAGGCTGGAGACTATGAAGCACAGTTGTTGGGGTTGTTTTTTTTTTTATCTTAAGTGCATGCTCTTTGCTAAAAAACACGTGTGCGCGCACTCCTTTTCTTAAACCACAGTGCATTTTAGCACGATGTGTTACAGTTGTGTGAATTTGACTTCTTTAAATCTGCTTTTATTTTTAAACATCCTGTCACGGAAAAACTTTATCCTCCATCATTTAGTCACAAAAGGATGTTTTGTGTTTGGCTGTGTTTTTGTCTTTTCTTTGGCCTCACTTAACATTAGCTTATTGCTATTAGTTTTAACAAGATTTTTACTCTTGTATCAGGTAGTAATCAATCTCTTCTGCCTTAATGAAGTATTGCTGCGAACTGAAGTTTGGGTCTACAGTCAAGTAAGAATGCCAGCTGCCTATGGCTGGGGGAGGTCTGGGTTCTGCAGGTTTCTAGATTGTCCTTTGTAGAGACGTTTACTGCAATAATCACATTAACGTGGTATTTCAGACAGAAGTCAGAGAGCAACTCTGTTACTCCCATCCTCTGTGGTGTCTTTTGTTTCCAGTAAGGCTGTCTGGCCATATCCACTCTGAAAAGTAGTACACTTAATTTACCTTTAAAAAAAAAAAAAAAGGAAGATTAATGAATAAATTTTTTTTCCTTGACAGCTGTCTATAACAATGTCTTTCATAAAGTTCCCTTTCTTCATTTTTCGCAGAAGGAAAGCAAAGAATCAAAGCTCAGACCATGTTAATCACAAGATGTAGAACATAGTAGTTTTCTGAATGGGATCTTGGCTCTGTCCAGGCCTGTTTAATAAAATGGCTTCCAGCTGCTTCCCTCAAAACTCTTCCAGGTGAGGGAGAATCATTAGGAAGCAGTCGCACATGTAAAACTAGAATTTGCACTGCTGTTTACGTTTCCTTGCCCAAGAGACTTGTAGTATCTTCGAGTGTGTGCACACAGAAATACAAATACAAATATATGCATATGCAGTCTCCTGCTCCTAATGGTTACTCCTTAAACTGGGATTCTTTCCATTCCCTTTGTAGCTATGTTAGAATTGCCTGTTCTTAAATAACATGGTAAACTGTCATGATTGTCATCTTATAAGCTACTTGGGGATACAGAAGGGAAAAAAATCTCTAAACATTGACAGACCTGGCTGGTTAAACTTCAAATTTTATTAGCTGTAGTAGGTGAAAAGATTACTTCTTTCTTCTGGGAAGACAATTAAGTGCTGCTTCACTGCGTGGATTATTAAGTTGACAGAAAGACACCAGAGAGAGGGTCTGTGTTAGCTAGTTAATAGGTGCTGGGCAGACAGAATTACTTTCAAGAATGCTTCATAAAAAAACCGATGACACCATACCTGCCAACCTCAAGTGGTACATGGGAAAGAGTTACTTGGATCCATTAATTTCTATATTTATATTTTAAACCATGTAATTCCCATACTATCCCTACTGTATATAAGCCTGTGTGATACTGGAAAGGATCCTGGCTAAATGGGCCGGGTTTTACCCCCAGTCCATTCTGAAGGTGGATCCGGTCCGGGTTTTCCCCAGCAGTCCATTCCGAGGGTGGATCCGGTACAGCTTTTATACCCAGTCTATTCCGAGGGCGGATCCGGTCTGGGTTTTCCGCGGCACGCCGTTCCGGGGGCCGGATCCGGTCCGGTTTTTCCCGCGGCACGCCGTTCCGGAGGCCGGATCGGGTCCGGTTTTTCCCGCGGCGCGCCATTCCGGAGGCCGGATCGGGTCCGGTTTTTCCCGCGGCGCGCCATTCCGGAGGCCGGATCCGGTCCGGTTTTTCCGTGGCGCGCCATTTCGGAGGCCGGATCCGGTCCGGTTTTTCCGCGGCACGCCGTTTCGGAGGCCGGATGCGGCCCGGCTTTACCGCGGCACGCCGTTTCGGAGGCCGGATGCGGCCCGGCTTTACCGCGGCACGCCGTTTCGGAGGCCGGCTCCGGCCCGGTTTTTCCGCGGCACGCCGTTTCGGAGGCCGGATCCGGCCCGGTTTTTCCGCGGCACGCCGTTTCGGAGGCCGGATCCGGCCCGGCTTTTCCGCGGCACGCCGTTTCGGAGGCCGGATCCGGCCCGGCTTTACCGCGGCACGCCGTTTCGGAGGCCGGCTCCGGCCCGGTTTTTCCGCGGCACGCCGTTTCGGAGGCCGGCTCCGGCCCGGCTTTTCCGCGGCACGCCGTTACGGAGGCCGGCTCCGGCCCGGTTTTTCCGCGGCACGCCGTTTCGGAGGCCGAATCCGGCCCGGTTTTTCCGCGGCACGCCGTTTCGGAGGCCGGATCCGGCCCGGTTTTTCCGTGGCACGCCGTTTCGGAGGCCGGATCCGGCCCGGTTTTTCCGCGGCACGCCGTTTCGGAGGCCGGATCCGGCCCGGTTTTTCCGCGGCACGCCGTTTCGGAGGCCGGATCCGGCGCGGTTTTTCCGCGGCACGCCGTTTCGGAGGCCGGATCCGGCCCCGTTTTTCCGCGGCACGCCGTTTCGGAGGCCGGATCCGGCCCGGTTTTTCCGCGGCACGCCGTTTCCGGCCCGGTTTTTTCCGCGGCACGCCGTTTCGGAGGCCGGATCCGGCCCGGTTTTTTCCGCGGCACGCCGTTTCGGAGGCCGGATCCGGCCCGGTTTTTCCGCTGCACGCTGTTTCCGGCCCGGTTTTTCCGCGGCACGCCGTTTCGGAGGCCGGATCCGGCCTGTTTTTTCCGCGGCACGCCGTTTCGGAGGCCGGATCCGGCCCGGTTTTTCCGCGGCACGCCGTTTCGGAGGCCGGATCCGGCCCGGTTTTTCCGCGGCACGCCGTTTCGGAGGCCGGATCCGGCGCGGTTTTTCCGCCGCACGCCGTTTCGGAGGCCGGATCCGGCCCGGTTTTTCCGCGGCACGCCGTTTCGGAGGCCGGATCCGGCGCGGTTTTTCCGCGGCACGCCGTTTCGGAGGCCGGATCCGGCGCGGTTTTTCCGCGGCACGCCGTTTCGGAGGCCGGATCCGGCCCGGTTTTTCCGCGGCACGCCGTTTCGGAGGCCGGATCCGGCCCGGTTTTTCCGCGGCACGCCGTTTCGGAGGCCGGATCCGGCCCGGTTTTTCCGCGGCACGCCGTTTCGGAGGCCGGATCAGGCCCCGTTCTTCCGCGGCACGCCGTTTCGGAGGCCGGATCCGGCCCCGTTTTTCCGCGGCACGCCGTTTCGGAGGCCGGATCCGGCCCGGTTTTTCCGCGGCACGCCGTTTCGGAGGCCGGATCCGGCCCGGTTTTTCCGCGGCACGCCGTTTCCGGCCCGGCTTTTCCGCGGCACGCCGTTTCGGAGGCCGGCTCCGGCCCGGTTTTTCCGCGGCACGCCGTTTCCGGCCCGGTTTTTCCGCGGCACGCCGTTTCGGAGGCCGGATCCGGCCCGGCTTTTCCGCGGCACGCCGTTTCGGAGGCCGGATCCGGCCCCGTTTTTCCGCGGCACGCCGTTTCGGAGGCCGGATCCGGCCCGGTTTTTCTGCGGCACGCCGTTTCGGAGCCCGGATCCGGGTCTGCTTTACCGCGGCACGCCGTTTCGGAGGCCGGATCCGGCCCGGTTTTTCCGCGGCACGCCGTTTCGGAGGCCGGACCCGGCGCGGTTTTTCCGCGGCACGCCGTTTCGGAGGCCGGATCCGGCCCGGTGTTTCCGCGGCACGCCGTTTCGGAGGCCGGATCCGGGTCTGCTTTACCGCGGCACGCCGTTTCGGAGGCCGGATCCGGCCCGGTTTTTCCGCGGCACGCCGTTTCGGAGGCCGGATCCGGCCAGGTTTTTCCGCGGCACGCCGTTTCGGAGGCCGGATCCGGCCCGGTTTTTCCGCGGCACGCCGTTTCGGAGGCCGGATCCGGCCCGGTTTTTCCGCGGCACGCCGTTTCGGAGGCCGGATCCGGCCCCGTTTTTCCGCGGCACGCCGTTTCGGAGGCCGGATCCGGCCCGGCTTTTCCGCGGCACGCCGTTTCGGAGGCCGGATCCGGCCCGGTTTTTCCGCGGCACGCCGTTTCCGGCCCGGTTTTTCCGCGGCACGCCGTTTCGGAGGCCGGATCCGGCCCGGTTTTTTCCGCGGCACGCCGTTTCGGAGGCCGGATCCGGCCCGGTTTTTCCGCCGCACGCCATTTCCGGCCCGGTTTTTCCGCGGCACGCCGTTTCGGAGGCCAGATCCGGCCCCGTTTTTCCGCGGCACGCCGTTTCGGAGGCCGGATCCGGCCCCGTTTTTCCGCGGCACGCCGTTTCGGAGGCCGGATCCGGCCCGGTTTTTCCGCGGCACGCCGTTTCGGAGGCCGGATCCGGCCCGGTTTTTCCGCGGCACGCCGTTTCGGAGGCCGGATCCGGCGCGGTTTTTCCGCCGCACGCCGTTTCGGAGGCCGGATCCGGCGCGGTTTTTCCGCCGCACGCCGTTTCGGAGGCTGGATCCGGCCCGGCTTTTCCGCGGCACGCCGTTTCGGAGGCCGGATCCGGCTCTGTGTTTCCGCGGCACGCCGTTTCGGAGGCCGGATCCGGCCCGGTTTTTCCGCGGCACGCTGTTTCGGAGGCCGGATGCGGCCCGGTTTTTCCGCGGCACGCCGTTTCGGAGGCCGGATCCGGCCCGGTTTTTCCGCGGCATGCCGTTTCGGAGGCCGGATCCGGCCCGGTTTTTCCGCGGCACGCCGTTACGGAGGCCGGATCCGGCCCGGTTTTTCCGCGGCACGCCGTTTCGGAGGCCGGATCCGGCCCGGTGTTTCCGCGGCACGCCGTTTCGGAGGCCGGATCCGGCCCCGGTTTTTCCGCGGCACGCCGTTTCGGAGGCCGGATCCGGCCCGGTTTTTCCGCGGCATGCCGTTTCGGAGGCCGGATCCGGCGCGGTTTTTTCCGCGGCACGCCGTTTCGGAGGCCGGATCCGGCGCGGTTTTTTCCGCGGCACGCCGTTACGGAGGCCGGATCCGGCGCGGTTTTTCCGCGGCACGCCGTTACGGAGGCCGGATGCGGCCCGGTTTTTCCGCGGCACGCCGTTTCGGAGGCCGGATGCGGCCCGGTTTTTCCGCGGCACGCCGTTTCGGAGGCCGGATCCGGCCCGGTTTTTCCGCGGCATGCCGTTTCGGAGGCCGGATCCGGCGCGGTTTTTCCGCGGCACGCCGTTTCGGAGGCCGGATCCGGCGCGGTTTTTCCGCGGCACGCCGTTTCGGAGGCCGGATCCGGCCCGGTGTTTCCGCGGCACGCCGTTTCGGAGGCCGGATCCGGCCCCGTTTTTTCCGCGGCACGCCGTTTCGGAGGCCGGATCCGGCCCGGTGTTTCCGCGGCACGCCGTTTCGGAGGCCGGATCCGGCCCGGTTTTTCCGCGGCACGCCGTTTCGGAGGCCGGATGCGGCCCGGTTTTTCCGCGGCACGCCCTTTCGGAGGCCGGATCCGGCCCGGTTTTTCCGCGGCACGCCGTTTCGGAGGCCGGATCCGGCCCGGTTTTTCCGCGGCACGCCTTTTCCGAGGCCGGATGCGGCCCGGTTTTTCCGCGGCACGCCTTTTCCGAGGCCGGATGCGGCCCGGTTTTTCCGCGGCACGCCGTTTCGGAGGCCGGATCCGGCCCGGTTTTTCCGCGGCACGCCGTTTCGGAGGCCGGATGCGGCCCCGTTTTTCCGCGGCACGCCGTTTCGGAGGCCGGATCCGGCCTGGTTTTTCCGCCGCACGCCCTTTCGGAGGCCGGACCCGGCCCGGTTTTTCCGCGGCATGCCCTTTGGGAGGCCGGATCCGGTCCGGTGTTTCCGCGGCACGCCATTTCGGAGGCCGGATCGGGCGCGGTTTTTCCGCGGCACGCCGTTACGGAGGCCGGATCCGGCCCCGTTTTTCCGCGGCACGCCGTTTCGGAGGCCGGATCCGGCCCGGTGTTTCCGCGGCACGCCGTTTCGGAGGCCGGATCCGGCCCCGGTTTTTCCGCGGCACGCCGTTTCGGAGGCCGGATCCGGCCCGGTGTTTCCGCGGCACGCCGTTTCGGAGGCCGGATGCGGCCCGGTTTTTCCGCGGCACGCCGTTTCGGAGGCCGGATGCGGCCCGGTTTTTCCGCGGCACGCCCTTTCGGAGGCCGGATCCGGCCCGGTGTTTCCGCGGCACGCCGTTTCGGAGGCCGGATCCGGCCCGGTTTTTCCGCGGCACGCCCTTTGGGAGGCCGGATCCGGCCCGGTTTTTCCGCGGCACGCCGTTTCGGAGGCCGGATCCGGCCCGGTTTTTCCGCGGCCCGCCGTTTCGGAGGCCGGATCCGGCCCGGTTTTTCCGCGGCACGCCGTTTCGGAGGCCGGATCCGGCCCGGTTTTTCCGCGGCACGCCTTTTCCGAGGCCGGATGCGGCCCGGTTTTTCCGCGGCACGCCGTTTCGGAGGCCGGATCCGGCCCGGTTTTTCCGCGGCACGCCGTTTCGGAGGCCGGATCCGGCCCGGTTTTTCCGCGGCACGCCGTTTCGGAGGCCGGATCCGGCCTGGTTTTTCTGCCGCACGCCGTTTCGGAGGCCGGACCCGGCCCGGTTTTTCCGCGGCACGCCGTTTCGGAGGCCGGATCCGGTCCGGTGTTTCCGCGGCACGCCGTTTCGGAGGCCGGATCCGGCCCGGTTTTTCCGCGGCACGCCGTTTCGGAGGCCGGATCCGGCCCGGTTTTTCCGCGGCACTCCTTTTCCGAGGCCGGATCCAGTCTGGTTTTTCCTCGGCACGCCGTTTCGGAGGCCGAATCCGGCCCGGTTTTTCCTCGGCACGCCGTTTCGGAGGCCGGATCCGGCCCGGTTTTTCCGCGGCACGCCGTTTCGGAGGCCGGATGCGGCCCGGTTTTTCCGCGGCACGCCGTTTCGGAGGCCGGATGCGGCCCGGTTTTTCCGCGGCACGCCGTTTCGGAGGCCGGATCCGGCCCGGTTTTTCCGCGGCACGCCGTTTCGGAGGCCGGATCCGGCGCGGTTTTTCCGCGGCACGCCGTTTCGGAGGCCGGATCCGGCCCGGTTTTTCCGCGGCACGCCGTTTCGGAGGCCGGATCCGGCCCGGTTTTTCCGCGGCACGCCGTTTCGGAGGCCGCATCCGGCCCGGTTTTTCCGCGGCACGCCGTTTCGGAGGCCGGATCCGGCCCGGTTTTTCCGCGGCACGCCGTTTCGGAGGCCGGATGCGGCCCGGTTTTTCCGCGGCACGCCGTTTCGGAGGCCGGATCCGGCCCGGTTTTTCCTCGGCACGCCGTTTCGGAGGCCGGATCCGGCCCGGTTTTTCCGCGGCACTCCTTTTCCGAGGCCGGATCCAGTCTGGTTTTTCCTCGGCACGCCGTTTCGGAGGCCGAATCCGGCCCGGTTTTTCCTCGGCACGCCGTTTCGGAGGCCGGATCCGGCCCGGTTTTTCCGCGGCACGCCGTTTCGGAGGCCGGATCCGGCCCGGTTTTTCCGCGGCACGCCCTTTCGGAGGCCGGATCCGGCGCGGTTTTTCCGCGGCACGCCGTTTCGGAGGCCGGATCCGGCGCGGTTTTTCCGCGGCACGCCGTTTCGGAGGCCGGATCCGGCGCGGTTTTTCCGCGGCACGCCGTTTCGGAGGCCGGATCCGGCCCGGTGTTTCCGCGGCACGCCGTTTCGGAGGCCGGATCCGGCCCGGTTTTTCCGCGGCACGCCCTTTGGGAGGCCGGATCCGGCCCGGTTTTTCCGCGGCACGCCGTTCCGGAGGCCGGATGCGGCCCGGTTTTTCCGCGGCACGCCGTTTCGGAGGCCGGATGCGGCCCGGTTTTTCTGCGGCACGCCGTTTCGGAGGCCGGATCCGGCCCGGTTTTTCCGCGGCACGCCCTTTGGGAGGCCGGATCCGGCCCGGTTTTTCCGCGGCACGCCGTTTCGGAGGCCGGATCCGGCCCGGTTTTTCCGCGGCACGCCCTTTCGGAGGCCGGATCCGGCCCGGTTTTTCCGCGGCACGCCGTTTCGGAGGCCGGATCCGGCCCGGTTTTTCCGCGGCACGCCCTTTGGGAGGCCGGATCCGGCCCGGTTTTTCCGCGGCACGCCGTTTCGGAGGCCGGATCCGGCCCGGTTTTTCCGCGGCACGCCGTTTCGGAGGCCGGATCCGGCCCGGTTTTTCCGCGGCACGCCGTTTCGGAGGCCGGATGCGGCCCCGTTTTTCCGCGGCACGCCGTTTCGGAGGCCGGATGCGGCCCCGTTTTTCCGCGGCACGCCGTTTCGGAGGCCGGATCCGGCCCGGTTTTTCCGCGGCACGCCGTTTCGGAGGCCGGATCCGGCCCGGTTTTTCTGCGGCACGCCGTTTCGGAGGCCGGATCCGGTCCGATTTTTCCGCGGCACGCCGTTTCGGAGGCCGGATCCGGCCCGGTTTTTCCGCGGCACTCCTTTTCCGAGGCCGGATCCGGTCTGGTTTTTCCTCAGCACGCCATTTCGGAGGCCGGATCCGGTCTGGTTTTTCCGCGGCACGCCGTTTCGGAGGCCGGATCCGGCCCGGTTTTTCCGCGGCACGCCGTTTCGGAGGCCGGATCCGGCGCGGTTTTTCCGCGGCACGCCGTTTCGGAGGCCGGATCCGGCCCGGTTTTTCCGCGGCACGCCGTTTCGGAGGCCGGATCTGGCCCGGTTTTTCCGCGGCACGCCGTTTCGGAGGCCGGATCCGGCCCGGTTTTTCCGCGGCACGCCGTTTCGGAGGCCTATCCGGCCCGGCTTTTCCGCGGCACGCCGTTTCAGAGGCCGGATCCGGCCCGGTTTTTCCGCCGCACGCCGTTTTGGAGGCCGGATCCGGCCTGGTTTTTCCGCCGCACGCCGTTTCGGAGGCCGGATCCGGCCTGGTTTTTCCGCCGCACGCCGTTTCGGAGGCCGGACCCGGCCCGGTTTTTCCGCGGCATGCCCTTTGGGAGGCCGGATCCGGCCCGGTTTTTCCGCGGCACCCCCTTTCGGAGGCCGGATCCGGCCCAGTTTTTCCGCGGCACGCCGTTTCGGAGGCCGGATCCGGCCCGGTTTTTCCGCGGCACGCCGTTTTGGAGGCCGGATCCGGCCCGGTTTTTCCGCGGCACGCCGTTTCGGAGGCCGGACCCGGCCCGGTTTTTCCGCGGCATGCCCTTTGGGAGGCCGGATCCGGCCCCGTGTTTCCGCGGCACGCCGTTTTGGAGGCCGGATGCGGCCCGGTTTATCCGCGGCACGCCGTTTCGGAGGCCGGACCCGGCCCGGTTTTTCCGCGGCATGCCCTTTGGGAGGCCGGATCCGGCCCGGTGTTTCCGCGGCACGCCGTTTCGGAGGCCGGATCCGGCCCGGTTTTTCCGCGGCACGCCGTTTCGGAGGCCGGATCCGGCCCGGTTTTTCCGCGGCACGCCGTTTCGGAGGCCGGATCCGGCCCGGTTTTTCCGCGGCACGCCGTTTCGGAGGCCGGATCCGGCCCGGTTTTTCCGCGGCACGCCGTTTCGGAGGCCGGACCCGGCCCGGTTTTTCCGCGGCATGCCCTTTGGGAGGCCGGATCCGGCCCGGTGTTTCCGCGGCACGCCGTTTCGGAGGCCGGATCCGGCCCGGTTTTTCCGCGGCACGCCCTTTCGGAGGCCGGATGCGGCCCGGTTTTTCCGCGGCACGCCGTTCCGGAGGCCGGATGCGGCCCGGTTTTTCTGCGGCACGCCGTTTCGGAGGCCGGATCCGGCCCGGTTTTTCCGCGGCACTCCTTTTCCGAGGCCGGATCCGGTCTGGTTTTTCCTCAGCACGCCATTTCGGAGGCCGGATCCGGTCTGGTTTTTCCGCGGCACGCCGTTTCGGAGGCCGGATCCGGCCCGGTTTTTCCGCGGCACGCCGTTTCGGAGGCCGGATCCGGCGCGGTTTTTCCGCGGCACGCCGTTTCGGAGGCCGGATCCGGCCCGGTTTTTCCGCGGCACGCCGTTTCGGAGGCCGGATCTGGCCCGGTTTTTCCGCGGCACGCCGTTTCGGAGGCCGGATCCGGCCCGGTTTTTCCGCGGCACGCCGTTTCGGAGGCCGGATCCGGCCCGGCTTTTCCGCGGCACGCCGTTTCAGAGGCCGGATCCGGCCCGGTTTTTCCGCCGCACGCAGTTTTGGAGGCCGGATCCGGCCTGGTTTTTCCGCCGCACGCCGTTTCGGAGGCCGGATCCGGCCTGGTTTTCCCGCCGCACGCCGTTTCGGAGGCCGGACCCGGCCCGGTTTTTCCGCGGCATGCCCTTTGGGAGGCCGGATCCGGCCCGGTTTTTCCGCGGCACCCCCTTTCGGAGGCCGGATCCGGCCCAGTTTTTCCGCGGCACGCCGTTTCGGAGGCCGGATCCGGCCCGGTTTTTCCGCGGCACGCCGTTTTGGAGGCCGGATCCGGCCCGGTTTTTCCGCGGCACGCCGTTTCGGAGGCCGGACCCGGCCCGGTTTTTCCGCGGCATGCCCTTTGGGAGGCCGGATCCGGCCCCGTGTTTCCGCGGCACGCCGTTTTGGAGGCCGGATGCGGCCCGGTTTATCCGCGGCACGCCGTTTCGGAGGCCGGACCCGGCCCGGTTTTTCCGCGGCATGCCCTTTGGGAGGCCGGATCCGGCCCGGTGTTTCCGCGGCACGCCGTTTCGGAGGCCGGATCCGGCCCGGTTTTTCCGCGGCACGCCGTTTCGGAGGCCGGATCCGGCCCGGTTTTTCCGCGGCACGCTGTTTCGGAGGCCGGATCCGGCCCGGTTTTTCTGCGGCACGCCGTTTCGGAGGCCGGATCCGGCCCGGTTTTTCCGCGGCACGCCGTTTCGGAGGCCGGATCCGGCCCGGTTTTTCCGCGGCACGCCGTTTCGGAGGCCGGACCCGGCCCGGTTTTTCCGCGGCATGCCCTTTGGGAGGCCGGATCCGGCCCGGTGTTTCCGCGGCACGCCGTTTCGGAGGCCGGATCCGGCCCGGTTTTTCCGCGGCACGCCGTTTCGGAGGCCGGATCCGGCCCGGTTTTTCCGCGGCACGCCGTTCCGGAGGCCGGATGCGGCCCGGTTTTTCCGCGGCACGCCGTTTCGGAGGCCGGATGCGGCCCGGTTTTTCTGCGGCACGCCGTTTCGGAGGCCGGATCCGGCCCGGTTTTTCCGCGGCATGCCCTTTGGGAGGCCGGATCCGGCCCGGTTTTTCCGCGGCACGCCGTTTCGGAGGCCGGATCCGGCCCGGTTTTTCCGCGGCACGCCCTTTCGGAGGCCGGATCCGGCCCGGTTTTTCCGCGGCACGCCGTTTAGGAGGCCGGATCCGGCCCGGTTTTTCCGCGGCACGCCGTTTCGGAGGCCGGATCCGGCCCGGTTTTTCCGCGGCACGCCGTTTCGGAGGCCGGATCCGGCCCGGTTTTTCCGCGGCACGCCCTTTCGGAGGCCGGATCCGGCCCGGTTTTTCCGCGGCACGCCGTTTCGGAGGCCGGATCCGGTCCGGTTTTTCCGCGGCACGCCGTTTCGGAGGCCGGATGCGGCCCCGTTTTTCCGCGGCACGCCGTTTCGGAGGCCGGATCCGGCCCGGTTTTTCCGCGGCACGCCCTTTCGGAGGCCGGATCCGGCCCGGTTTTTCCGCGGCACGCCGTTTCGGAGGCCGGATCCGGCCCGGTTTTTCCGCGGCACGCCGTTTCGGAGGCCGGACCCGTCCCGGTTTTCCGCGGCACGCCGTTTCGGAGGCCGGATCCGGCCCGGTCTTTCCGCGGCACGCCCTTTCGGAGTCCGAATCCGGCCCGGTTTTTCCGCGGCACGCCGTTTCGGAGGCCGGATCCGGCCCGGTTTTTCCGCGGCACGCCGTTTCGGAGGCCAGATCCGGCCCGGTTTTTCCGCGGCACGCCGTTTTGGAGGCCGGATCTGGCCCGGTTTTTCCGCGGCACGCCGTTTCGGAGGCCGGATCCGGCCCCGTGTTTCCGCGGCACGCCGTTTCGGAGGCCGGACCCGGCCCGGTTTTTCCGCGGCACGCCGTTTCGGAGGCCGGATCCGGCCCGGTTTTTCCGCGGCACGCCGTTTCGGAGGCCGGATCCGGCCCGGTTTTTCCTCGGCACGCCGTTTCGGAGGCCCGATCCGGCCCGGTTTTTCCGCGGCACGCCGTTTCGGAGGCCGGATCCGGCCCGGTGTTTCCGCGGCACGCCGTTTCGGAGGCCGGATCCGGCCCGGTTTTTCCGCGGCACGCCGTTTCGGAGGCCGGATCCGGCTCTGTGTTTCCGCGGCACGCCGTTTCGGAGGCCGGATCCGGCCCGGTTTTTCCGCGGCACGCCGTTTCGGAGGCCGGATCCGGCCCGGTTTTTCCGCCGCACGCCGTTTCGGAGGCCGGATCCGGCCCGGTTTTTCCGCGGCACGCCGTTTCGGAGGCCGAATCCGGCCCGGTTTTTCCGCGGCACGCCGTTTCGGAGGCCGGATCCGGCCCGGTGTTTCCGCGGCACGCCGTTTCGGAGGCCAGATTCGGCCCGGTTTTTCCGCGGCATGCCGTTTCGGAGGCCGGATCCGGCCCGGTTTTTCCGCGGCACGCCGTTTCGGAGGCCGGATCCGGCCCGGTTTTTCCGCGGCACGCCATTTCGGAGGCCGGATCCGGCTCTGTGTTTCCGCGGCACGCCGTTTCGGAGGCCGGATCCGGCCCGGTTTTTCCGCGGCATGCCCTTTCGGAGGCCGGATCCGGGCCGGTTTTTTCGCGGCACGCCGTTTCGGAGGCCGGATCCGGCCCGATTTTTCCGCGGCACGCCGTTTCGGAGGCCGGATCCGGCCCGGTTTTGCCGCGGCACTCCTATTCCGAGGCCGGATTCGGCCCGGTTTTTCCGCGGCACGCCGTTTCGGAGGCCGGATCCGGCCCGGTTTTTCCGCGGCACGCCGTTTCGGAGGCCGGATCCGGCCCGGTTTTTCCGCGGCACGCCGTTTCGGAGGCCGTATCCGGCCCGGTTTTTCCGCGGCACGCCCTTTGGGAGGCCGGATCCGGCCCGGTTTTTCCGCGGCACGCCGTTTCGGAGGCCGGATCCGGCCCGGTTTTTCCGCCGCACGCCGTTTCGGAGGCCGGATCCGGCCCGGTTTTTCCGCGGCACGCCGTTTCGGAGGCCGGACCCGGCCCGGTTTTTCCGCGGCATGCCCTTTGGGAGGTCGGATCCGGCCCGGTTTTTCCGCGGCACGCCCTTTGGGAGGCCGGATCCGGCCCGGTTTTTCCGCGGCACGCCCTTTCGGAGGCCGGATCCGGCCCGGTTTTTCCGCCGCACGCCGTTTCGGAGGCCGGATCCGGCCCGGTTTTTCCGCGGCACGCCGTTTCGGAGGCCGGATCCGGCCCGGTTTTTCCGCGGCACGCCGTTTCGGAGGCCGGATCCGGCCCGGTTTTTCCGCAGCACGCCGTTTCGGAGGCCGGATCCGGCCCGGTTTTTCCGCGGCACGCCGTTTCGGAGGCCGGATCCGGCCCGGTTTTTCCGTGGCACGCCGTTTCGGAGGCCGTATCCGGCCCGTTTTTTCCGCGGCATGCCCTTTGGGAGGCCGGATCCGGCCCGATTTTTCCGCGGCACGCCGTTTCGGAGGCCGGATCCGGCCCGGTTTTTCCGTGGCACGCCGTTTCGGAGGCCGGATCCGGCCCGGTTTTTCCGCGGCACGCCGTTTCGGAGGCCGGATCCGGCCCGGTTTTTCCGCGGCACGCCGTTTCGGAGGCCGAATCCGGCCCGGTTTTTCCGCGGCACGCCGTTTCGGAGGCCGGATCCGGCCCGGTTTTTCCGCGGCACGCCGTTTCGGAGGCCGGATCCGGCCCGGTTTTTCCGCGGCACGCCGTTTCGGAGGCCGGATCCGGCCCGGTTTTTCCGCGGCACGCCCTTTCGGAGGCCGGATCCGGCCCGGTTTTTCCGCGGCACGCCGTTTCGGAGGCCGGATCCGGCCCGGTTTTTCCGCGGCACGCCGTTTCGGAGGCCGGATCCGGCCCGGTTTTTCCGCGGCACGCCGTTTCGGAGGCCGGATCCGGCTCTGTGTTTCCGCGGCACGCCGTTTCGGAGGCCGGATCCGGCCCGGTTTTTCCGCGGCACGCCCTTTCGGAGGCCGGATCCGGCCCGGTTTTTCCGCGGCACGCCGTTTCGGAGGCCGGATCCGGCCCGGTTTTTCCGCGGCACGCCGTTTCGGAGGCCGGATCCGGCCCGGTTTTTCCACGGCACGCCCTTTGGGAGGCCGGATCCGGCCCGGTTTTTCCGCGGCACGCCGTTTCGGAGGCCGGATCCGGCCCGGTTTTTCCGCCGCACGCCGTTTCGGAGGCCGGATCCGGCCCGGTTTTTCCGCGGCACGCCGTTTCGGAGGCCGGATCCGGCCCGGTTTTTCCGCGGCACGCCGTTTCGGAGGCCGGATCCGGCCCGGTTTTTCCGCGGCACGCCGTTTCGGAGGCCGGATCCGGCCCGGTTTTTCCGCGGCACGCCGTTTCGAAGGCCGGATCCGGCCCGGTTTTTCCGCGGCACGCCGTTTCGGAGGCCGGATCCGGTCCGATTTTTCCGCGGCACGCCGTTTCGGAGGCCGGATCCGGCCCGGTTTTTCCGCGGCACTCCTTTTCCGAGGCCGGATCCGGTCTGGTTTTTCCTCAGCACGCCATTTCGGAGGCCGGATCCGGTCTGGTTTTTCCGCGGCACGCCGTTTCGGAGGCCGGATCCGGCCCGGTTTTTCCGCAGCACGCCGTTTCGGAGGCCGGATCCGGCGCGGTTTTTCCGCGGCACGCCGTTTCGGAGGCCGGATCCGGCCCGGTTTTTCCGCGGCACGCCCTTTCGGAGGCCGGATCCGGCCCGGTTTTTCCGCGGCACGCCGTTTCGGAGGCCGGATCCGGCCCGGTTTTTCCGCGGCACGCCCTTTCGGAGGCCGGATCCGGCCCGGCTTTTCCGCGGCACGCCGTTTCAGAGGCCGGATCCGGCCCGGTTTTTCCGCCGCACGCCGTTTCGGAGGCCGGATCCGGCCCGTTTTTTTCCGCGGCACGCCGTTTCGGAGGCCGAATCCGGCCCCGTTTTTCCGCGGCACGCCGTTTCGGAGGCCGGATCCGGCCCGGTTTTTCCACCGCACGCCGTTTCGGAGGCCGGATCCGGCCCGGTTTTTCCGCGGCATGCCGTTTCGGAGGCCGGATCCGGCCCGGTTTTTCCGCCGCACGCCCTTTCGGAGGCCGGATCTGGCCCGGTTTTTCCGCGGCACGCCGTTTCGGAGGCCGGATCCGGCCCGGTTTTTCCGCGGCACGCCGTTTCGGAGGCCGGATCCGGCCCGGTTTTTCCGCGGCACGCCTTTTTCGAGGCCGGATCTGGTCTGGTTTTTCCTCGGCACGCCATTTCGGAGGCCGGATCCGGCCCGGTTTTTCCGCGGCACGCCGTTTCGGAGGCCGGATCCGGCCCGGTTTTTCCGCGGCACGCCATAAAGGAGGCCGGATCCGGCCCGGTTTTTCAGCGGCACGCCGTTTCTGGCCCGGTTTTTCCGCGGCACGCCGTTTCGGAGGCCGGATCCGGCCCGGTTTTTCCGCGGCACGCCGTTTCGGAGGCCGGATCCGGCCCGGTTTTTCCGCGGCACGCCGTTTCCGGCCCGGTTTTTCCGCAGCACGCCGTTTCGGAGGCCGGATCCGGCCCGGTTTTTCCGCGGCACGCCGTTTCCGGCCCGGTTTTTCCGCGGCACGCCGTTTCGGAGGCCAGATCCGGCCCGGTTTTTCCGCGGCACGCCGTTTCGGAGGCCGGATCCGTCCTGGTTTTTCCGCCGCACGCCGTTTCGGAGGCCGGACCCGGCCCGGTTTTTCCGCGGCATGCCCTTTGGGAGGCCGGATCCGGCCCGGTTTTTCCGCGGCACGCCCTTTTGGAGGCCGGATCCGGCCCAGTTTTTCCGCGGCACGCCGTTTCGGAGGCCGGATCCGGCCCGGTTTTTCCGCGGCACGCCGTTTCGGAGGCCGGATCCGGCCCGGTTTTTCCGCGGCACACCGTTTCGGAGGCCGGACCCGGCCCGGTTTTTCCGCGGCATGCCCTTTGGGAGGCCGGATCCGGCCCGGTTTTTCCGCGGCACGCCGTTTCGGAGGCCGGATGCGGCCCGGTTTTTCCGCGGACGCCATTTCGGAGGCCGGACCCGGCCCGGTTTATCCGCGGCATGCCCTTTGGGAGGCCGGATCCGGCCCGGTTTTTCCGCGGCACGCCGTTTCGGAGGCCGGATCCGGCCCGGTTTTTCCGCGGCACGCCGTTTCGGAGGCCGGATCCGGCCCGGTTTTTCCGCGGCACGCCGTTTCGGAGGCCGGATCCGGCCCGGTTTTTCCGCGGCACGCCGTTTCGGAGGCCGGATCCGGCCCGGTTTTTCCGCGGCACGCCGTTTCGGAGGCCGGACCCGGCCCGGTTTTTCCGCGGCACGCCCTTTGGGAGGCCGGATCCGGCCCGGTGTTTCCGCGGCACGCCGTTTCGGAGGCCGGATCCGGCCCGGTTTTTCCGCGGCACGCCCTTTCGGAGGCCGGATCCGGCCCAGTTTTTCCGCGGCACGCCGTTCCGGAGGCCGGATGCGGCCCGGTTTTTCCGCGGCACGCCGTTTCGGAGGCCGGATGCGGCCCGGCTTTACCGCGGCACGCCGTTTCGGAGGCCGGATGCGGCCCGGCTTTACCGCGGCACGCCGTTTCGGAGGCCGGATCCGGCCCGGTTTTTCCGCGGCACGCCGTTTCGGAGGCCGGATCCGGCCCGGTTTTTCCGCGGCACGCCCTTTCGGAGGCCGGATCCGGCCCGGTTTTTCCGCGGCACGCCGTTTAGGAGGCCGGATCCGGCCCGGTTTTTCCGCGGCATGCCCTTTGGGAGGCCGGATCCGGCCCGGTTTTTCCGCGGCACGCTCTTTCGGAGGCCGGATCCGGCCCGGTTTTTCCGCGGCACGCCCTTTCGGAGGCCGGATCCGGCCCCGTTTTTTCCGCGGCACGCCCTTTCGGAGGCCGGATCCGGCCCGGTTTTTCCGCGGCACGCCGTTTCGGAGGCCGAATCCGGCCCGGTTTTTCCGCGGCACGCCGTTTCGGAGGCCGGACCCGTCCCGGTTTTCCGCGGCACGCCGTTTCGGAGGCCGGATCCGGCCCGGTCTTTCCGCGGCACGCCCTTTCGGAGGCCGGATCCGGCCCGGTTTTTCCGCGGCACGCCGTTTCGGAGGCCGGATCCAGCCCGGTTTTGCCGCGGCACGCCGTTTCGGAGGCCAGATCCGGCCCGGTTTTTCCGCGGCACGCCGTTTCGGAGGCCGGATCCGGCCCGGTTTTTCCGTGGCACGCCGTTTTGGAGGCCGGATCTGGCCCGGTTTTTCCGCGGCACGCCGTTTCGGAGGCCGGATCCGGCCCCGTGTTTCCGCGGCACGCCGTTTCGGAGGCCGGACCCGGCCCGGTTTTTCCGCGGCACACCGTTTCGGAGGCCGGATCCGGCCCGGTTTTTCCGCGGCACGCCGTTGCGGAGGCCGGATCCGGCCTGGTTTTTCCTCGGCACGCCGTTTCGGAGGCCGGAACCGGCCCGGTTTTTCCTCGGCACGCCGTTTCGGAGGCCCGATCCGGCCCGGTTTTTCCGCGGCACGCCGTTTCGGAGGCCGGATCCGGCCCGGTGTTTCCGCGGCACGCCGTTTCGGAGGCCGGATCCGGCCCGGTTTTTCCGCGGCACGCCGTTTCGGAGGCCGGATCCGGCCTGGTTTTTCCGCGGCACGCCGTTTCGGAGGCCGGATCCGGCCCGGTTTTTCCGCGGCACGCCGTTTCGGAGGCCGGATCCGGCCCGGTTTTTCCGCGGCACGCCGTTTCGGAGGCCGGATCCGGCCCGGTTTTTCCGCGGCACGCCGTTTCCGGCCCGGTTTTTCCGCAGCACGCCGTTTCGGAGGCCGGATCCGGCCCGGTTTTTCCGCGGCACGCCGTTTCCGGCCCGGTTTTTCCGCGGCACGCCGTTTCGGAGGCCAGATCCGGCCCGGTTTTTCCGCGGCACGCCGTTTCGGAGGCCGGATCCGTCCTGGTTTTTCCGCGGCACGCCGTTTCGGAGGCCGGACCCGGCCCGGTTTTTCCGCGGCATGCCCTTTGGGAGGCCGGATCCGGCCCGGTTTTTCCGCGGCACGCCCTTTTGGAGGCCGGATCCGGCCCAGTTTTTCCGCGGCACGCCGTTTCGGAGGCCGGATCCGGCCCGGTTTTTCCGCGGCACGCCGTTTCGGAGGCCGGATCCGGCCCGGTTTTTCCGCGGCACGCCGTTTCGGAGGCCGGACCCGGCCCGGTTTTTCCGCGGCATGCCCTTTGGGAGGCCGGATCCGGCCCGGTTTTTCCGCGGCACGCCGTTTCGGAGGCCGGATGCGGCCCGGTTTTTCCGCGGACGCCGTTTCGGAGGCCGGACCCGGCCCGGTTTATCCGCGGCATGCCCTTTGGGAGGCCGGATCCGGCCCGGTTTTTCCGCGGCACGCCGTTTCGGAGGCCGGATCCGGCCCGGTTTTTCCGCGGCACGCCGTTTCGGAGGCCGGATCCGGCCCGGTTTTTCCGCGGCACGCCGTTTCGGAGGCCGGATCCGGCCCGGTTTTTCCGCGGCACGCCGTTTCGGAGGCCGGATCCGGCCCGGTTTTTCCGCGGCACGCCGTTTCGGAGGCCGGACCCGGCCCGGTTTTTCCGCGGCACGCCCTTTGGGAGGCCGGATCCGGCCCGGTGTTTCCGCGGCACGCCGTTTCGGAGGCCGGATCCGGCCCGGTTTTTCCGCGGCACGCCCTTTCGGAGGCCGGATCCGGCCCAGTTTTTCCGCGGCACGCCGTTCCGGAGGCCGGATGCGGCCCGGTTTTTTCCGCGGCACGCCGTTTCGGAGGCCGGATGCGGCCCGGCTTTACCGCGGCACGCCGTTTCGGAGGCCGGATGCGGCCCGGCTTTACCGCGGCACGCCGTTTCGGAGGCCGGATCCGGCCCGGTTTTTCCGCGGCACGCCGTTTCGGAGGCCGGATCCGGCCCGGTTTTTCCGCGGCACGCCCTTTCGGAGGCCGGATCCGGCCCGGTTTTTCCGCGGCACGCCGTTTAGGAGGCCGGATCCGGCCCGGTTTTTCCGCGGCATGCCCTTTGGGAGGCCGGATCCGGCCCGGTTTTTCCGCGGCACGCTCTTTCGGAGGCCGGATCCGGCCCGGTTTTTCCGCGGCACGCCCTTTCGGAGGCCGGATCCGGCCCGGTTTTTCCGCGGCACGCCGTTTCGGAGGCCGGATCCGGCCCGGTTTTTCCGCGGCACGCCGTTTCGGAGGCCGGACCCGGCCCCGTTTTTCCGCGGCACGCCGTTTCGGAGGCCGGATCCGGCCCGGTTTTTCCGCGGCACGCCGTTTCGGAGGCCGGATCCGGCCCGGTTTTTCCGCGGCACGCCGTTTCGGAGGCCGGATCCGGCCCCGTTTTTTCCGCGGCACGCCCTTTCGGAGGCCGGATCCGGCCCGGTTTTTCCGCGGCACGCCGTTTCGGAGGCCGAATCCGGCCCGGTTTTTCCGCGGCACGCCGTTTCGGAGGCCGGACCCGTCCCGGTTTTCCGCGGCACGCCGTTTCGGAGGCCGGATCCGGCCCGGTCTTTCCGCGGCACGCCCTTTCGGAGGCCGGATCCGGCCCGGTTTTTCCGCGGCACGCCGTTTCGGAGGCCGGATCCAGCCCGGTTTTGCCGCGGCACGCCGTTTCGGAGGCCAGATCCGGCCCGGTTTTTCCGCGGCACGCCGTTTCGGAGGCCGGATCCGGCCCGGTTTTTCCGTGGCACGCCGTTTTGGAGGCCGGATCTGGCCCGGTTTTTCCGCGGCACGCCGTTTCGGAGGCCGGATCCGGCCCCGTGTTTCCGCGGCACGCCGTTTCGGAGGCCGGACCCGGCCCGGTTTTTCCGCGGCACACCGTTTCGGAGGCCGGATCCGGCCCGGTTTTTCCGCGGCACGCCGTTGCGGAGGCCGGATCCGGCCTGGTTTTTCCTCGGCACGCCGTTTCGGAGGCCGGAACCGGCCCGGTTTTTCCTCGGCACGCCGTTTCGGAGGCCCGATCCGGCCCGGTTTTTCCGCGGCACGCCGTTTCGGAGGCCGGATCCGGCCCGGTGTTTCCGCGGCACGCCGTTTCGGAGGCCGGATCCGGCCCGGTTTTTCCGCGGCACGCCGTTTCGGAGGCCGGATCCGGCCCGGTTTTTCCGCGGCACGCCGTTTCGGAGGCCGGATCCGGCCCGGTTTTTCCGCGGCACGCCGTTTCGGAGGCCGGATCCGGCCCGGTTTTTCCGCGGCACGCCGTTTCGGAGGCCGGATCCGGCCCGGTTTTTCCGCGGCACGCCGTTTCGGAGGCCGGATCCGGCCCGGTTCTTCTGCGGCACGCCGTTTCGGAGGCCGGACCCGGCCCGGTTTTTCCGCGGCATGCCCTTTGGGAGGCCGGATCCGGCCCGGTGTTTCCGCGGCACGCCGTTTCGGAGGCCGGATCCGGCCCGGTTTTTCCGCGGCACGCCCTTTCGGAGGCCGGATCCGGCCCAGTTTTTCCGCGGCACGCCGTTCCGGAGGCCGGATCCGGCCCGGTTTTTCCGCGGCACGCCGTTTCGGAGGCCGGATCCAGCCCGGTTTTGCCGCGGCACGCCGTTTCGGAGGCCAGATCCGGCCCGGTTTTTCCGCGGCACGCCGTTTCGGAGGCCGGATCCGGCCCGGTTTTTCCGCGGCACGCCGTTTCGGAGGCCGGATCCGGCCCGGTTTTTCCGTGGCACGCCGTTTTGGAGGCCGGATCTGGCCCGGTTTTTCCGCGGCACGCCGTTTCGGAGGCCGGATCCGGCCCCGTGTTTCCGCGGCACGCCGTTTCGGAGGCCGGACCCGGCCCGGTTTTTCCGCGGCACGCCGTTTCGGAGGCCGGATCCGGCCCGGTTTTTCCGCGGCACGCCGTTGCGGAGGCCGGATCCGGCCCGGTTTTTCCTCGGCACGCCGTTTCGGAGGCCCAATCCGGCCCGGTTTTTCCTCGGCACGCCGTTTCGGAGGCCCGATCCGGCCCGGTTTTTCCGCGGCACGCCGTTTCGGAGGCCGGATCCGGCCCGGTGTTTCCGCGGCACGCCGTTTCGGAGGCCGGATCCGGCCCGGTTTTTCCGCGGCACGCCGTTTCGGAGGCCGGATCCGGCCCGGTTTTTCCGCGGCACGCCGTTTCGGAGGCCGGATCCGGCCCGGTTTTTCCGCGGCACGCCGTTTCGGAGGCCGGATCCGGCCCGGTTTTTCCGCGGCACGCCGTTTCGGAGGCCGGATCCGGCCCGGTTTTTCCGCGGCACGCCGTTTCGGAGGCGAAATCCGGCCCGGTTTTTCCGTGGCACGCCGTTTCGGAGGCCGGATCCGGCCCGGTTTTTCCGCGGCACGCCGTTTCGGAGGCCAGATCCGGCCCGGTTTTTCCGCGGCATGCCGTTTCGGAGGCCGGATCCGGCCCGGTGTTTCCGCGGCACGCCGTTTCGGAGGCCGGATCCGGCCCGGTTTTTCCGCGGCACGCCGTTTCGGAGGCCGGATCCGGCTCTGTGTTTCCGCGGCACGCCGTTTCGGAGGCCGGATCCGGCCCGGTTTTTCCGCGGCACGCCCTTTCGGAGGCCGGATCCGGGCCGGTTTTTTCGCGGCACGCCGTTTCGGAGGCCGGATCCGGCCCGATTTTTCCGCGGCACGCCGTTTCGGAGGCCGGATCCGGCCCGGTTTTGCCGCGGCACTCCTACTCCGAGGCTGGATCCGGTCTGGTTTTTCCGCGGCACGCCGTTTCGGAGGCCGGATCCGGCCCGGTTTTTCCGCGGCACGCCGTTTCGGAGGCCGGATCCGGCCCGGTTTTTCCGCGGCACGCCGTTTCGGAGGCGAAATCCGGCCCGGTTTTTCCGTGGCACGCCGTTTCGGAGGCCGGATCCGGCCCGGTGTTTCCGCGGCACGCCGTTTCGGAGGCCAGATCCGGCACGGTTTTTCCGCGGCATGCCGTTTCGGAGGCCGGATCCGGCCCGGTGTTTCCGCGGCACGCCGTTTCGGAGGCCGGATCCGGCCCGGTTTTTCCGCGGCACGCCGTTTCGGAGGCCGGATCCGGCTCTGTGTTTCCGCGGCACTCCTATTCCGAGGCTGGATCCGGTCTGGTTTTTCCGCGGCACGCCGTTTCGGAGGCCGGATCCGGCCCGGTTTTTCCGCGGCACGCCGTTTCGGAGGCCGGATCCGGCCCGGTTTTTCCGCGGCACGCCCTTTCGGAGGCCGGATCCGGCCCGGTTTTTCCGCGGCACGCCCTTTCGGAGGCCGGATCCGGCCCGGTTTTTCCGCGGCACGCCGTTTCGGAGGCCGGATCCGGCCCGGTTTTTCCGCGGCACGCCGTTTCGGAGGCCGGATCCGGCCCGGTTTTTCCGCGGCACGCCGTTTCGGAGGCCGGATCCGGCCCGGTTTTTCCGCGGCACGCCGTTTCGGAGGCCGGATCCGGCCTGGTTTTTCCGCCGCACGCCGTTTCGGAGGCCGGACCCGGCCCGGTTTTTCCGCGGCATGCCCTTTGGGAGGCCGGATCCGGCCCGGTTTTTCCGCGGCACGCCCTTTCGGAGGCCGGATCCGGCCCCGTTTTTCCGCGGCACGCCGTTTCGGAGGCCGGATCCGGCCCGGTTTTTCCGCGGCACGCCGTTTCGGAGGCCGGATCCGGCCCGGTTTTTCCGCGGCACGCCGTTTCGGAGGCCGGACCCGGCCCGGTTTTTCCGCGGCATGCCCTTTGGGAGGCCGGATCCGGCCCCGTGTTTCCGCGGCACGCCGTTTCGGAGGCCGGATGCGGCCCGGTTTTTCCGCGGCACGCCGTTTCGGAGGCCGTTTCCAGCCCGGTTTTTCCGCGGCACGCCGTTTCGGAGGCCGGATCCGGCCCGGTTTTTCCGCGGCACGCCGTTTCGGAGGCCGGATCCGGCCCAGTTTTTCCGCGGCACGCCGTTTCGGAGGCCGGATCCGGCCCGGTTTTTCCGCGGCACGCCCTTTCGGAGGCCGGATCCGGCCCGGTTTTTCCGCGGCACGCCGTTTCGGAGGCCGGATCCGGCCCGGTTTTTCCGCGGCACGCCGTTTCGGAGGCCGGACCCGGCCCGGTTTTTCCGCCGCAAGCCGTTTCGGAGGCCGGATCCGGCCCGGTTTTTCCGCGGCACGCCGTTTCGGAGGCCGGATCCGGCCCGGTTTTTCCGCGGCACGCCGTTTCGGAGGCCGGATCCGGCCCGGTTTTTCCGCGGCACGCCGTTTCGGAGGCCGGATCCGGCCCGGTTTTTCCGCGGCACGCCGTTTCGGAGGCCGGATCCGGCCTGGTTTTTCCGCCGCACGCCGTTTCGGAGGCCGGACCCGGCCCGGTTTTTCCGCGGCATGCCCTTTGGGAGGCCGGATCCGGCCCGGTTTTTCCGCGGCACGCCCTTTCGGAGGCCGGATCCGGCCCCGTTTTTCCGCGGCACGCCGTTTCGGAGGCCGGATCCGGCCCGGTTTTTCCGCGGCACGCCGTTTTGGAGGCCGGATCCGGCCCGGTTTTTCCGCGGCACGCCGTTTCGGAGGCCGGACCCGGCCCGGTTTTTCCGCGGCATGCCCTTTGGGAGGCCGGATCCGGCCCCGTGTTTCCGCGGCACGCCGTTTCGGAGGCCGGATGCGGCCCGGTTTTTCCGCGGCACGCCGTTTCGGAGGCCCTTTCCAGCCCGGTTTTTCCGCGGCACGCCGTTTCGGAGGCCGGATCCGGCCCGGTTTTTCCGCGGCACGCCGTTTCGGAGGCCGGATCCGGCCCGGTTTTTCCGCGGCACGCCGTTTCGGAGGCCGGATCCGGCCCGGTTTTTCCGCGGCACGCCGTTTCGGAGGCCGGATCCGGCCCGGTTTTTCCGCGGCACGCCGTTTCGGAGGCGAAATCCGGCCCGGTTTTTCCGCGGCACGCCGTTTCGGAGGCCGGATCCGGCCCGGTTTTTCCGCGGCACGCCGTTTCGGAGGCCAGATCCGGCACGGTTTTTCCGCGGCATGCCGTTTCGGAGGCCGGATCCGGCCCGGTTTTTCCGCGGCACGCCGGATCCGGCCCGGTTTTGCCGCGGCACTCCTATTCCGAGGCTGGATCCGGTCTGGTTTTTCCGCGGCACGCCGTTTCGGAGGCCGGATCCGGCCCGGTCTTTCCGCGGCACGCCCTTTCGGAGGCCGGATCCGGCCCGGTTTTTCCGCGGCACGCCGTTTCGGAGGCCGGATCCAGCCCGGTTTTGCCGCGGCACGCCGTTTCGGAGGCCAGATCCGGCCCGGTTTTTCCGCGGCACGCCGTTTCGGAGGCCGGATCCGGCCCGGTTTTTCCGTGGCACGCCGTTTTGGAGGCCGGATCTGGCCCGGTTTTTCCGCGGCACGCCGTTTCGGAGGCCGGATCCGGCCCCGTGTTTCCGCGGCACGCCGTTTCGGAGGCCGGACCCGGCCCGGTTTTTTCCGCGGCACACCGTTTCGGAGGCCGGATCCGGCCCGGTTTTTCCGCGGCACGCCGTTGCGGAGGCCGGATCCGGCCTGGTTTTTCCTCGGCACGCCGTTTCGGAGGCCGGAACCGGCCCGGTTTTTCCTCGGCACGCCGTTTCGGAGGCCCGATCCGGCCCGGTTTTTCCGCGGCACGCCGTTTCGGAGGCCGGATCCGGCCCGGTGTTTCCGCGGCACGCCGTTTCGGAGGCCGGATCCGGCCCGGTTTTTTCCGCGGCACGCCGTTTCGGAGGCCGGATCCGGCCTGGTTTTTCCGCGGCACGCCGTTTCGGAGGCCGGATCCGGCCCGGTTTTTCCGCGGCACGCCGTTTCGGAGGCCGGATCCGGCCCGGTTTTTCCGCGGCACGCCGTTTCGGAGGCCGGATCCGGCCCGGTTTTTCCGCGGCACGCCGTTTCGGAGGCCGGATCCGGCCCGGTTCTTCTGCGGCACGCCGTTTCGGAGGCCGGACCCGGCCCGGTTTTTCCGCGGCATGCCCTTTGGGAGGCCGGATCCGGCCCGTTGTTTCCGCGGCACGCCGTTTCGGGGGCCGGATCCGGCCCGGTTTTTCCGCGGCACGCCCTTTCGGAGGCCGGATCCGGCCCAGTTTTTCCGCGGCACGCCGTTCCGGAGGCCGGATCCGGCCCGGTTTTTCCGCGGCACGCCGTTTCGGAGGCCGGATCCAGCCCGGTTTTTCCGCGGCACGCCATTTCGGAGGCCAGATCCGGCCCGGTTTTTCCGCGGCACGCCGTTTCGGAGGCCGGATCCGGCCCGGTTTTTCCGCGGCACGCCGTTTCGGAGGCCGGATCCGGCCCGGTTTTTCCGCGGCACGCCGTTTCGGAGGCCGTTTCCAGCCCGGTTTTTCCGCGGCACGCCGTTTCGGAGGCCGGATCCGGCCCGGTTTTTCCGTGGCACGCCGTTTTGGAGGCCGGATCTGGCCCGGTTTTTCCGTGGCACGCCGTTTTGGAGGCCGGATCTGGCCCGGTTTTTCCGCGGCACGCCGTTTCGGAGGCCGGATCCGGCCCCGTGTTTCCGCGGCACGCCGTTGCGGAGGCCGGATCCGGCCCGGTTTTTCCTCGGCACGCCGTTTCGGAGGCCCAATCCGGCCCGGTTTTTCCTCGGCACGCCGTTTCGGAGGCCCGATCCGGCCCGGTTTTTCCGCGGCACGCCGTTTCGGAGGCCGGATCCGGCCCGGTGTTTCCGCGGCACGCCGTTTCGGAGGCCGGATCCGGCCCGGTTTTTCCGCGGCACGCCGTTTCGGAGGCCGGATCCGGCCCGGTTTTTCCGCGGCACGCCGTTTCGGAGGCCGGATCCGGCCCGGTTTTTCCGCGGCACGCCGTTTCGGAGGCCGGATCCGGCCCGGTTTTTCCGCGGCACGCCGTTTCGGAGGCCGGATCCGGCCCGGTTTTTCCGCGGCACGCCGTTTCGGAGGCGAAATCCGGCCCGGTTTTTCCGTGGCACGCCGTTTCGGAGGCCGGATCCGGCCCGGTTTTTCCGCGGCACGCCGTTTCGGAGGCCAGATCCGGCCCGGTTTTTCCGCGGCATGCCGTTTCGGAGGCCGGATCCGGCCCGGTGTTTCCGCGGCACGCCGTTTCGGAGGCCGGATCCGGCCCGGTTTTTCCGCGGCACGCCGTTTCGGAGGCCGGATGCGGCTCTGTGTTTCCGCGGCACGCCGTTTCGGAGGCCGGATCCGGCCCGGTTTTTCCGCGGCACGCCCTTTCGGAGGCCGGATCCGGGCCGGTTTTTTCGCGGCACGCCGTTTCGGAGGCCGGATCCGGCCCGATTTTTCCGCGGCACGCCGTTTCGGAGGCCGGATCCGGCCCGGTTTTGCCGCGGCACTCCTACTCCGAGGCTGGATCCGGTCTGGTTTTTCCGCGGCACGCCGTTTCGGAGGCCGGATCCGGCCCGGTTTTTCCGCGGCACGCCGTTTCGGAGGCCGGATCCGGCCCGGTTTTTCCGCGGCACGCCGTTTCGGAGGCGAAATCCGGCCCGGTTTTTCCGTGGCACGCCGTTTCGGAGGCCGGATCCGGCCCGGTGTTTCCGCGGCACGCCGTTTCGGAGGCCAGATCCGGCACGGTTTTTCCGCGGCATGCCGTTTCGGAGGCCGGATCCGGCCCGGTGTTTCCGCGGCACGCCGTTTCGGAGGCCGGATCCGGCCCGGTTTTTCCGCGGCACGCCGTTTCGGAGGCCGGATCCGGCTCTGTGTTTCCGCGGCACGCCGTTTCGGAGGCCGGATCCGGCCCGGTTTTTCCGCGGCACGCCCTTTCGGAGGCCGGATCCGGGCCGGTTTTTTCGCGGCACGCCGTTTCGGAGGCCGGATCCGGCCCGATTTTTCCGCGGCACGCCGTTTCGGAGGCCGGATCCGGCCCGGTTTTGCCGCGGCACTCCTATTCCGAGGCTGGATCCGGTCCGGTTTTTCCGCGGCACGCCGTTTCGGAGGCCGGACCCGTCCCGGTTTTCCGCGGCACGCCGTTTCGGAGGCCGGATCCGGCCCGGTCTTTCCGCGGCACGCCCTTTCGGAGGCCGGATCCGGCCCGGTTTTTCCGCGGCACGCCGTTTCGGAGGCCGGATCCAGCCCGGTTTTGCCGCGGCACGCCGTTTCGGAGGCCAGATCCGGCCCGGTTTTTCCGCGGCACGCCGTTTCGGAGGCCGGATCCGGCCCGGTTTTTCCGTGGCACGCCGTTTTGGAGGCCGGATCTGGCCCGGTTTTTCCGCGGCACGCCGTTTCGGAGGCCGGATCCGGCCCCGTGTTTCCGCGGCACGCCGTTTCGGAGGCCGGACCCGGCCCGGTTTTTCCGCGGCACACCGTTTCGGAGGCCGGATCCGGCCCGGTTTTTCCGCGGCACGCCGTTGCGGAGGCCGGATCCGGCCTGGTTTTTCCTCGGCACGCCGTTTCGGAGGCCGGAACCGGCCCGGTTTTTCCTCGGCACGCCGTTTCGGAGGCCCGATCCGGCCCGGTTTTTCCGCGGCACGCCGTTTCGGAGGCCGGATCCGGCCCGGTGTTTCCGCGGCACGCCGTTTCGGAGGCCGGATCCGGCCCGGTTTTTCCGCGGCACGCCGTTTCGGAGGCCGGATCCGGCCTGGTTTTTCCGCGGCACGCCGTTTCGGAGGCCGGATCCGGCCCGGTTTTTCCGCGGCACGCCGTTTCGGAGGCCGGATCCGGCCCGGTTTTTCCGCGGCACGCCGTTTCGGAGGCCGGATCCGGCCCGGTTTTTCCGCGGCACGCCGTTTCGGAGGCCGGATCCGGCCCGGTTCTTCTGCGGCACGCCGTTTCGGAGGCCGGACCCGGCCCGGTTTTTCCGCGGCATGCCCTTTGGGAGGCCGGATCCGGCCCGGTGTTTCCGCGGCACGCCGTTTCGGAGGCCGGATCCGGCCCGGTTTTTCCGCGGCACGCCCTTTCGGAGGCCGGATCCGGCCCAGTTTTTCCGCGGCACGCCGTTCCGGAGGCCGGATCCGGCCCGGTTTTTCCGCGGCACGCCGTTTCGGAGGCCGGATCCAGCCCGGTTTTGCCGCGGCACGCCGTTTCGGAGGCCAGATCCGGCCCGGTTTTTCCGCGGCACGCCGTTTCGGAGGCCGGATCCGGCCCGGTTTTTCCGCGGCACGCCGTTTCGGAGGCCGGATCCGGCCCGGTTTTTCCGTGGCACGCCGTTTTGGAGGCCGGATCTGGCCCGGTTTTTCCGCGGCACGCCGTTTCGGAGGCCGGATCCGGCCCCGTGTTTCCGCGGCACGCCGTTTCGGAGGCCGGACCCGGCCCGGTTTTTCCGCGGCACGCCGTTTCGGAGGCCGGATCCGGCCCGGTTTTTCCGCGGCACGCCGTTGCGGAGGCCGGATCCGGCCCGGTTTTTCCTCGGCACGCCGTTTCGGAGGCCCAATCCGGCCCGGTTTTTCCTCGGCACGCCGTTTCGGAGGCCCGATCCGGCCCGGTTTTTCCGCGGCACGCCGTTTCGGAGGCCGGATCCGGCCCGGTGTTTCCGCGGCACGCCGTTTCGGAGGCCGGATCCGGCCCGGTTTTTCCGCGGCACGCCGTTTCGGAGGCCGGATCCGGCCCGGTTTTTCCGCGGCACGCCGTTTCGGAGGCCGGATCCGGCCCGGTTTTTCCGCGGCACGCCGTTTCGGAGGCCGGATCCGGCCCGGTTTTTCCGCGGCACGCCGTTTCGGAGGCGAAATCCGGCCCGGTTTTTCCGTGGCACGCCGTTTCGGAGGCCGGATCCGGCCCGGTTTTTCCGCGGCACGCCGTTTCGGAGGCCAGATCCGGCCCGGTTTTTCCGCGGCATGCCGTTTCGGAGGCCGGATCCGGCCCGGTGTTTCCGCGGCACGCCGTTTCGGAGGCCGGATCCGGCCCGGTTTTTCCGCGGCACGCCGTTTCGGAGGCCGGATCCGGCTCTGTGTTTCCGCGGCACGCCGTTTCGGAGGCCGGATCCGGCCCGGTTTTTCCGCGGCACGCCCTTTCGGAGGCCGGATCCGGGCCGGTTTTTTTCGCGGCACGCCGTTTCGGAGGCCGGATCCGGCCCGATTTTTCCGCGGCACGCCGTTTCGGAGGCCGGATCCGGCCCGGTTTTGCCGCGGCACTCCTACTCCGAGGCTGGATCCGGTCTGGTTTTTCCGCGGCACGCCGTTTCGGAGGCCGGATCCGGACCGGTTTTTCCGCGGCACGCCGTTTCGGAGGCCGGATCCGGCCCGGTTTTTCCGCGGCACGCCGTTTCGGAGGCGAAATCCGGCCCGGTTTTTCCGTGGCACGCCGTTTCGGAGGCCGGATCCGGCCCGGTGTTTCCGCGGCACGCCGTTTCGGAGGCCAGATCCGGCACGGTTTTTCCGCGGCATGCCGTTTCGGAGGCCGGATCCGGCCCGGTGTTTCCGCGGCACGCCGTTTCGGAGGCCGGATCCGGCCCGGTTTTTCCGCGGCACGCCGTTTCGGAGGCCGGATCCGGCTCTGTGTTTCCGCGGCACGCCGTTTCGGAGGCCGGATCCGGCCCGGTTTTTCCGCGGCACGCCCTTTCGGAGGCCGGATCCGGGCCGGTTTTTTCGCGGCACGCCGTTTCGGAGGCCGGATCCGGCCCGATTTTTCCGCGGCACGCCGTTTCGGAGGCCGGATCCGGCCCGGTTTTGCCGCGGCACTCCTATTCCGAGGCTGGATCCGGTCTGGTTTTTCCGCGGCACGCCGTTTCGGAGGCCGGATCCGGCCCGGTTTTTCCGCGGCACGCCGTTTCGGAGGCCGGATCCGGCCCGGTTTTTCCGCGGCACGCCCTTTCGGAGGCCGGATCCGGCCCGGTTTTTCCGCGGCACGCCGTTTCGGAGGCCGGATCCGGCCCGGTTTTTCCGCGGCACGCCGTTTCGGAGGCCGGATCCGGCCCGGTTTTTCCGCGGCACGCCGTTTCGGAGGCCGGATCCGGCCCGGTTTTTCCGCGGCACGCCGTTTCGGAGGCCGGATCCGGCCCGGTTTTTCCGCGGCACGCCGTTTCGGAGGCCGGATCCGGCCTGGTTTTTCCGCCGCACGCCGTTTCGGAGGCCGGACCCGGCCCGGTTTTTCCGCGGCATGCCCTTTGGGAGGCCGGATCCGGCCCGGTTTTTCCGCGGCACGCCCTTTCGGAGGCCGGATCCGGCCCCGTTTTTCCGCGGCACGCCGTTTCGGAGGCCGGATCCGGCCCGGTTTTTCCGCGGCACGCCGTTTCGGAGGCCGGATCCGGCCCGGTTTTTCCGCGGCACGCCCTTTCGGAGGCCGGATCCGGCCCGGTTTTTCCGCGGCATGCCCTTTGGGAGGCCGGATCCGGCCCCGTGTTTCCGCGGCACGCCGTTTCGGAGGCCGGATGCGGCCCGGTTTTTCCGCGGCACGCCGTTTCGGAGGCCGTTTCCAGCCCGGTTTTTCCGCGGCACGCCGTTTCGGAGGCCGGATCCGGCCCGGTTTTTCCGCGGCACGCCGTTTCGGAGGCCGGATCCGGCCCAGTTTTTCCGCGGCACGCCGTTTCGGAGGCCGGATCCGGCCCGGTTTTTCCGCGGCATGCCCTTTGGGAGGCCGGATCCGGCCCGGTTTTTCCGCGGCACGCCGTTTCGGAGGC
Source organism: Phalacrocorax aristotelis (assembly GCF_949628215.1). Lineage (NCBI taxonomy): Eukaryota > Metazoa > Chordata > Aves > Suliformes > Phalacrocoracidae > Phalacrocorax > Phalacrocorax aristotelis. Next base: position 95,150 of record NC_134298.1, on the reverse strand, counting down.
CGGATCCGGCCCGGTTTTTCCGCGGCACGCCCTTTCGGAGGCCGGATCCGGCCCGGTTTTTCCGCGGCACGCCGTTTCGGAGGCCGGATCCGGCCCGGTTTTTCCGCGGCACGCCGTTTCGGAGGCCGGACCCGGCCCGGTTTTTCCGCCGCAAGCCGTTGCGGAGGCCGGATCCGGCCCGGTTTTTCCGCGGCACGCCGTTTCGGAGGCCGGATCCGGCCCGGTTTTTCCGCGGCACGCCGTTTCGGAGGCCGGATCCGGCCCGGTTTTTCCGCGGCACGCCGTTTCGGAGGCCGGATCCGGCCCGGTTTTTCCGCGGCACGCCGTTTCGGAGGCCGGATCCGGCCTGGTTTTTCCGCCGCACGCCGTTTCGGAGGCCGGACCCGGCCCGGTTTTTCCGCGGCATGCCCTTTGGGAGGCCGGATCCGGCCCGGTTTTTCCGCGGCACGCCCTTTCGGAGGCCGGATCCGGCCCCGTTTTTCCGCGGCACGCTGTTTCGGAGGCCGGATCCGGCCCGGTTTTTCCGCGGCACGCCGTTTTGGAGGCCGGATCCGGCCCGGTTTTTCCGCGGCACGCCGTTTCGGAGGCCCGATCCGGCCCGGTTTTTCCGCGGCATGCCCTTTGGGAGGCCGGATCCGGCCCCGTGTTTCCGCGGCACGCCGTTTCGGAGGCCGGATGCGGCCCGGTTTTTCCGCGGCACGCCGTTTCGGAGGCCCTTTCCAGCCCGGTTTTTCCGCGGCACGCCGTTTCGGAGGCCGGATCCGGCCCGGTTTTTCCGCGGCACGCCGTTTCGGAGGCCGGATCCGGCCCGGTTTTTCCGCGGCACGCCGTTTCGGAGGCCGGATCCGGCCCGGTTTTTCCGCGGCACGCCGTTTCGGAGGCCGGATCCGGCCCGGTTTTTCCGCGGCACGCCGTTTCGGAGGCCGGATCCGGCCCGGTTTTTCCGCGGCACGCCGTTTCGGAGGCGAAATCCGGCCCGGTTTTTCCGCGGCACGCCGTTTCGGAGGCCGGATCCGGCCCGGTGTTTCCGCGGCACGCCGTTTCGGAGGCCAGATCCGGCACGGTTTTTCCGCGGCATGCCGTTTCGGAGGCCGGATCCGGCCCGGTTTTTCCGCGGCACGCCGGATCCGGCCCGGTTTTGCCGCGGCACTCCTATTCCGAGGCTGGATCCGGTCTGGTTTTTCCGCGGCACGCCGTTTCGGAGGCCGGATCCGGCCCGGTCTTTCCGCGGCACGCCCTTTCGGAGGCCGGATCCGGCCCGGTTTTTCCGCGGCACGCCGTTTCGGAGGCCGGATCCAGCCCGGTTTTGCCGCGGCACGCCGTTTCGGAGGCCAGATCCGGCCCGGTTTTTCCGCGGCACGCCGTTTCGGAGGCCGGATCCGGCCCGGTTTTTCCGTGGCACGCCGTTTTGGAGGCCGGATCTGGCCCGGTTTTTCAGCGGCACGCCGTTTCGGAGGCCGGATCCGGCCCCGTGTTTCCGCGGCACGCCGTTTCGGAGGCCGGACCCGGCCCGGTTTTTCCGCGGCACACCGTTTCGGAGGCCGGATCCGGCCCGGTTTTTCCGCGGCACGCCGTTGCGGAGGCCGGATCCGGCCTGGTTTTTCCTCGGCACGCCGTTTCGGAGGCCGGAACCGGCCCGGTTTTTCCTCGGCACGCCGTTTCGGAGGCCGGATCCGGCCCGGTTTTTCCGCGGCACGCCGTTTCGGAGGCCGGATCCGGCCCGGTGTTTCCGCGGCACGCCGTTTCGGAGGCCGGATCCGGCCCGGTTTTTCCGCGGCACGCCGTTTCGGAGGCCGGATCCGGCCTGGTTTTTCCGCGGCACGCCGTTTCGGAGGCCGGATCCGGCCCGGTTCTTCTGCGGCACGCCGTTTCGGAGGCCGGACCCGGCCCGGTTTTTCCGCGGCATGCCCTTTGGGAGGCCGGATCCGGCCCGGTGTTTCCGCGGCACGCCGTTTCGGAGGCCGGATCCGGCCCGGTTTTTCCGCGGCACGCCCTTTCGGAGGCCGGATCCGGCCCAGTTTTTCCGCGGCACGCCGTTCCGGAGGCCGGATCCGGCCCGGTTTTTCCGCGGCACGCCGTTTCGGAGGCCGGATCCAGCCCGGTTTTGCCGCGGCACGCCGTTTCGGAGGCCAGATCCGGCCCGGTTTTTCCGCGGCACGCCGTTTCGGAGGCCGGATCCGGCCCGGTTTTTCCGCGGCACGCCGTTTCGGAGGCCGGATCCGGCCCGGTTTTTCCGCGGCACGCCGTTGCGGAGGCCGGATCCGGCCCGGTTTTTCCTCGGCACGCCGTTTCGGAGGCCCAATCCGGCCCGGTTTTTCCGCGGCACGCCGTTGCGGAGGCCGGATCCGGCCCGGTTTTTCCTCGGCACGCCGTTTCGGAGGCCCAATCCGGCCCGGTTTTTCCTCGGCACGCCGTTTCGGAGGCCCGATCCGGCCCGGTTTTTCCGCGGCACGCCGTTTCGGAGGCCGGATCCGGCCCGGTGTTTCCGCGGCACGCCGTTTCGGAGGCCGGATCCGGCCCGGTTTTTCCGCGGCACGCCGTTTCGGAGGCCGGATCCGGCCCGGTTTTTCCGCGGCACGCCGTTTCGGAGGCCGGATCCGGCCCGGTTTTTCCGCGGCACGCCGTTTCGGAGGCCGGATCCGGCCCGGTTTTTCCGCGGCACGCCGTTTCGGAGGCCGGATCCGGCCCGGTTTTTCCGCGGCACGCCGTTTCGGAGGCCGGATCCGGCCCGGTTTTTCCGTGGCACGCCGTTTCGGAGGCCGGATCCGGCCCGGTTTTTCCGCGGCACGCCGTTTCGGAGGCCAGATCCGGCCCGGTTTTTCCGCGGCATGCCGTTTCGGAGGCCGGATCCGGCCCGGTGTTTCCGCGGCACGCCGTTTCGGAGGCCGGATCCGGCCCGGTTTTTCCGCGGCACGCCGTTTCGGAGGCCGGATCCGGCTCTGTGTTTCCGCGGCACGCCGTTTCGGAGGCCGGATCCGGCCCGGTTTTTCCGCGGCACGCCCTTTCGGAGGCCGGATCCGGGCCGGTTTTTTCGCGGCACGCCGTTTCGGAGGCCGGATCCGGCCCGATTTTTCCGCGGCACGCCGTTTCGGAGGCCGGATCCGGCCCGGTTTTGCCGCGGCACTCCTACTCCGAGGCTGGATCCGGTCTGGTTTTTCCGCGGCACGCCGTTTCGGAGGCCGGATCCGGCCCGGTTTTTCCGCGGCACGCCGTTTCGGAGGCCGGATCCGGCCCGGTTTTTCCGCGGCACGCCGTTTCGGAGGCGAAATCCGGCCCGGTTTTTCCGTGGCACGCCGTTTCGGAGGCCGGATCCGGCCCGGTGTTTCCGCGGCACGCCGTTTCGGAGGCCAGATCCGGCACGGTTTTTTCCGCGGCATGCCGTTTCGGAGGCCGGATCCGGCCCGGTGTTTCCGCGGCACGCCGTTTCGGAGGCCGGATCCGGCCCGGTTTTTCCGCGGCACGCCGTTTCGGAGGCCGGATCCGGCTCTGTGTTTCCGCGGCACGCCGTTTCGGAGGCCGGATCCGGCCCGGTTTTTCCGCGGCACGCCCTTTCGGAGGCCGGATCCGGGCCGGTTTTTTTCGCGGCACGCCGTTTCGGAGGCCGGATCCGGCCCGATTTTTCCGCGGCACGCCGTTTCGGAGGCCGGATCCGGCCCGGTTTTGCCGCGGCACTCCTATTCCGAGGCTGGATCCGGTCTGGTTTTTCCGCGGCACGCCGTTTCGGAGGCCGGATCCGGCCCGGTTTTTCCGCGGCACGCCGTTTCGGAGGCCGGATCCGGCCCGGTTTTTCCGCGGCACGCCGTTTCGGAGGCCGTATCCGGCCCGGTTTTTCCGCGGCACGCCCTTTCGGAGGCCGGATCCGGCCCGGTTTTTCCGCGGCACGCCGTTTCGGAGGCCGGATCCGGCCCGGTTTTTCCGCGGCACGCCGTTTCGGAGGCCGGATCCGGCCCGGTTTTTCCGCGGCACGCCGTTTCGGAGGCCGGATCCGGCCCGGTTTTTCCGCGGCACGCCGTTTCGGAGGCCGGATCCGGCCCGGTTTTTCCGCGGCACGCCGTTTCGGAGGCCGGATCCGGCCTGGTTTTTCCGCCGCACGCCGTTTCGGAGGCCGGACCCGGCCCGGTTTTTCCGCGGCATGCCCTTTGGGAGGCCGGATCCGGCCCGGTTTTTCCGCGGCACGCCGTTTCGGAGGCCGGATCCGGCCCGGTTTTTCCGCGGCACGCCGTTTCGGAGGCCGGACCGGCCCGGTTTTTCCGCGGCATGCCCTTTGGGAGGCCGGATCCGGCCCCGTGTTTCCGCGGCACGCCGTTTCGGAGGCCGGATGCGGCCCGGTTTTTCCGCGGCACGCCGTTTCGGAGGCCGTTTCCAGCCCGGTTTTTTCCGCGGCACGCCGTTTCGGAGGCCGGATCCGGCCCGGTTTTTCCGCGGCACGCCGTTTCGGAGGCCGGATCCGGCCCAGTTTTTCCGCGGCACGCCGTTTCGGAGGCCGGATCCGGCCCGGTTTTTCCGCGGCATGCCCTTTGGGAGGCCGGATCCGGCCCGGTTTTTCCGCGGCACGCCGTTTCGGAGGCCGGATCCGGCCCGGTTTTTCCGCGGCACGCCCTTTCGGAGGCCGGATCCGGCCCGGTTTTTCCGCGGCACGCCGTTTCGGAGGCCGGATCCGGCCCGGTTTTTTCCGCGGCACGCCGTTTCGGAGGCCGGACCCGGCCCGGTTTTTCCGCCGCAAGCCGTTTCGGAGGCCGGATCCGGCCCGGTTTTTCCGCGGCACGCCGTTTCGGAGGCCGGATCCGGCCCGGTTTTTCCGCGGCACGCCGTTTCGGAGGCCGGATCCGGCCCGGTTTTTCCGCGGCACGCCGTTTCGGAGGCCGGATCCGGCCCGGTTTTTCCGCGGCACGCCGTTTCGGAGGCCGGATCCGGCCTGGTTTTTCCGCCGCACGCCGTTTCGGAGGCCGGACCCGGCCCGGTTTTTCCGCGGCATGCCCTTTGGGAGGCCGGATCCGGCCCGGTTTTTCCGCGGCACGCCCTTTCGGAGGCCGGATCCGGCCCCGTTTTTCCGCGGCACGCTGTTTCGGAGGCCGGATCCGGCCCGGTTTTTCCGCGGCACGCCGTTTTGGAGGCCGGATCCGGCCCGGTTTTTCCGCGGCACGCCGTTTCGGAGGCCGGACCCGGCCCGGTTTTTCCGCGGCATGCCCTTTGGGAGGCCGGATCCGGCCCCGTGTTTCCGCGGCACGCCGTTTCGGAGGCCGGATGCGGCCCGGTTTTTCCGCGGCACGCCGTTTCGGAGGCCCTTTCCAGCCCGGTTTTTCCGCGGCACGCCGTTTCGGAGGCCGGATCCGGCCCGGTTTTTCCGCGGCACGCCGTTTCGGAGGCCGGATCCGGCCCGGTTTTTCCGCGGCACGCCGTTTCGGAGGCCGGATCCGGCCCGGTTTTTCCGCGGCACGCCGTTTCGGAGGCCGGATCCGGCCCGGTTTTTTCCGCGGCACGCCGTTTCGGAGGCCGGATCCGGCCCGGTTTTTCCGCGGCACGCCGTTTCGGAGGCGAAATCCGGCCCGGTTTTTCCGCGGCACGCCGTTTCGGAGGCCGATCCGGCCCGGTGTTTCCGCGGCACGCCGTTTCGGAGGCCAGATCCGGCACGGTTTTTCCGCGGCATGCCGTTTCGGAGGCCGGATCCGGCCCGGTTTTTCCGCGGCACGCCGGATCCGGCCCGGTTTTGCCGCGGCACTCCTATTCCGAGGCTGGATCCGGTCTGGTTTTTCCGCGGCACGCCGTTTCGGAGGCCGGATCCGGCCCGGTTTTTCCGCGGCACGCCGTTTCGGAGGCCGGATCCGGCCCGGTTTTTCCGCGGCCACGCCGTTTCGGAGGCGAAATCCGGCCCGGTTTTTCCGTGGCACGCCGTTTCGGAGGCCGGATCCGGCCCGGTGTTTCCGCGGCACGCCGTTTCGGAGGCCAGATCCGGCACGGTTTTTCCGCGGCATGCCGTTTCGGAGGCCGGATCCGGCCCGGTGTTTCCGCGGCACGCCGTTTCGGAGGCCGGATCCGGCCCGGTTTTTCCGCGGCACGCCGTTTCGGAGGCCGGATCCGGCTCTGTGTTTCCGCGGCACGCCGTTTCGGAGGCCGGATCCGGCCCGGTTTTTCCGCGGCACGCCCTTTCGGAGGCCGGATCCGGGCCGGTTTTTTCGCGGCACGCCGTTTCGGAGGCCGGATCCGGCCCGATTTTTCCGCGGCACGCCGTTTCGGAGGCCGGATCCGGCCCGGTTTTGCCGCGGCACTCCTATTCCGAGGCTGGATCCGGTCTGGTTTTTCCGCGGCACGCTGTTTCGGAGGCTGGATCCGGCGCGGTTTTTCCGCGGCACGCCGTTTCGGAGGCCGGATCCGGCCCGGTTTTTCCGCGGCACGCCGTTTCGGAGGCCGTATCCGGCCCGGTTTTTCCGCGGCACGCCCTTTCGGAGGCCGGATCCGGCCCGGTTTTTCCGCGGCACGCCGTTTCGGAGGCCGGATCCGGCCCGGTTTTTCCGCGGCACGCCGTTTCGGAGGTCGGATCCGGCCCGGTTTTTCCGCGGCACGCCGTTTCGGAGGCCGGATCCGGCCCGGTTTTCCGCGGCACGCCGTTTCGGAGGCCGGATCCGGCCGGTTTTTCCGCGGCACGCCGTTTCGGAGGCCGGATCCGGCCCGGTTTTTCCGCGGCACGCCGTTTCGGAGGCCGGATCCGGCCTGGTTTTTCGCCGCACGCCGTTTCGGAGGCCGGACCCGGCCCGGTTTTTCCGCGGCATGCCCTTTGGGAGGCCGGATCCGGCCCGGTTTTTCCGCGGCACGCCCTTTCGGAGGCCGGATCCGGCCCGGTTTTTCCGCGGCACGCCCTTTCGGAGGCCGGATCCGGCCCGGTTTTTCCGCGGCACGCCGTTTTGGAGGCCGGATCCGGCCCGGTTTTTCCGCGGCACGCCGTTTCGGAGGCCGGACCCGGCCCGGTTTTTCCGCGGCATGCCCTTTGGGAGGCCGGATCCGGCCCCGTGTTTCCGCGGCACGCCGTTTCGGAGGCCGGATGCGGCCCGGTTTTTCCGCGGCACGCCGTTTCGGAGGCCGTTTCCAGCCCGGTTTTCCGCGGCATGCCGTTTCGGAGGCCGGATCCGGCCCGGTTTTTCCGCGGCACGCCGTTTCGGAGGCCGGATCCGGCCCAGTTTTTCCGCGGCACGCCGTTTCGGAGGCCGGATCCGGCCCGGTTTTTCCGCGGCACGCCCTTTCGGAGGCCGGATCCGGCCCGGTTTTTCCGCGGCACGCCGTTTCGGAGGCCGGATCCGGCCCGGTTTTTCCGCGGCACGCCGTTTCGGAGGCCGGATCCGGCCCAGTTTTTCCGCGGCACGCCGTTTCGGAGGCCGGATCCGGCCCAGTTTTTCCGCGGCACGCCGTTTCGGAGGCCGGATCCGGCCCGGTTTTTCCGCGGCACGCCGTTTCGGAGGCCGGATCCGGCCCGGTTTTTCCGCGGCACGCCGTTTCGGAGGCCGGATCCGGCCCGGTTTTTCCGCGGCACGCCGTTTCGGAGGCCGGATCCGGCCCGGTTTTTCCGCCGCAAGCCGTTTCGGAGGCCGGATCCGGCCCGGTTTTTCCGCGGCACGCCGTTTCGGAGGCCGGATCCGGCCCGGTTTTTCCGCGGCACGCCGTTTCGGAGGCCGGATCCGGCCCGGTTTTTCCGCGGCACGCCGTTTCGGAGGCCGGATCCGGCCCGGTTTTTCCGCGGCACGCCGTTTCGGAGGCCGGATCCGGCCTGGTTTTTCCGCCGCACGCCGTTTCGGAGGCCGGACCCGGCCCGGTTTTTCCGCGGCACGCCCTTTGGGAGGCCGGATCTGGCCCGGTTTTTCCGCGGCACGCCGTTTCGGAGGCCGGATCCGGCCCCGTTTTTCCGCGGCACGCTGTTTCGGAGGCCGGATCCGGCCCGGTTTTTCCGCGGCACGCCGTATTGGAGGCCGGATCCGGCCCGGTTTTTCCGCGGCACGCCGTTTCGGAGGCCGGACCCGGCCCGGTTTTTCCGCGGCATGCCCTTTGGGAGGCCGGATCCGGCCCCGTGTTTCCGCGGCACGCCGTTTCGGAGGCCGGATGCGGCCCGGTTTTTCCGCGGCACGCCGTTTCGGAGGCCGTTTCCAGCCCGGTTTTTCCGCGGCACGCCGTTTCGGAGGCCGGATCCGGCCCGGTTTTTCCGCGGCACGCCGTTTCGGAGGCCGGATCCGGCCCGGTTTTTCCGCGGCATGCCCTTTGGGAGGCCGGATCCGGCCCGGTTTTTCCGCGGCACGCCGTTTCGGAGGCCGGATCCGGCCCGGTTTTTCCGCGGCACGCCGTTTCGGAGGCCGGATCCGGCCAGGTGTTTCCGCGGCACGCCGTTTCGGAGGCCGGATACGGCCCGGTTTTTCCGCGGCACGCCGTTTCGGAGGCCGGATCCGGCCCAGTTTTTCCGCCGCACGCCGTTATGGAGGCCGGATCCGGCCCAGTTTTTTCGCGGCACGCCGTTTCGGAGGCCGGATCCGGCCCGGTTTTTCCGCGGCACGCCGTTTCGGAGGCCGGATCCGGCCCGGTTTTTCCGCGGCACGCCGTTTCGGAGGCCGGATCCGGCCCGGTTTTTCCGCGGCACGCCGTTTCGGAGGCCGGATCCGGCCCGGTTTTTCCGCCGCAAGCCGTTTCGGAGGCCGGATCCGGCCCGGTTTTTCCGCGGCACGCCGTTTCGGAGGCCGGATCCGGCCCGGTTTTTCCGCGGCACGCCCTTTCGGAGGCCGGATCCGGCCCGGTTTTTCCGCGGCACGCCGTTTCGGAGGCCGGATCCGGCCCGGTTTTTCCGCGGCATGCCCTTTGGAAGGCTGGATCCGGCCCGGTGTTTCCGCGGCACGCCGTTTCGGAGGCCGGATCCGGCCCGGTTTTTCCGCGGCACGCCGTTTCGGAGGCCGAATCCGGCCCCGTTTTTCCGCGGCACGCCGTTTCGGAGGCCGGATCCGGCCCGGTTTTTCCGCCGCACGCCGTTTCGGAGGCCGGATCCGGCCCGGTTTTTCCGCGGCACGCCCTTTCGGAGGCCGGATCCGGCCCCGTTTTTCCGCGGCACGCCGTTTCGGAGGCCGGATCCGGCCCGGTTTTTCCGCGTCACGCCTTTAAGGAGGCTGGATCCGGCCCGGTTTTTCCGCGGCACGCCGTTTCGGAGGCCGGATCCGGTCCGTTTTTTCCGCGGCACGCCGTTTCGGAGGCCGGACCCGGCCCGGTTTTTCCGCGGCACTCCTTTTCCAAGGCCGGATCCGGTCTGGTTTTTCCTCAGCACGCCATTTCGGAGGCCGGATCCGGTCTGGTTTTTCCGCGGCACGCCGTTTCGGAGGCCGGATCCGGCCCGGTTTTTCCGCGGCACTCCTATTCCGAGGCTGGATCCGGTCTGGTTTTTCCGCGGCACGCCGTTTCGGAGGCCGGATCCGGTCCGGTTTTTCCGCGGCACGCCGTTTCGGAGGCCGGATCCGGCCCGGTTTTTCCGCGGCACGCCGTTTCGGAGGCCGTATCCGGCCCGGTTTTTCCGCGGCATGCCCTTTCGGAGGCCGGATCCGGCCCGGTTTTTCCGCGGCACGCCGTTTCGGAGGCCGGATCCGGCCCGGTTTTTCCGCGGCACGCCGTTTCGGAGGCCGGATCCGGCCCGGTTTTTCCGCGGCACGCCCTTTCGGAGGCCGGATCCGGCCCGGTTTTTCTGCGGCACGCCGTTTCGGAGGCCGGATCCGGCCCGGTTTTTCCGCGGCACGCCATTAAGGAGGCCGGATCCGGCCCGGTTTTTCCGCGGCACGCCGTTTCGGAGGCCGGATCCGGCCCGGTTTTTCCGCGGCACGCCGTTTCGGAGGCCGGATCCGGCCTGGTTTTTCCGCGGCACGCCGTTTTGGAGGCCGGATCCGGTCCGATTTTTCCGCGGCACGCCGTTTCGGAGGCCGGATCCGGCCCGGTTTTTCCGCGGCACTCCTTTTCTGAGGCCGGATCCGGTCTGGTTTTTCCTCAGCACGCCATTTCGGAGGCCGGATCCGGTCTGGTTTTTCCGCGGCACGCCGTTTCGGAGGCCGGATCCGGCCCGGTTTTTCCGCGGCACGCCGTTTCGGAGGCCGGATCCGGCCCGGTTTTTCCGCGGCACGCCGTTTCGGAGGCCGGATCCGGCCCGGTTTTTCCGCGGCACGCCGTTTCGGAGGCCGTATCCGGCCCGGTTTTTCCGCGGCATGCCCTTTCGGAGGCCGGATCCGGCCCGGTTTTTCCGCGGCACGCCGTTTCGGAGGCCGGATCCGGCCCGGTTTTTCCGCGGCACGCCGTTTCGGAGGCCGGATCCGGCCCGGTTTTTCCGCGGCACGCCCTTTCGGAGGCCGGATCCGGCCCGGTTTTTCTGCGGCACGCCGTTTCGGAGGCCGGATCCGGCCCGGTTTTTCCGCGGCACGCCATTAAGGAGGCCGGATCCGGCCCGGTTTTTCCGCGGCACGCCGTTTCGGAGGCCGGATCCGGCCCGGTTTTTCCGCGGCACGCCGTTTCGGAGGCCGGATCCGGCCTGGTTTTTCCGCGGCACGCCGTTTTGGAGGCCGGATCCGGTCCGATTTTTCCGCGGCACGCCGTTTCGGAGGCCGGATCCGGCCCGGTTTTTCCGCGGCACTCCTTTTCTGAGGCCGGATCCGGTCTGGTTTTTCCTCAGCACGCCATTTCGGAGGCCGGATCCGGTCTGGTTTTTCCGCGGCACGCCGTTTCGGAGGCCGGATCCGGCCCGGTTTTTCCGCGGCACGCCGTTTCGGAGGCCGGATCCGGCCCGGTTTTTCCGCGGCACGCCGTTTCGGAGGCCGGATCCGGCCCGGTTTTTCCGCGGCACGCCGTTTCGGAGGCCGGATCCGGCCCGGTTTTTCCGCGGCACGCCGTTTCGGAGGCCGGATCCGGCCCGGTTTTCCCGCGGCACGCCGTTTTGGAGGCCGGATCCGGCCCAGTTTTTCCGCGGCACGCCGTTTCGGAGGCCGGATCCGGCCCGGTTTTTCCGCGGCACGCCGTTTCGGAGGCCGGATCCGGCCCGGTTTTTCCGCGGCACGCCGTTTCGGAGGCCGGACCCGGCCCGGTTTTTCCGCGGCATGCCCTTTGGGAGGCCGGATCCGGCCCCGTGTTTCCGCGGCACGCCGTTTCGGAGGCCGGATCCGGCCCGGTTTTTCCGCGGCACGCCGTTTCGGAGGCCGGATCCGTCCCGGTTTTTCCGCCGCACGCCGTTTCGGAGGCCGGATCCGGCCCGGTTTTTCCGCCGCACGCCGTTTTGGAGGCCGGATCCGGCCTGGTTTTTCCGCCGCACGCCGTTTCGGAGGCCGGACCCGGCCCGGTTTTTCCGCGGCATGCCCTTTGGGAGGCCGGATCCGGCCCGGTTTTTACGCGGCACGCCCTTTCGGAGGCCGGATCCGGCCCAGTTTTTCCGCGGCACGCCGTTTCGGAGGCCGGATCCGGCCCGGTTTTTCCGCGGCACGCCGTTTCGGAGGCCGGATCCGGCCCGGTTTTTCCGCGGCACGCCGTTTCGGAGGCCGGACCCGGCCCGGTTTTTCCGCGGCATGCCCTTTGGGAGGCCGGATCCGGCTCCGTGTTTCCGCGGCACGCCGTTTCGGAGGCCGGATGCGGCCCGGTTTTTCCGCGGACGCCGTTTCGGAGGCCGGACCCGGCCCGGTTTTTCCGCGGCATGCCCTTTGGGAGGCCGGATCCGGCCCGGTGTTTCCGCGGCACGCCGTTTCGGAGGCCGGATCCGGCCCGGTGTTTCCGCGGCACGCCGTTTCGGAGGCCGGATCCGGCCCCGTTTTTCCGCGGCACGCCGTTTCGGAGGCCGGATCCGGCCCGGTTTTTCCGCGGCACGCCGTTTCGGAGGCCGGATCCGGCCCGGTTTTTCCGCGGCACGCCGTTTCGGAGGCCGGATCCGGCCCGGTTTTTCCGCGGCACGCCGTTTCGGAGGCCGGACCCGGCCCGGTTTTTCCGCGGCATGCCCTTTGGGAGGCCGGATCCGGCCCGGTTTTTCCGCGGCACGCCGTTTCGGAGGCCGGATCCGGCCCGGTTTTTCCGCGGCACGCCCTTTCGGAGGCCGGATCCGGCCCAGTTTTTCCGCGGCACGCCGTTCCGGAGGCCGGATGCGGCCCGGTTTTTCCGCGGCACGCCGTTTCGGAGGCCGGATGCGGCCCGGTTTTTCCGCGGCACGCCATTTCGGAGGCCGGATCCGGCCCGGTTTTTCCGCGGCATGCCCTTTGGGAGGCCGGATCCGGCCCGGTTTTTCCGCGGCACGCCCTTTCGGAGGCCGGATCCGGGCCGGTTTTTCCGCGGCACGCCCTTTCGGAGGCCGGATCCGGCCCGGTTTTTCCGCGGCACGCCGTTTAGGAGGCCGGATCCGGCCCGGTTTTTCCGCGGCATGCATTTTGGGAGGCCGGATCCGGCCCGGTTTTTCCGCGGCACGCTCTTTCGGAGGCCGGATCCGGCCCGGTTTTTCCGCGGCACGCCCTTTCGGAGGCCGGATCCGGCCCGGTTTTTCCGCGGCACGCCGTTTCGGAGGCCGGATCCGGCCCGGTTTTTCCGCGGAACGCCGTTTCGGAAGCCGGACCCGGCCCCGTTTTTCCGCGGCACGCCGTTTCGGAGGCCGGATCCGGCCCGGTTTTTCCGCGGCACGCCGTTTCGGAGGCCGGATCCGGCCCGGTTTTTCCGCGGCACGCCGTTTCGGAGGCCGGATCCGGCCCCGTTTTTTCCGCGGCACGCCCTTTCGGAGGCCGGATCCGGCCCGGTTTTTCCGCGGCACGCCGTTTCGGAGGCCGTTTCTGGCCCGGTTTTTCCGCGGCACGCCGTTTCGGAGGCCGGACCCGTCCCGGTTTTCCGCGGCACGCCGTTTCGGAGGCCGGATCCGGCCCGGTCTTTCCGCGGCACGCCCTTTCGGAGGCCGGATCCGGCCCGGTTTTTCCGCGGCACGCCCTTTCGGAGGCCGGATCCGGCCCGGTTTTGCCGCGGCACGCCGTTTCGGAGGCCAGATCCGGCCCGGTTTTTCCGCGGCACGCCGTTTCGGAGGCCGGATCCGGCCCGGTTTTTCCGCGGCACGCCGTTTCGGAGGCCGGATCCGGCCCGGTTTTTCCGCGGCACGCCGTTTCGGAGGCCGGATCCGGCCCCGTGTTTCCGCGGCACGCCGTTTCGGAGGCCGGACCCGGCCCGGTTTTTCCGCGGCACGCCGTTTCGGAGGCCGGATCCGGCCCGGTTTTTCCGCGGCACGCCGTTGCGGAGGCCGGATCCGGCCCGGTTTTTCCGCGGCACGCCGTTTCGGAGGCCGGATCCGGCCCGGTTTTTCCTCGGCACGCCGTTTCGGAGGCCCGATCCGGCCCGGTTTTTCCGCCGCACGCCGTTTCGGAGGCCGGATCCAGCCCGGTGTTTCCGCGGCACGCCGTTTCGGAGGCCGGATCCGGCCCGGTTTTTCCGCGGCACGCCGTTTCGGAGGCCGGATCCGGCCTGGTTTTTCCGCGGCACGCCGTTTCGGAGGCCGGATCCGGCCCGGTTTTTCCGCGGCACGCCGTTTCGGAGGCCGGATCCGGCCCGGTTTTTCCGCGGCACGCCGTTTCGGAGGCCGGATCCGGCCCGGTTTTTCCGCGGCACGCCGTTTCGGAGGCCGAATCCGGCCCGGTTTTTCCGCGGCACGCCGTTTCGGAGGCCGGATCCGGCCCGGTGTTTCCGCGGCACGCCGTTTCGGAGGCCAGATCCGGCCCGGTTTTTCCGCGGCACGCCGTTTCGGAGGCCGGATCCGGCCCGGTTTTTCCGCGGCACGCCCTTTCGGAGGCCGGATCCGGCTCTGTGTTTCCGCGGCACGCCGTTTCGGAGGCCGGATCCGGCCCGGTTTTTCCGCGGCACGCCCTTTCGGAGGCCGGATCCGGCCCGGTTTTTTCGCGGCACGCCGTTTCGGAGGCCGGATCCGGCCCGGTTTTTCCGCGGCACGCCCTTTCGGAGGCCGTATCCGGCCCGGTTTTTCCGCGGCACGCCGTTTCGGAGGCCGGATCCGGCCCGGTTTTTCCGCGGCACGCCGTTTCGGAGGCCGGATGCGGCCCGGTTTTTCCGCGGCACGCCGTTTCGGAGGCCGGATCCGGCCCGGTTTTTCCGCCGCACGCCGTTTCGGAGGCCGGATCCGGCCCGGTTTTTCCGCGGCACGCCGTTTCGGAGGCCGGATCCGGCCTGGTTTTTCCGCCGCACGCCGTTTCGGAGGCCGGACCCGGCCCGGTTTTTCCGCGGCATGCCCTTTGGGAGGCCGGATCCGGCCCGGTTTTTCCGCGGCACGCCCTTTCGGAGGCCGGATCCGGCCTGGTTTTTCCGCGGCACGCCGTTTCGGAGGCCGGATCCGGCCCGGTTTTTCCGCCGCAAGCCGTTTCGGAGGCCGGATCCGGCCCGGTTTTTCCGCGGCACGCCGTTTCGGAGGCCGGATCCGGCCCGGTTTTGCCGCGGCACGCCGTTTCGGAGGCCCGATCTGGCCCGGTTTTTCCGCGGCATGCCCTTTGGAAGGCCGGATCCGGCCCGGTGTTTCCGCGGCACGCCGTTTCGGAGGCCGGATCCGGCCCGGTTTTTCCGCGGCACGCCGTTTCGGAGGCCGAATCCGGCCCCGTTTTTCCGCGGCACGCCGTTTCGGAGGCCGGATCCGGCCCGGTTTTTCCGCCGCACGCCGTTTCGGAGGCCGGATCCGGCCCGGTTTTTCCGCGGCACGCCCTTTCGGAGGCCGGATCCGGCCCGGTTTTTCCGCGGCACGCCGTTTCGGAGGCCGGATCCGGCCCGGTTTTTCCGCGTCACGCCATTAAGGAGGCTGGATCCGGCCCGGTTTTTCCGTGGCACGCCGTTTCGGAGGCCGGATCCGGCCCGGTTTTTCCGCGGCACGCCGTTTCGGAGGCCGGATCCGGCCCGGTTTTTCCGCGGCACGCCGTTTCGGAGGCCGGATCCGGTCCGTTTTTTCCGCGGCACGCCGTTTCGGAGGCCGGACCCGGCCCGGTTTTTCCGCGGCACTCCTTTTCCAAGGCCGGATCCGGTCTGGTTTTTCCTCAGCACGCCATTTCGGAGGCCGGATCCGGTCTGGTTTTTCCGCGGCACGCCGTTTCGGAGGCCGGATCCGGCCCGGTTTTGCCGCGGCACTCCTATTCCGAGGCTGGATCCGGCCCGGTTTTTCCGCGGCACGCCGTTTCGGAGGCCGGATCCGGTCCGGTTTTTCCGCGGCACGCCGTTTCGGAGGCCGGATCCGGCCCGGTTTTTCCGCGGCACGCCGTTTCGGAGGCCGTATCCGGCCCGGTTTTTCCGCGGCATGCCCTTTGGGAGGCCGGATCCGGCCCGGTTTTTCCGCGGCACGCCGTTTCGGAGGCCGGATCCGGCCCGGTTTTTCCGCGGCACGCCCTTTCGGAGGCCGGATCCGGCCCAGTTTTTCCGCGGCACGCCGTTTCGGAGGCCGGATCCGGCCCGGTTTTTCCGCGGCACGCCATTAAGGAGGCCGGATCCGGCCCGGTTTTTCCGCGGCACTCCTTTTCTGAGGCCGGATCCGGTCTGGTTTTTCCTCAGCACGCCATTTCGGAGGCCGGATCCGGTCTGGTTTTTCCGCGGCACGCCCTTTCGGAGGCCGGATCCGGCCCGGTTTTTCCGCGGCATGCCCTTTGGGAGGCCGGATCCGGCCCGGTTTTTCCGCGGCACGCCGTTTCGGAGGCCGGATCCGGCCCGGTTTTTCCGCGGCACGCCGTTTCGGAGGCCGGATCCGGTCCGGTTTTTCCTCGGCACGCCGTTTCGGAGGCCCGATCCGTCCCGGTTTTTCCGCGGCACGCCGTTTCGGAGGCCGGATCCGGCCCGGTTTTTCCGCGGCACGCCGTTTCGGAGGCCGGATCCGGCCCGGTTTTTCCGCGGCACGCCGTTTCGGAGGCCGGATCCGGCCTGGTTTTTCCGCGGCACGCCCTTTCGGAGGCCGGACCCGTCCCGGTTTTTCCGCGGCATGCCCTTTGGGAGGCCGGATCCGGCCCGGTTTTTCCGCGGCACGCCCTTTCGGAGGCCGGATCCGGCCCGGTTTTTCCGCGGCACGCCGTTTCGGAGGCCGGATCCGGCCCGGTTTTTTCCGCGGCACGCCGTTTCGGAGGCCGGATCCGGCCCGGTTTTTCCGCGGCACGCCGTTTCGGAGGCCGGACCCGGCCCGGTTTTTCCGCGGCATGCCCTTTGGGAGGCCGGATCCGGCCCCGTGTTTCCGCGGCACGCCGTTTTGGAGGCCGGATCCGGCCCGGTTTTTCCGCGGCACGCCGTTTCGGAGGCCGGATCCGGCCCGGTTTTTCCGCGGCACGCCGTTTCGGAGGCCGGATCCGGCCCGGTTTTTTCCGCCGCACGCCGTTTCGGAGGCCGGATCCGGCCCGGTTTTTCCGCGGCACGCCGTTTCGGAGGCCGGATCCGGCCCGGTTTTTCCGCGGCACGCCGTTTCGGAGGCCGGATCCGGCCCGGTTTTTCCGCGGCACGCCGTTTCGGAGGCCGGATCCGGCCTGGTTTTTCCGCCGCACGCCGTTTCGGAGGCCGGACCCGGCCCGGTTTTTCCGCGGCATGCCCTTTGGGAGGCCGGATCCGGCCCGGTTTTTCCGCGGCACGCCCTTTCGGAGGCCGGATCCGGCCCGGTTTTTCCGCGGCACGCCGTTTCGGAGGCCGGATCCGGCCCGGTTTTTCCGCGGCACGCCATTAAGGAGGCCGGATCCGGCCCGGTTTTTCCGCGGCACGCCGTTTCGGAGGCCGGATCCGGCTCTGTGTTTCCGCGGCACGCCGTTTCGGAGGCCGGATCCGGCCCGGTTTTTCCGCCGCACGCCGTTTCGGAGGCCGGACCCGGCCCGGTTTTTCCACGGCACTCCTTTTCCAAGGCCGGATCCGGTCTGGTTTTTCCTCAGCACGCCATTTCGGAGGCCGGATCCGGTCTGGTTTTTCCGCGTCACGCCGTTTCGGAGGCCGGATCCGGCCCGGTTTTGCCGCGGCACTCCTATTCCGAGGCTGGATCCGGCCCGTTTTTTCCGCGGCACGCCGTTTCGGAGGCCGGATCCGGTCCGGTTTTTCCGCGGCACGCCGTTTCGGAGGCCGGATCCGGCCCGGTTTTTCCGCGGCACGCCGTTTCGGAGGCCGTATCCGGCCCGGTTTTTCCGCGGCATGCCCTTTCGGAGGCCGGATCCGGCCCGGTTTTTCCGCGGCACGCCGTTTCGGAGGCCGGATCCGGCCCGGTTTTTCCGCCGCACGCCGTTTCGGAGGCCGGATCCGGCCCGGTTTTTCCGCGGCACGCCCTTTCGGAGGCCGGATCCGGCCCAGTTTTTCTGCGGCACGCCGTTTAGGAGGCCGGATCCGGCCCGGTTTTTCCGCGGCACGCCATTAAGGAGGCCGGATCCGGCCCGGTTTTTCCGCGGCACTCCTTTTCTGAGGCCGGATCCGGTCTGGTTTTTCCTCAGCACGCCATTTCGGAGGCCGGATCCGGCCCCGTTTTTCCGCGGCACGCCGTTTCGGAGGCCGGATCCGGCCCGGTTTTTCCGCGGCACGCCCTTTCGGAGGCCGGATCCGGCCCGGTTTTTCCGCGGCACGCCGTTTCGGAGGCCGGATCCGGCCCGGTTTTTCCGCGGCACGCCGTTTCGGAGGCCGGATCCGGCCCGGTTTTTCCGCGGCACGCCGTTTCGGAGGCCAGATCCGTCCCGGTTTTTCCGCGGCACGCCGTTTCGGAGGCCGGATCCGGCCCGGTTTTTTCCGCGGCACGCCGTTTCGGAGGCCGGATCCGGCCCGGTTTTTCCGCCGCACGCCGTTTCGGAGGCCGGATCCGGCCCGGTTTTTTCCGCGGCACGCCGTTTCGGAGGCCGGATCCGGCCTGGTTTTTCCGCGGCACGCCGTTTCGGAGGCCGGACCCGGCCCGGTTTTTTCCGCGGCATGCCCTTTGGGAGGCCGGATCCGGCCCGGTTTTTCCGCGGCACGCCCTTTCGGAGGCCGGATCCGGCCCGGTTTTTCCGCGGCACGCCGTTTCGGAGGCCGGATCCGGCCCGGTTTTTCCGCGGCACGCCGTTTCGGAGGCCGGACCCGGCCCGGTTTTTCCGCGGCATGCCCTTTGGGAGGCCGGATCCGGCCCCGTGTTTCCGCGGCACGCCGTTTCGGAGGCCGGATCCGGCCCGGTTTTTTCCGCGGCACGCCGTTTCGGAGGCCGGATCCGGCCCGGTTTTTTCCGCGGCACGCCGTTTCGGAGGCCGGATCCGGCCCGGTTTTTTCCGCGGCACGCCGTTTCGGAGGCCGGATCCGGCCCGGTTTTTCCGCCGCACGCCGTTTCGGAGGCCGGATCCGGCCCGGTTTTTCCGCGGCACGCCGTTTCGGAGGCCGGATCCGGCCCGGTTTTTCCGCGGCACGCCGTTTCGGAGGCCGGATCCGGCCTGGTTTTTCCGCCGCACGCCGTTTCGGAGGCCGGACCCGGCCCGGTTTTTCCGCGGCATGCCCTTTGGGAGGCCGGATCCGGCCCGGTTTTTCCGCGGCACGCCCTTTCGGAGGCCGGATCCGGCCCGGTTTTTTCCGCGGCACGCCGTTTCGGAGGCCGGATCCGGCCCGGTTTTTCCGCGGCACGCCATTAAGGAGGCCGGATCCGGCCCGGTTTTTCCGCGGCACGCCGTTTCGGAGGCCGGATCCGGCCCGGTTTTTCCGCGGCACGCCCTTTCGGAGGCCGGATCCGGCCCGGTTTTTCCGCGGCACGCCGTTTCGGAGGCCGGATCCGGCCCGGTTTTTCCGCGGCACGCCGTTTCGGAGGCCGGATCCGGCCCGGTTTTTCCGCGGCACGCCGTTTCGGAGGCCGGATCCGGCCCGTTTTTTCCGCCGCACGCCGTTTCGGAGGCCGGATCCGGCCCGGTTTTTCCGCGGCACGCCGTTTCGGAGGCCGGATCCGGCCCGGTTTTTCCACGGCACGCCGTTTCGGAGGCCGGATCCGGCACCGTTTTTCCGCGGCACGCCGTTTCGGAGGCCGGATCCGGCCCGGTTTTTCCGTGGCACGCCGTTTCGGAGGCCGGATCCGGCCCGGTTTTTCCGCGGCACGCCCTTTCGGAGGCCGGATCCGGCCCGGTTTTTCCGCGGCACGCCGTTTCGGAGGCCCGATCCGGCCCGGTTTTTCCGCGGCATGCCCTTTGGAAGGCCGGATCCGGCCCGGTTTTTCCGCGGCACGCCGTTTCGGAGGCCGAATCCGGCCCGGTTTTTCCGCAGCACGCCGTTTCGGAGGCCGGATCCGGCCCGGTTTTTCCGCGGCACGCCGTTTCGGAGGCCGGATCCGGCCCGTTTTTACCGCGGCACGCCGTTTCGGAGGCCGAATCCGGCCCCGTTTTTTCCGCGGCACGCCGTTTCGGAGGCTGGATCCGGCCCGGTTTTTCCGTGGCACGCCGTTTCGGAGGCCGGATCCGGCCCGGTTTTTCCGCGGCACGCCGTTTCGGAGGCCGGATCCGGCCCGGTTTTTCCGCGGCACGCCGTTTCGGAGGCCGGATCCGGCCTGATTTTTCCGCCGCACGCCGTTTCGGAGGCCGGATCCGGCCCGGTTTTTTCCGCGGCACGCCGTTTCGGAGGCCGGATCCGGCCCCGTTTTTCCGCGGCACGCCCTTTCGGAGGCCGGATCCGGCCCGGTTTTTTCCGCGGCACGCCGTTTCGGAGGCCGGACCCGGCCCGGTTTTTCCGCGGAATGCCCTTTGGGAGGCCGGATCCGGCCCCGTGTTTCCGCGGCACGCCGTTTCGGAGGCCGGATCCGGCCAGGTGTTTCCGCGGCACGCCGTTTCGGAGGCCGGATCCGGCCCGGTTTTTCCGCGGCACGCCGTTTCGGAGGCCGGATCCGGCCCAGTTTTTCCGCCGCACGCCGTTTCGGAGGCCGGATCCGGCCCAGTTTTTTCACGGCACGCCGTTTCGGAGGCTGGATCCAGCCCGGTTTTTCCGCGGCACGCCGTTTCGGAGGCCGGATCGGGCCCGGTTTTTCCGCGGCACGCCGTTTCGGAGGCCGGATCCGGCCCGGTTTTTCCGCGGCACGCCGTTTCGGAGGCCGGATCCGGCCCGGTTTTTTCCGTCGCAAGCCGTTTCGGAGGCCGGATCCGGCCCGGTTTTTCCGCGGCATGCCGTTTCGGAGGCCGGATCCGGCCCGGTTTTTCCGCCGCACGCCCTTTCGGAGGCCGGATCTGGCCCGGTTTTTCCGCGGCACGCCGTTTCGGAGGCCGGATCCGGCCCGGTTTTTCCGCGGCACGCCGTTTCGGAGGCCGGATCCGGCCCGGTTTTTCCGCGGCACGCCTTTTTCGAGGCCGGATCTGGTCTGGTTTTTCCTCGGCACGCCATTTCGGAGGCCGGATCCGGCCCCGTTTTTCCGCCGCACGCCGTTTCGGAGGCCGGATCCGGCCCGGTTTTTCCGCGGCACGCCCTTTCGGAGGCCGGATCCGGCCCGGTTTTTCCGCGGCACGCCGTTTCGGAGGCCGGATCCGGCCCGGTTTTTCCGCGGCACGCCATAAAGGAGGCTGGATCCGGCCCGGTTTTTCCGTGGCACGCCGTTTCGGAGGCCGGATCCGGCCCGGTTTTTCCGCGGCACGCCGTTTCGGAGGCCGGATCCGGTCCGTTTTTTCCGCGGCACGCCGTTTCGGAGGCCGGATCCGGCCCGGTTTTTCCGCGGCACTCCTTTTCCAAGGCCGGATCCGGTCTGGTTTTTCCTCAGCACGCCATTTCGGAGGCCGGATCCGGTCTGGTTTTTCCGCGGCACGCCATTAAGGAGGCCGGATCCGGCCCGGTTTTTCCGCGGCACGCCGTTTCGGAGGCCGGATCCGGCCCGGTTTTTCCTCGGCACGCCGTTTCGGAGGCCGGACCCGGCCCGGTTTTTTCCGCGGAATGCCCTTTGGGAGGCCGGATCCGGCCCCGTGTTTCCGCGGCACGCCGTTTCGGAGGCCGGATCCGGCCCGGTTTTTCCGCGGCACGCCCTTTCGGGGGCCGGATCCGGCCCGGTTTTTTCCGCGGCACGCCGTTTCGGAGGCCGGATCCGGCCCGGTTTTTCCGCGGCACGCCGTTTCGGAGGCCGGATCCGGCCCGGTTTTTCCGCCGCACGCCGTTTCGGAGGCCGGATCCGGCCCGGTTTTTCCGCGGCACGCCCTTTCGGAGGCCGGATCTGGTCTGGTTTTTCCTCGGCACGCCATTTCGGAGGCCGGATCCGGCCCCGTTTTTCCGCGGCACGCCGTTTCAGAGGCCGGATCCGGCCCGGTTTTTTCCGCGGCACGCCGTTTCGGAGGCCGGATCCGGCCCGGTTTTTCCGCGGCACGCCGTTTCGGAGGCCGGATCCGGCCCGGTTTTTCCGCGGCACGCCATTAAGGAGGCTGGATCCGGCCCGGTTTTTCCGTGGCACGCCGTTTCGGAGGCCGGATCCGGCCCGGTTTTTCCGCGGCACGCCGTTTCGGAGGCCGGATCCGGTCCGTTTTTTCCGCGGCACGCCGTTTCGGAGGCCGAATCCGGCCCGGTTTTTCCGCGGCACTCCTTTTCCAAGGCCGGATCCGGTCTGGTTTTTCCTCAGCACGCCATTTCGGAGGCCGGATCCGGTCTGGTTTTTCCGCGGCACGCCCTTTCGGAGGCCGGATCCGGCCCGGTTTTTCCGCGGCACGCCGTTTCGGAGGCCGGATCCGGCCTGATTTTTCCGCCGCACGCCGTTTCGGAGGCCAGACCCGGCCCGGTTTTTCCGCGGCATGCCCTTTGGGAGGCCGGATCCGGCCCCGGTTTTTCCGCGGCACGCCGTTTCGGAGGCCGGATCCGGCCCGGTTTTTCCGCGGCACGCCGTTTCGGAGGCCGGATCCGGCCCCGTTTTTCCGCGGCACGCCCTTTCGGAGGCCGGATCCGGCCCGGTTTTTTCCGCGGCACGCCGTTTCGGAGGCCGGACCCGGCCCGGTTTTTCCGCGGAATGCCCTTTGGGAGGCCGGATCCGGCCCGGTTTTTCCGCGGCACGCCGTTTCGGAGGCCGGATCCGGCCCGGTTTTTCCGCGGCACGCCCTTTCAGGGGCCGGATCCGGCCCGCTTTTTCCGCGGCACGCCGTTTCGGAGGCCGGATCCGGCCCGGTTTTTCCGCGGCACGCCGTTTCGGAGGCCGGATCCGGCCCGGTTTTTCCGCGGCACGCCGTTTCGGAGGCCGGATCCGGCCCGGTTTTTCCGCGGCACGCCCTTTCGGAGGCCGGATCCGGCCCGGTTTTTCCGCGGCACGCCCTTTCGGAGGCCGGATCCGGCCTGGTTTTTCCGCGGCACGCCGTTTCGGAGGCCGGATGCGGCCCGGTTTTTCCGCGGCACGCCGTTTCGGAGGCCGGATCCGGCCCGGTGTTTCCGCGGCACGCCGTTTCGGAGGCCGGATCCGGCCCGGTTTTTCCGCGGCACGCCGTTTTGGAGGCCGGATCCGGCCCGGTTTTTCCGCGGCACGCCCTTTCGGAGGCCGGATCCGGCCCGGTTTTTCCGCGGCACGCCGTTTCGGAGGCCGGATCTGGCCCGGTTTTGCCACGGCACGCCGTTTCGGAGGCCGGATCCGGTCCGCTTTTTCCGCGGCACGCCGTTTCGGAGGCCGGATCCGGCCCGGTTTTTCCGCGGCACGCCCTTTCGGAGGCCGGATCCGGCCCGGTTTTTCCGCGGCACGCCGTTTCGGAGGCCGGATCCGGCCCGGTTTTTCCGCGGCACGCCGTTTCGGAGGCCGGATCCGGCCCGGTTTTTCCGCGGCACGCCGTTTCGGAGGCCGGATCCGGCCCGGTTTTTCCGCCGCACGCCGTTTCGGAGGCCGGATCCGGCCCGGTTTTTCCGCGGCACGCCGTTTCGGAGGCCGGATCCGGCCCGGTTTTTCCGCCGCACGCCGTTTCGGAGGCCGGATCCGGCCCGGTTTTTCCGCGGCACGCCGTTTTGGAGGCCGGATCCGGCCCGGTTTTTCCGCGGCACGCCCTTTCGGAGGCCGGATCCGGCCCGGTTTTTCCGCGGCACGCCGTTTCGGAGGCCGGATCCGGCCCGGTTTTTCCACGGCACGCCGTTTCGGAGGCCGGATCCGGCCCGGTTTTTCCGCGGCACGCCGTTTCGGAGGCCGGATCCGGCCCGGTTTTTCCGCGGCACGCCCTTTCGGAGGCCGGATCCGGCCCGGTTTTTCCGCGGCACGCCCTTTCGGAGGCCAGATCCGGTCCGGTTTTTCCTCGGCACGCCGTTTCGGAGGCCCGATCCGGCCCGGTTTTTCCGCCGCACGCCGTTTCGGAGGCCGGATCCGGCCCGGTTTTTCCGCGGCACGCCCTTTCGGAGGCCGGATCCGGCCCGGTTTTTCCGCGGCACGCCGTTGCGGAGGCCGGATCCGGCCACGTTTTTCCGCGGCACGCCCTTTGGGAGGCCGGATCCGGCCCGGTTTTTCCGCGGCACGCCCTTTCGGAGGCCGGATCCGGCCTGGTTTTTCCGCCGCACGCCGTTTCGGAGGCCGTTTCCGGCCCAGTTTTTCCGCGGCACGCCCTTTGGGAGGCCGGATCCGGCCCGGTGTTTCCGCGGCACGCCGTTTCGGAGGCCGGATCCGGCCCGGTTTTTCCGCGGCACGCCCTTTCGGAGGCCGGATCCGGCCCGGTTTTTCCGCGGCACGCTGTTTCGGAGGCCGGATCCGGCCCGGTTTTTCCGCCGCACGCCCTTTCGGAGGCCGGATCCGGCCCGGTTTTTCCGCCGCACGCCGTTTCGGAGGCCGGATCCGGCCCGGTTTTTCCGCCGCACGCCGTTTCGGAGGCCGGATCCGGCCCGGTTTTTCCGCGGCACGCCGTTTCGGAGGCCGGATCCGGCCCGGTTTTTCCGCGGCACGCCGTTTCGGAGGCCGGATCCGGCCCGGTTTTTCCGCGGCACGCCCTTTCGGAGGCCGGATCCGGCCCGGTTTTTCCGCGGCACGCCCTTTCGGAGGCCGGATCCGGCCCGGTTTTTCCGCGGCACGCCGTTTCGGAGGCCGGATCCGGCCCGGTTTTTCCGCGGCATGCCGTTTCGGAGGCCGGATCCGGCCCGGTTTTTCCGCGGCACGCCGTTTCGGAGGCCCGATCCGGTCCGGTTTTTCCTCGGCACGCCGTTTCGGAGGCCCGATCCGGCCCGGTTTTTCCGCGGCACGCCGTTTTGGAGGCCGGATCCGGCCCGGTTTTTCCGCGGCACGCCCTTTCGGAGGCCGGATCCGGCCCCGTTTTTCCGCGGCACGCCATTTCGGAGGCCGGATCCGGCCCGGTTTTTCCGCGGCACGCCGTTTCGGAGGCCGGATCCGGCCTGGTTTTTCCGCCGCATGCCGTTTCGGAGGCCGTTTCTGGCCCAGTTTTTCCGCGGCGTGCCCTTTGGGAGGCCGGATCCGGCCCGGTGTTTCCGCGGCACGCCCTTTCGGAGGCCGGATCCGGCCCGGTTTTTCCGCGGCACGCCGTTTCGGAGGCCGGATCCGGCCCGGTTTTTCCGCGGCACGCCGTTTCGGAGGCCGGATCCGGCCCGGTTTTTCCGCGGCACGCCCTTTCGGAGGCCGGATCCGGCCCGGTTTTTCCGCGGCACGCCCTTTCGGAGGCCGGATCCGGCCCGGTTTTTCCGCGGCACGCCGTTTCGGAGGCCGGATCCGGCCCGGTTTTTCCGCGGCACGCCGTTTCGGAGGCCGGATGCGGCCCGGTTTTTCCGCGGCACGCCGTTTCGGAGGCCGGATCCGTCCCGGTTTTTCCGCGGCACGCCATTTCGGAGGCCGGATCCGACCCGGTTTTTCCGCGGCACGCCGTTTCGGAGGCCGGATCCGGCCCGGTTTTTCCGCGGCACGCCGTTTCGGAGGCCGGATCCGGCCCGGTTTTTCCGCGGCACGCCGTTTCGGAGGCCGGATCCGGCCCGGTTTTTCCGCGGCACGCCGTTTCGGAGGCCGGATCCGGCCCGGTTTTTCCGCGGCACTCCTTTTCCAAGGCCGGATCCGGTCTGGTTTTTCCTCAGCACGCCGTTTCGGAGGCCGTATCCGGTCTGGTTTTTCCGCGGCACGCCGTTTCGGAGGCCGGATCCGGCCCGGTTTTTCCGCGGCACGCCGTTTCGGAGGCCGGATCCGGCCTGATTTTTCCGCCGCACGCCGTTTCGGAGGCCGGACCCGGCCCGGTTTTTCTGCGGCACGCCGTTTCGGAGGCCGGATCCGGCCCGGTTTTTCCGCGGCACGCCGTTTCGGAGGCCGGATCCGGCCCGGTTTTTCCGCGGCACGCCCTTTCGGAGGCCGGATCCGGCCCGGTTTTTCCGCGGCACGCCGTTTCGGAGGCCGGATCCGGCCCGGTTTTTCCGCGGCACGCCGTTTCGGAGGCCGGATCCGGCACGGTTTTTCCGCGGCACGCCGTTTCGGAGGCCGGATCCGGCCCGGTTTTTCCGCCGCACGCCGTTTCGGAGGCCGGATCCGGCCCGGTTTTTCCGCCGCACGCCGTTTCGGAGGCCGGATCCGGCCCGGTTTTTCCGCGGCACGCCCTTTCGGAGGCCGGATCCGGCCCAGTTTTTCCGCGGCACGCCGTTTCGGAGGCCGGATCCGGCCCGGTTTTTCCGCGGCACGCCGTTTCGGAGGCCGGATCCGGCCCGGTTTTTCCGCGGCACGCCCTTTCGGAGGCCGGATCCGGCCCGGTTTTTTCCGCGGCACGCCGTTTCGGAGGCCGGATCCGGCCCGGTTTTTCCGCGGCACGCCGTTTCGGAGGCCGGATCCGGCCCGGTTTTTCCGCGGCACGCCGTTTCGGAGGCCGGATCCGGCCCGGTTTTTCCGCGGCACGCCGTTTCGGAGGCCGGATCCGGACCGGTTTTTCCGCGGCACGCCGTTTCGGAGGCCGGATCCGGCCCGGTTTTTCCGCGGCACGCCGTTTCGGAGGCCGGATCCGGCCCGGTTTTTCCGCGGCACGCCGTTTCGGAGGCCGGATCCGGCCCGGTTTTTCCGCGGCACGCCGTTTCGGAGGCCGGATCCGGCCCGGTTTTTCCGCGGCACGCCCTTTCGGAGGCCGGATCCGGCCCGGTTTTTCCGCGGCACGCCCTTTCGGAGGCCGGATCCGGCCCGGTTTTTCCGCGGCACGCCCTTTCGGAGGCCGGATCCAGCCCGGTTTTTCCGCGGCACGCCGTTTCGGAGGCCGGATCCGGCCCGGTTTTTTCCGCGGCACGCCCTTTCGGAGGCCGGATCCGGCCCGGTTTTTCCGCGGCACGCCCTTTCGGAGGTCGGATCCAGCCCGGTTTTTCCGCGGCACGCCGTTTCGGAGGCCGGATCCGGCCCGGTTTTTCCGCGGCACGCCCTTTCGGAGGCCCGATCCGGTCCGCTTTTTCCGCGGCACGCCGTTTCGGAGGCCCGATCCGGCCCGGTTTTTCCGCGGCACGCCGTTGCGGAGGCCGGATCCGGCCCCGTTTTTCCGCGGCACGCCGTTTCGGAGGCCGGATCCGGCCCGGTTTTTCCGCGGCACGCCCTTTCGGAGGCCGGATCCGGCCCGGTTTTTCCGCGGCACGCCATTTCGGAGGCCGGATCCGGCCCGGTTTTTCCGCGGCACGCCGTTTCGGAGGCCGGATCCGGCCCGGTTTTTCCGCGGCACGCCGTTTCGGAGGCCGGATCCGGCCCGGTTTTTCCGCGGCACTCCTTTTCCAAGGCCGGATCCGGTCTGGTTTTTCCTCAGCACGCCGTTTCGGAGGCCGTATCCGGTCTGGTTTTTCCGCGGCACGCCGTTTCGGAGGCCGGATCCGGCCCGGTTTTTCCGCGGCACGCCGTTTCGGAGGCCGGATCCGGCCTGATTTTTCCGCCGCACGCCGTTTCGGAGGCCGGACCCGGCCCGGTTTTTCCGCGGCATGCCCTTTGGGAGGCCGGATCCGGCCCGGTTTTTCCGCGGCACGCCGTTTCGGAGGCCGGATCCGGCCCGGTTTTTCCGCGGCACGCCGTTTCGGAGGCCGGATGCGGCCCGGTTTTTTCCGCGGCACGCCCTTTCGGAGGCCGGATCCGGCCCGGTTTTTCCGCGGCACGCCGTTTCGGAGGCCGGACCCGGCCCGGTTTTTCCGCGGAATGCCCTTTGGGAGGCCGGATCCGGCCCCGTGTTTCCGCGGCACGCCGTTTCGGAGGCCGGATCCGGCCCGGTTTTTCCGCGGCACGCCCTTTCGGGGGCCGGATCCGGCCCGGTTTTTCCGCGGCACGCCGTTTCGGAGGCCGGATCCGGCCCGGTTTTTCTCCGCCGCACGCCGTTTCGGAGGCCGGATCCGGCCCGGTTTTTTCCGCCGCACGCCGTTTCGGAGGCCGGATCCGGCCCGGTTTTTCCGCGGCACGCCGTTTCGGAGGCCGGATCCGGCACGGTTTTTCCGCGGCACGCCCTTTCGGAGGCCGGATCCGGCCTGGTTTTTCCGCGGGCACGCCGTTTCGGAGGCCGGATGCGGCCCGGTTTTTTCCGCGGCACGCCGTTTCGGAGGCCGGATCCGGCCCGGTGTTTCCGCGGCACGCCGTTTCGGAGGCCGGATCCGGCCCGGTTTTTCCGCGGCACGCCGTTTCGGAGGCCGGATCCGGCCCGGTTTTTCCGCGGCACGCCCTTTCGGAGGCCGGGTCCCGGCCCGGTTTTCCGCGGCACGGCCGTTTCGGAGGCCGGATCCGGCCCGGTTTTGCCGCGGCACGCCGTTTCGGAGGCCGGATCCGGCCCGGTTTTTTCCGCGGAACGCCGTTTCGGAGGCCGGATCCGGCCCGGTTTTTCCGCGGCACGCCCTTTCGGAGGCCGGATCCGGCCCGGTTTTTCCGCGGCACGCCGTTTCGGAGGCCGGATCCGGCCCGGTTTTTCCGCCGCACGCCGTTTCGGAGGCCGGATCCGGCCCGGTTTTTTCCGCCGCACGCCGTTTCGGAGGCCGGATCCGGCCCGGTTTTTCCGCGGCACGCCGTTTCGGAGGCCGGATCCGGCACGGTTTTTCCGCGGCACGCCCTTTCGGAGGCCGGATCCGGCCTGGTTTTTCCGCGGCACGCCGTTTCGGAGGCCGGATGCGGCCCGGTTTTTCCGCGGCACGCCGTTTCGGAGGCCGGATCCGGCCCGGTGTTTCCGCGGCACGCCGTTTCGGAGGCCGGATCCGGCCCGGGTTTTTCCGCGGCACGCCGTTTCGGAGGCCGGATCCGGCCCGGTTTTTCCGCGGCACGCCCTTTCGGAGGCCGGGGTCCGGCCCGGTTTTTCCGCGGCACGCCGTTTCGGAGGCCGGATCCGGCCCGGTTTTGCCGCGGCACGCCGTTTCGGAGGGCCGGATCCGGCCCGGTTTTTCCCGCGAACGCCGTTTCGGAGGCCGGATCCGGCCCGGTTTTTCCGCGGCACGCCCTTTCGGAGGCCGGATCCGGCCCGGTTTTTCCGCGGCACGCCGTTTCGGAGGCCGGATCCGGCCCGGTTTTTTCCGCCGCACGCCGTTTCGGAGGCCGGATCCGGCCCGGTTTTTCCGCCGCACGCCGTTTCGGAGGCCGGATCCGGCCCGGTTTTTCCGCCGCACGCCGTTTCGGAGGACGGATCCGGCCCGGTTTTTCCGCGGCACGCCGTTTCGGAGGCCGGATCGGCCCAGTTTTTCCGCCGCACGCCGTTTCGGAGGCCGGATCCGGCCCGGTTTTTTCCGTGGCACGCCGTTTCGGAGGCGGATCCGGCCCCGGTTTTTCCGTGGCACGCCGTTTCGGAGGCCGGATCCGGCCCGGTTTTTCCGCGGCACGCCCGTTTCGGAGGCCGGATCCGGCCCGGTTTTTCCGCGGCACGCCCTTTTCGGAGGCCGGATCCGGCCCGGTTTTTCCGCTGCACGCCGTTTCGGAGGCCGGATCCGGCCCGGTTTTTCCGCGGCACGCCGTTTCGGAGGCCGGATCCGGCCCGGTTTTTCCGCGGCACGCCGTTTCGGGAGGCCGGATCCGGCCCGGTGTTTCCCGCGGCACGCCGTTTCGGAGGCCGGATCCGGCCCGGTTTTTCCGCGGCACGCCGTTTTGGAGGCCGGATCCGGCCCGGTTTTTCCGCGGCACGCCCTTTCGGAGGCCGGATCCGGCCCGGTTTTTCCGCGGCACGCCGTTTCGGAGGCCAGATCCGGCCCGGTTTTTCCGCGGCACGCCCGTTTCGGAGGCCGGATCCGGCCCGGTTTTTCCGCGGCACGCCCTTTCGGAGGCCGGATCCGGCCCGGTTTTTTCCGCGGCACGCCGTTTCGGAGGCCGGATCCGGCCCGGTTTTTCCGCGGCACGCCGTTTCGGAGGCCGGATCCGGCCCGGTTTTTCCGCGGCACGCCGTTTCGGAGGCCGGATCCGGCCCGGTTTTTCCGCGGCATGCCCTTTGGGAGGCCGGATCCGGCCCGGTGTTTCCGCGGCACGCCGTTTCGGAGGCCGGATCCGGCCCGGTTTTTCCGCGGCACGCCCTTTCGGAGGCCGGATCCGGCCCGGTTTTTCCGCGGCACGCCGTTTCGGAGGCCGGATCCGGCCCGGTTTTTCCTCGGCACGCCTTTTCCGAGGCCGGATCCGGCCCGGTTTTTCCGCGGCACGCCGTTTCGGAGGCCGGATCCGGCCCGGTTTTTCCGCGGCACGCCGTTTCGGAGGCCGGATGCGGCCCGGTTTTTCCGCGGCACGCCGTTTCGGAGGCCGGATCCGTCCCGGTTTTTCCGCGGCACGCCATTTCGGAGGCCGGATCCGACCCGGTTTTTCCGCGGCACGCCGTTTCGGAGGCCGGATCCGGCCCGGTTTTTCCGCGGCACGCCGTTTCGGAGGCCGGATCCGGCCCGGTTTTTTCCGCGGCACGCCGTTTCGGAGGCCGGATCCGGAACCGGTTTTTCCGCGGCACGCCGTTTCGGAGGCCGGATCCGGCCCGGTTTTTCCGCGGCACGCCGTTTCGGAGGCCGGATCCGGCCCGGTTTTTCCGCGGCACGCCCTTTGGGAGGCCGGATCCGGCCCGGTTTTTCCGCGGCATGCCCTTTGGAAGGCCGGATCCGGCCCGGTGTTTCCGCGGCACGCCGTTTCGGAGGCCGAATCCGGCCCGGTTTTGCCGCGGCACGCCGTTTCGGAGGCCGGATCCGGCCCGGTTTTTCCGCGGCACGCCGTTTCGGAGGCCGGATTCCGGCCCGGTTTTTCCGCGGCACGCCCTTTGGGAGGCCGGATCCGGCCCGGTTTTTCCGCGGCATGCCCTTTGGAAGGCCGGATCCGGCCCGGTGTTTCCGCGGCACGCCGTTTCGGAGGCCGAATCCGTCCCGGTTTTGCCGCGGCACGCCGTTTCGGAGGCCGGATCCGGCCCGGTTTTTCCGCGGCACGCCGTTTCGGAGGCCGGATCCGGCCCGTTTTTTTCCGCGGCACGCCGTTTCGGAGGCCGAATCCGGCCCCGTTTTTCCGCGGCACGCCGTTTCGGAGGCCGGATCCGGCCCGGTTTTTCCGCGGCACGCCGTTTCGGAGGCCGGATCCGGCCCGGTTTTTCCGCGGCATGCCGTTTCGGAGGCCGGATCCGGCCCGGTTTTTCCGCCGCACGCCCTTTCGGAGGCCGGATCTGGCCCGGTTTTTCCGCGGCACGCCGTTTCGGAGGCCCGAATCCGGCCCCGGTTTTGCCGCGGCACGCCGTTTCGGAGGCCGGATCCGGCCCGGTTTTTCCGCCGCACGCCGTTTCGGAGGCCCGATCCGGTCCGGTTTTTCCTCGGCACGCCATTTCGGAGGCCGGATCCGGCCCGGTTTTTCCGCGGCACGCCGTTTCGGAGGCCGGATCCGGCCCGGTTTTTCCGCGGCACGCCCTTTCGGAGGCCGGATCCGGCCCGGTTTTTCCGCGGCACGCCGTTTCGGAGGCCGGATCCGGCCCCGGTTTTTCCGCGGCACGCCATTAAGGAGGCTGGATCCGGCCCGTTTTTCCGTGGCACGCCCGTTTCGGAGGCCGGATCCGGCCCGGTTTTTCCGCGGCACGCCGTTTCGGAGGCCGGATCCGGTCCGTTTTTTCCGCGGCACGCCGTTTCGGAGGCCGGATCCGGCCCGGTTTTTCCGCGGCACTCCTTTTCCATGGCCGGATCCGGTCTGGTTTTTCCGCGGCACGCCGTTTCGGAGGCCGGATCCGGTCTGGTTTTTCCGCGGCACGCCGTTTCGGAGGCCGGATCCGGCCCGGTTTTTCCGCGGCACGCCGTTTCGGAGGCCGGATCCGGCCTGATTTTTCCGCCGCACGCCGTTTCGGAGGCCGGACCCGGCCCGGTTTTTCCGCGGCATGCCCTTTGGGAGGCCGGATCCGGCCCGGTTTTTTCCGCGGCACGCCGTTTCGGAGGCCGGATCCGGCCCCGTTTTCCGCGGCACGCCGTTTCGGAGGCCGGATCCGGCCCGGTTTTTCCGCGGCACGCCGTTTCGGAGGCCGGACCCGGCCCGGTTTTTCCGCGGAATGCCCTTTGGGAGGCCGGATCCGGCCCCGTGTTTCCGCGGCACGCCGTTTCGGAGGCCGGATCCGGCCCGGTTTTTCTGCGGCACGCCGTTTCGGAGGCCGGATCCGGCCCGGTTTTTCCGCGGCACGCCGTTTCGGAGGCCGGATCCGGCACGGTTTTTCCGCGGCACGCCGTTTTCGGAGGCCGGATGCGGCCCGGTTTTTCTGCGGCACGCCGTTTCGGAGGCCGGATCCGGCCCGGTTTTTCCGCCGCACGCCGTTTCGGAGGCCGGATCCGGCCCGGTTTTTCCGCGGCACGCCGTTTCGGAGGCCGGATCCGGCCCAGTTTTTCCGCGGCACGCCGTTTCGGAGGCCGGATCCGGCCCGGTTTTTCCGCGGCACGCCGTTTCGGAGGCCGGATCCGGCCCGGTTTTTCCGCGGCACGCCCTTTCGGAGGCCGGATCCGGCCCGGTTTTTCCGCGGCACGCCGTTTCGGAGGCCGGATCCGGCCCGGTTTTTCCGCGGCACGCCGTTTCGGAGGCCGGATCCGGCCCGGTTTTTCCGCGGCACGCCGTTTCGGAGGCCGGATCCGGCCCGGTTTTTCCGCGGCACGCCGTTTCGGAGGCCGGATCCGGACCGGTTTTTCCGCGGCACGCCGTTTCGGAGGCCGGATCCGGCCCGGTTTTTCCGCGGCACGCCGTTTCGGAGGCCGGATCCGGCCCGGTTTTTCCGCGGCACGCCGTTTCGGAGGCCGGATCCGGCCCGGTTTTTCCGCGGCACGCCGTTTCGGAGGCCGGATCCGGCCCGGTTTTTCCGCGGCACGCCCTTTCGGAGGCCGGATCCGGCCCGGTTTTTCCGCGGCACGCCCTTTCGGAGGCCGGATCCGGCCCGGTTTTTCCGCGGCACGCCCTTTCGGAGGTCGGATCCAGCCCGGTTTTTCCGCGGCACGCCGTTTCGGAGGCCGGATCCGGCCCGGTTTTTCCGCGGCACGCCCTTTCGGAGGCCCGATCCGGTCCGCTTTTTCCGCGGCACGCCGTTTCGGAGGCCCGATCCGGCCCGGTTTTTCCGCGGCACGCCGTTTCGGAGGCCGGATCCGGCCCGGTTTTTCCGCGGCACGCCCTTTCGGAGGCCGGATCCGGCCCGGTTTTTCCGCGGCACGCCGTTGCGGAGGCCGGATCCGGCCCCGTTTTTCCGCGGCACGCCGTTTCGGAGGCCGGATCCGGCCCGGTTTTTCCGCGGCACGCCCTTTCGGAGGCCGGATCCGTCCCGGTTTTTCCGCGGCACGCCATTTCGGAGGCCGGATCCGGCCCGGTTTTTCCGCGGCACGCCGTTTCGGAGGCCGGATCCGGCCCGGTTTTTCCGCGGCACGCCCTTTCGGAGGTCGGATCCAGCCCGGTTTTTCCGCGGCACGCCGTTTCGGAGGCCGGATCCGTCCCGGTTTTTCCGCGGCACGCCGTTTCGGAGGCCGGATCCGGCCCGGTTTTTCCGCGGCACGCCGTTTCGGAGGCCGGATCCGGCCCGGTTTTTCCGCGGCACTCCTTTTCCAAGGCCGGATCCGGTCTGGTTTTTCCTCAGCACGCCGTTTCGGAGGCCGTATCCGGTCTGGTTTTTCCGCGGCACGCCGTTTCGGAGGCCGGATCCGGCCCGGTTTTTCCGCGGCACGCCGTTTCGGAGGCCGGATCCGGCCTGATTTTTCCGCCGCACGCCGTTTCGGAGGCCGGACCCGGCCCGGTTTTTCCGCGGCATGCCCTTTGGGAGGCCGGATCCGGCCCGGTTTTTCCGCGGCACGCCGTTTCGGAGGCCGGATCCGGCCCGGTTTTTCCGCGGCACGCCGTTTCGGAGGCCGGATGCGGCCCGGTTTTTCCGCGGCACGCCCTTTCGGAGGCCGGATCCGGCCCGGTTTTTCCGCGGCACGCCGTTTCGGAGGCCGGACCCGGCCCGGTTTTTCCGCGGAATGCCCTTTGGGAGGCCGGATCCGGCCCCGTGTTTCCGCGGCACGCCGTTTCGGAGGCCGGATCCGGCCCGGTTTTTCCGCGGCACGCCGTTTCGGGGGCCGGATCCGGCCCGGTTTTTCCGCGGCACGCCGTTTCGGAGGCCGGATCCGGCCCGGTTTTTCCGCGGCACGCCGTTTCGGAGGCCGGATCCGGCCCGGTTTTTCCGCCGCACGCCGTTTCGGAGGCCGGATCCGGCCCGGTTTTTCCGCGGCACGCCGTTTCGGAGGCCGGATCCGGCACGGTTTTTCCGCGGCACGCCCTTTCGGAGGCCGGATCCGGCCCGGTTTTTCCGCGGCACGCCGTTTCGGAGGCCGGATCCGGCCCGGTTTTTCCGCGGCACGCCGTTTCGGAGGCCCTATCCGGCCCGGTTTTTCCGCGGCACGCCGTTTCGGAGGCCGGATCCGGCCCGGTTTTTCCGCGGCACTCCTTTTCCAAGGCCGGATCCGGTCTGGTTTTTCCTCAGCACGCCGTTTCGGAGGCCGTATCCGGCCCGGTTTTTCCGCGGCACGCCGTTTCGGAGGCCGGATGCGGCCCGGTTTTTCCGCGGCACGCCGTTTCGGAGGCCGGATCCGGCCCGGTTTTTCCGCGGCACGCCGTTTCGGAGGCCGGATCCGGCCCGGTTTTTCCGCGGCACTCCTTTTCCAAGGCCGGATCCGGTCTGGTTTTTCCTCAGCACGCCGTTTCGGAGGCCGTATCCGGTCTGGTTTTTCCGCAGCACGCCGTTTCGGAGGCCGGATCCGGCCCGGTTTTTCCGCGGCACGCCGTTTCGGAGGCCGGATCCGGCCTGATTTTTCCGCCGCACGCCGTTTCGGAGGCCGGACCCGGCCCGGTTTTTCCGCGGCATGCCCTTTGGGAGGCCGGATCCGGCCCGGTTTTTCCGCGGCACGCCGTTTCGGAGGCCGGATCCGGCCCGGTTTTTCCGCGGCACGCCGTTTCGGAGGCCGGATGCGGCCCGGTTTTTCCGCGGCACGCCCTTTCGGAGGCCGGATCCGGCCCGGTTTTTCCGCGGCACGCCGTTTCGGAGGCCGGACCCGGCCCGGTTTTTCCGCGGAATGCCCTTTGGGAGGCCGGATCCGGCCCCGTGTTTCCGCGGCACGCCGTTTCGGAGGCCGGATCCGGCCCGGTTTTTCCGCGGCACGCCGTTTCGGGGGCCGGATCCGGCCCGGTTTTTCCGCGGCACGCCGTTTCGGAGGCCGGATCCGGCCCGGTTTTTCCGCGGCACGCCGTTTCGGAGGCCGGATCCGGCCCGGTTTTTCCGCCGCACGCCGTTTCGGAGGCCGGATCCGGCCCGGTTTTTCCGCGGCACGCCGTTTCGGAGGCCGGACCCGGCCCGGTTTTTTCCGCGGAATGCCCTTTGGGAGGCCGGATCCGGCCCCGTGTTTCCGCGGCACGCCGTTTCGGAGGCCGGATCCGGCCCGGTTTTTCCGCGGCACGCCGTTTCGGGGGCCGGATCCGGCCCGGTTTTTCCGCGGCACGCCGTTTCGGAGGCCGGATCCGGCCCGGTTTTTCCGCGGCACGCCGTTTCGGAGGCCGGATCCGGCCCGGTTTTTCCGCCGCACGCCGTTTCGGAGGCCGGATCCGGCCCGGTTTTTCCGCGGCACGCCGTTTCGGAGGCCGGATCCGGCACGGTTTTTTCCGCGGCACGCCCTTTCGGAGGCCGGATCCGGCCCGGTTTTTCCGCGGCACGCCGTTTCGGAGGCCGGATGCGGCCCGGTTTTTCCGCGGCACGCCGTTTCGGAGGCCGGATCCGGCCCGGTGTTTCCGCGGCACGCCGTTTCGGAGGCCGGATCCGGCCCGGTTTTTCCGCGGCACGCCGTTTCGGAGGCCGGATCCGGCCCGGTTTTTCCGCGGCACGCCCTTTCGGAGGCCGGGTCCGGCCCGGTTTTTCCGCGGCACGCCGTTTCGGAGGCCGGATCCGGCCCGGTTTTGCCGCGGCACGCCGTTTCGGAGGCCGGATCCGGCCCGGTTTTTCCGCGGAACGCCGTTTCGGAGGCCGGATCCGGCCCGGTTTTTCCGCGGCACGCCCTTTCGGAGGCCGGATCCGGCCCGGTTTTTCCGCGGCACGCCGTTTCGGAGGCCGGATCCGGCCCGGTTTTTCCGCGGCACGCCGTTTCGGAGGCCGGATCCGGCCCGGTTTTTCCGCCGCACGCCGTTTCGGAGGCCGGATCCGGCCCGGTTTTTCCGCGGCACGCCGTTTCGGAGGCCGGATCCGGCCCGGTTTTTCCGCGGCACGCCGTTTCGGAGGCCGGATCCGGCCCGGTTTTTCCGCGGCACGCCGTTTCGGAGGCCGGATCCGGCCCGGTTTTTTCCGCCGCACGCCGTTTCGGAGGCCGGATCCGGCCCGGTTTTTCCGCCGCACGCCGTTTCGGAGGCCGGATCCGGCCCGGTTTTTCCGCGGCACGCCGTTTCGGAGGCCGGATCCGGCCCGGTTTTTCTGCGGCACGCCGTTTCGGAGGCCGGATCCGGCCCGGTTTTTCCGCGGCACGCCGTTTCGGAGGCCGGATCCGGCCCGGTTTTTCCGCGGCACGCCCTTTCGGAGGCCGGATCCGGCCCGGTTTTTCCGCGGCACGCCCTTTCGGAGGCCGGATCCGGCCCGGTTTTTCCGCGGCACGCCGTTTCGGAGGCCGGATCCGGCCCGGTTTTTCCGCGGCACGCCGTTTCGGAGGCCGGATATGGCCCGGTTTTTCCGCGGCACGCCCTTTCGGAGGCCGGATCCGGCCCGGTTTTTCCGCGGCACGCCCTTTCGGAGGCCGGATCCGGCCCGGTTTTTCCGCGGCACGCCCTTTCGGAGGCCGGATCCGGCCCGGTTTTTTCCGCGGCACGCCCTTTCGGAGGCCGGATCCGGCCCGGTTTTTCCGCGGCACGCCGTTTCGGAGGCCGGATCCGGCCCGGTTTTTCTGCGGCACGCCGTTTCGGAGGCCGGATCCGGCCCGGTTTTTCCGCGGCACGCCGTTGCGGAGGCCGGATCCGGCCCCGTTTTTCCGCGGCACGCCGTTTCGGAGGCCGGATCCGGCCCGGTTTTTCCGCGGCACGCCCTTTCGGAGGCCGGATCCGGCCCGGTTTTTCCGCCGCACGCCGTTTCGGAGGCCGTTTCCGGCCCGGTTTTTCCGCGGCACGCCCTTTGGGAGGCCGGATCCGGCCCGGTGTTTCCGCGGCACGCCGTTTCGGAGGCCGGATCCGGCCCGGTTTTTCCGCGGCACGCCCTTTCGGAGGCCGGATCCGGCCCGGTTTTTCCGCGGCACGCCGTTTCGGAGGCCGGATCCGGCCCGGTTTTTCCGCCGCACGCCGTTTCGGAGGCCGGGTCCGGCCCGGTTTTTCCGCGGCACGCCCTTTCGGAGGCCGGATCCGGCCCGGTTTTTCCGCGGCACGCCCTTTCGGAGGCCGGATCCGGCCCGGTTTTTCCGCGGCACGCCCTTTCGGAGGCCAGATCCGGCCCGGTTTTTCCGCGGCACGCCGTTTCGGAGGCCGGATCCGGCCCGGTTTTTCCGCGGCACGCCGTTTCGGAGGCCGGATCCGGCCCGGTTTTTCCGCCGCACGCCGTTTCGGAGGCCCGATCCGGTCCGGTTTTTCCTCGGCACGCCGTTTCGGAGGCCCGATCCGGCCCGGTTTTTCCGCGGCATGCCGTTTCGGAGGCCGGATCCGGCCCGGTTTTTCCGCGGCACGCCCTTTCGGAGGCCGGATCCGGCCCCGTTTTTCCGCGGCACGCCGTTTCGGAGGCCGGACCCGGCTCGGTTTTTCCGCGGAACGCCGTTTCGGAGGCCGGATCCGGCCTGGTTTTTCCGCCGCACGCCGTTTCGGAGGCCGTTTCCGGCCCAGTTTTTCCGCGGCATGCCCTTTGGGAGGCCGGATCCGGCCCGGTGTTTCCGCGGCACGCCCTTTCGGAGGCCGGATCCGGCCCGGTTTTTCCGCAGCACGCCGTTTCGGAGGCCGGATCCGGCCCGGTTTTTCCGCCGCACGCCGTTTCGGAGGCCGGATCCGGCCCGGTTTTTCCGCGGCACGCCGTTTCGGAGGCCGGATCCGGCCCGGTTTTTCCGCGGCACGCCGTTTCGGAGGCCGGATCCGGCCCGGTTTTTCCGCGGCACGCCCTTTCGGAGGCCGGATCCGGCCCGGTTTTTCCGCGGCACGCCGTTTCGGAGGCCGGATCCGGCCCGGTTTTTCCGCCGCACGCCGTTTCGGAGGCCGGATCCGGCCCGGTTTTTCCGCGGCATGCCCTTTGGGAGGCCGGATCCGGCCCGGTGTTTCCGCGGCACGCCGTTTCGGAGGCCAGATCCGGCCCGGTTTTTCCGCGGCACGCCGTTTCGGAGGCCGGATCCGGCCCGGTTTTTCCGCGGAACGCCGTTTCGGAGGCCGGATCCGGCCCGGTTTTTCCTCGGCACGCCTTTTCCGAGGCCGGATGCGGCCCAGTTTTTCTGCGGCACGCCGTTTCGGAGGCCGGATCCGGCCCGGTTTTTCCGCGGCATGCCGTTTCGGAGGCCGGATGCGGCCCGGTTTTTCCGCGGCACGCCGTTTCGGAGGCCGGATCCGTCCCGGTTTTTCCGCGGCACGCCATTTCGGAGGCCGGATCCGACCCGGTTTTTCCGCGGCACGCCGTTTCGGAGGCCGGATCCGGCCCGGTTTTTCCGCGGCACGCCGTTTCGGAGGCCGGATCCGGCCCGGTGTTTCCGCGGCACGCCGTTTCGGAGGCCGGATCCGGCCCGGTTTTTCCGCGGCACGCCGTTTTGGAGGCCGGATCCGGCCCGGTTTTTCCGCGGCACGCCCTTTCGGAGGCCGGATCCGGCCCGGTTTTTCCGCGGCACGCCGTTTCGGAGGCCAGATCCGGCCCGGATTTTCCGCGGCACGCCGTTTCGGAGGCCGGATCCGGCCCGGTTTTTCCGCGGCACGCCGTTTCGGAGGCCGGATCCGGCCCGGTTTTTCCGCGGCACGCCGTTTCGGAGGCCGGATCCGGCCCGGTTTTTCCGCGGCACGCCCTTTCGGAGGCCGGATCCGGCCCGGTTTTTCCGCGGCACGCCGTTTCGGAGGCCGGATCCGGCCCGGTTTTTCCGCGGCACGCCCTTTCGGAGGCCGGATCCGGCCCGGTTTTTCCGCGGCACGCCGTTTCGGAGGCCGGATCCGGCCCGGTTTTTCCTCGGCACGCCCTTTCGGAGGCCGGATCCGGCCCGGTTTTTCCGCGGCACGCCGTTTCGGAGGCCGGATCCGGCCCGGTTTTTCCGCGGCACGCCGTTTCGGAGGCCGGATCCGGCCCGGTTTTTCCGCGGCATGCCCTTTGGGAGGCCGGATCCGGCCCGGTGTTTCCGCGGCACGCCGTTTCGGAGGCCGGATCCGGCCCGGTTTTTCCGCGGCACGCCCTTTCGGAGGCCGGATCCGGCCCGGTTTTTCCGCGGCACGCCGTTTCGGAGGCCGGATCCGGCCCGGTTTTTCCTCGGCACGCCTTTTCCGAGGCCGGATCCGGCCCGGTTTTTCCGCGGCACGCCGTTTCGGAGGCCGGATCCGGCCCGGTTTTTCCGCGGCACGCCGTTTCGGAGGCCGGATGCGGCCCGGTTTTTCCGCGGCACGCCGTTTCGGAGGCCGGATCCGTCCCGGTTTTTCCGCGGCACGCCATTTCGGAGGCCGGATCCGACCCGATTTTTCCGCGGCACGCCGTTTCGGAGGCCGGATCCGGCCCGGTTTTTCCGCGGCACGCCGTTTCGGAGGCCGGATCCGGTCCGTTTTTTCCGCGGCACGCCGTTTCGGAGGCCGGATCCGGCCCGGTTTTTCCGCGGCACTCCTTTTCCAAGGCCGGATCCGGTCTGGTTTTTCCGCGGCACGCCGTTTCGGAGGCCGGATCCGGTCTGGTTTTTCCGCGGCACGCCGTTTCGGAGGCCGGATCCGGCCCGGTTTTTCCGCGGCACGCCGTTTCGGAGGCCGGATCCGGCCTGATTTTTCCGCCGCACGCCGTTTCGGAGGCCGGACCCGGCCCGGTTTTTCCGCGGCATGCCCTTTGGGAGGCCGGATCCGGCCCGGTTTTTCCGCGGCACGCCGTTTCGGAGGCCGGATCCGGCCCGGTTTTTCCGCGGCACGCCGTTTCGGAGGCCGGATCCGGCCCCGTTTTTCCGCGGCACGCCCTTTCGGAGGCCGGATCCGGCCCGGTTTTTCCGCGGCACGCCGTTTCGGAGGCCGGATCCGGCCCGGTTTTTCCGCGGAATGCCCTTTGGGAGGCCGGATCCGGCCCCGTGTTTCCGCGGCACGCCGTTTCGGAGGCCGGATCCGGCCCGGTTTTTCCGCGGCACGCCCTTTCGGAGGCCGGATCCGGCCCGGTTTTTCCGCGGCACGCCGTTTCGGAGGCCGGATCCGGCCCGGTTTTTCCGCGGCACGCCGTTTCGGAGGCCGGATCCGGCCCGGTTTTTCCGCGGCACGCCCTTTCGGAGGCCGGATCCGGCCTGGTTTTTCCGCGGCACGCCGTTTCGGAGGCCGGATCCGGTCCGTTTTTTCCGCGGCACGCCGTTTCGGAGGCCGGATCCGGCCCGGTTTTTCCGCGGCACGCCGTTTCGGAGGCCGGATCCGGCCCGGTTTTTCCGTGGCACGCCCTTTCGGAGGCCGGATCCGGCCCGGTTTTTCCGCGGCACGCCCTTTCGGAGGCCGGATCCGGCCCGGTTTTTCCGCGGCACGCCGTTTCGGAGGCCGGATCCGGCCCGGTTTTGCCACGGCACGCCGTTTCGGAGGCCGGATCCGGCCCGGTTTTTCCGCGGAACGCCGTTTCGGAGGCCGGATCCGGCCCGGTTTTTCCGCGGCACGCCCTTTCGGAGGCCGGATCCGGCCCGGTTTTTCCGCGGCACGCCGTTTCGGAGGCCGGATCCGGCCCGGTTTTTCCGCGGCACGCCCTTTCGGAGGCCGGATCCGGCCCGGTTTTTCCGCCGCACGCCGTTTCGGAGGCCGGATCCGGCCCGGTTTTTCCGCCGCACGCCGTTTCGGAGGCCGGTTCCGGCCCGGTTTTTCCGCGGCACGCCCTTTCGGAGGCCGGATCCGGCACCGTTTTTCCGCGGCACGCCGTTTCGGAGGCCGGATCCGGCCCGGTTTTTCCGCGGCACGCCGTTTCGGAGGCCGGATCCGGCCCGGTTTTTCCGCCGCACGCCGTTTCGGAGGCCGGATCCGGCCCGGTTTTTCCGCGGCACGCCCTTTCGGAGGCCGGATCCGGCCTGGTTTTTCCGCCGCACGCCGTTTCGGAGGCCGTTTCCGGCACGGTTTTTCCGCGGCACGCCGTTTCGGAGGCCGGATCCGGCCCGGTTTTTCCGCGGCACGCCGTTTCGGAGGCCGGATCCGGCCCGGTTTTTCCGCCGCACGCCCTTTCGGAGGCCGGATCCGGCCCGGTTTTTCCGCCGCACGCCGTTTCGGAGGCCGGATCCGGCCCGGTTTTTCCGCCGCACGCCCTTTCGGAGGCCGGATCCGGCCTGGTTTTTCCGCCGCACGCCGTTTCGGAGGCCGTTTCCGGCACGGTTTTTCCGCGGCACGCCGTTTCGGAGGCCGGATCCGGCCCGGTTTTTCCGCGGCACGCCGTTTCGGAGGCCGGATCCGGCCCGGTTTTTCCGCGGCACGCCGTTTCGGAGGCCGGATCCGGCCCGGTTTTTCCGCGGCACGCCGTTTCGGAGGCCGGATCCGGCCCGGTTTTTCCGCCGCACGCCGTTTCGGAGGCCGGATCCGGCCCGGTTTTTCCGCCGCACGCCGTTTCGGAGGCCGGATCCGGCCCGGTTTTTCCGCGGCACGCCGTTTCGGAGGCCGGATCCGGCACCGTTTTTCCGCGGCACGCCGTTTCGGAGGCCGGATCCGGCCCGGTTTTTCTGCGGCACGCCGTTTCGGAGGCCGGATCCGGCCCGGTTTTTCCGCCGCACGCCGTTTCGGAGGCCGGATCCGGCCCGGTTTTTCCGCCGCACGCCGTTTCGGAGGCCGGTTCCGGCCCGGTTTTTCCGCGGCACGCCGTTTCGGAGGCCGGATCCGGCCCGGTTTTTCCGCGGCACGCCCTTTCGGAGGCCGGATCCGGCCCGGTTTTTCCGCGGCACGCCCTTTCGGAGGCCGGATCCGACCCGGTTTTTCCGCGGCACGCCGTTTCGGAGGCCGGATCCGGCCCGGTTTTTCCGTGGCACGCCGTTTCGGAGGCCGGATCCGGCCCGGTTTTTCCGCGGCACGCTGTTCCGGAGGCCGGATCCGGCCCGGTTTTTCCGCGGCACGCCGTTGCGGAGGCCGGATCCGGCCCGGTTTTTCCGCGGCACGCCGTTTCGGAGGCCGTATCCGGCCCGGTTTTTCCGCGGCACGCCATTTCGGAGGCCGTTTCCAGCCCAGTTTTTCCGCGGCACGCCGTTTCGGAGGCCGGATCCGGCCCGGTTTTTCCGCGGCACGCCGTTTCGGAGGCCGGATCCGTCCCGGTTTTTCCGCCGCACGCCGTTTCGGAGGCCGGATCCGGCCCGGTTTTTCCGCGGCACGCCGTTTCGGAGGCCGGATCCGGCCCGGTTTTTCCGCCGCACGCCGTTTCGGAGGCCGGATCCGGCCCGGTTTTTCCG
This sequence comes from Phalacrocorax aristotelis, assembly GCF_949628215.1. Lineage (NCBI taxonomy): Eukaryota > Metazoa > Chordata > Aves > Suliformes > Phalacrocoracidae > Phalacrocorax > Phalacrocorax aristotelis. Next base: position 53,354 of record NC_134298.1, on the reverse strand, counting down.
CCGCACGCCGTTTCGGAGACCGGATCCGGCCCGGTTTTTCCGCGGCACGCCGTTTCGGAGGCCGGATCCGGCCCGTTTTTTCCGCGGCACGCCGTTTCGGAGGCCGGATCCGGCCCGGTTTTTCCGCCGCACGCCCTTTCGGAGGCCGGATCCGGCCCGGTTTTTCCGCGGCACGCCGTTTCGGAGGCCGGATCCGGCCCGGTTTTTCCGCGGCACGCCGTTTCGGAGGCCGGATCCGGCCCGGTTTTTCCGCGGCACGCCTTTTCCGAGGCCGGATCTGGTCTGGTTTTTCCTCGGCACGCCATTTCGGAGGCCGGATCCGGCCCGGTTTTTCCGCGGCACGCCGTTTCGGAGGCCGGATCCGGCCCGGTTTTTCCGCGGCACGCCCTTTCGGAGGCCGGATCCGGCCCGGTTTTTCCGCGGCACGCCGTTTCGGAGGCCGGATCCGGCCCGGTTTTTCCGCGGCACGCCATTAAGGAGGCTGGATCCGGCCCGGTTTTTCCGTGGCACGCCGTTTCGGAGGCCGGATCCGGCCCGGTTTTTCCGCGGCACGCCGTTTCGGAGGCCGGATCCGGTCCGTTTTTTCCGCGGCACGCCGTTTCGGAGGCCGGATCCGGCCCGGTTTTTCCGCGGCACTCCTTTTCCAAGGCCGGATCCGGTCTGGTTTTTCCTCAGCACGCCATTTCGGAGGCCGGATCCGGTCTGGTTTTTCCGCGGCACGCCGTTTCGGAGGCCGGATCCGGCCCGGTTTTTCCGCGGCACGCCGTTTCGGAGGCCGGATCCGGCCTGATTTTTCCGCCGCACGCCGTTTCGGAGGCCGGACCCGGCCCGGTTTTTCCGCGGCATGCCCTTTGGGAGGCCGGATCCGGCCCGGTTTTTCCGCGGCACGCCGTTTCGGAGGCCGGATCCGGCCCGGTTTTTCCGCGGCACGCCGTTTCGGAGGCCGGATCCGGCCCCGTTTTTCCGCGGCACGCCCTTTCGGAGGCCGGATCCGGCCCGGTTTTTCCGCGGCACGCCGTTTCGGAGGCCGGACCCGGCCCGGTTTTTCCGCGGAATGCCCTTTGGGAGGCCGGATCCGGCCCCGTGTTTCCGCGGCACGCCGTTTCGGAGGCCGGATCCGGCCCGGTTTTTCCGCGGCACGCCCTTTCGGGGGCCGGATCCGGCCCGGTTTTTCCGCGGCACGCCGTTTCGGAGGCCGGATCCGGCCCGGTTTTTCCGCGGCACGCCGTTTCGGAGGCCGGATCCGGCCCGGTTTTTCCGCGGCACGCCGTTTCGGAGGCCGGATCCGGCCCGGTTTTTCCGCGGCACGCCGTTTCGGAGGCCGGATCCGGCACGGTTTTTCCGCGGCACGCCCTTTCGGAGGCCGGATCTGGCCTGGTTTTTCCGCGGCACGCCGTTTCGGAGGCCGCATGCGGCCCGGTTTTTCCGCGGCACGCCGTTTCGGAGGCCGGATCCGGCCCGGTTTTTCCGCGGCACGCCGTTTCGGAGGCCGGATCCGGCCCGGTTTTTCCGCGGCACGCCGTTTCGGAGGCCGGATCCGGCCCGGTTTTTCCGCGGCACGCCCTTTCGGAGGCCGGATCCGGCCCGGTTTTTCCGCGGCACTCCTTTTCCAAGGCCGGATCCGGTCTGGTTTTTCCTCAGCACGCCATTTCGGAGGCCGGATCCGGTCTGGTTTTTCCGCGGCACGCCGTTTCGGAGGCCGGATCCGGCCCGGTTTTTCCGCGGCACGCCGTTTCGGAGGCCGGATCCGGCCTGATTTTTCCGCCGCACGCCGTTTCGGAGGCCGGACCCGGCCCGGTTTTTCCGCGGCATGCCATTTCGGAGGCCGGATCCGGCCCGGTTTTTCCGCGGCACGCCGTTTCGGAGGCCGGATCCGGCCCGGTTTTTCCGCGGCACGCCGTTTCGGAGGCCGGATCCGGCCCCGTTCTTCCGCGGCACGCCCTTTCGGAGGCCGGATCCGGCCCGGTTTTTCCGCGGCACGCCGTTTCGGAGGCCGGACCCGGCCCGGTTTTTCCGCGGAATGCCCTTTGGGAGGCCGGATCCGGCCCCGTGTTTCCGCGGCACGCCGTTTCGGAGGCCGGATCCGGCCCGGTTTTTCCGCGGCACGCCCTTTCGGGGGCCGGATCCGGCCCGGTTTTTCCGCGGCACGCCGTTTCGGAGGCCGGATCCGGCCCGGTTTTTCCGCGGCACGCCGTTTCGGAGGCCGGATCCGGCCCGGTTTTTCCGCGGCACGCCGTTTCGGAGGCCGGATCCGGCCCGGTTTTTCCGCGGCACGCCGTTTCGGAGGCCGGATCCGGCCCGGTTTTTCCGCGGCACGCCCTTTCGGAGGCCGGATCCGGCCTGGTTTTTCCGCGGCACGCCGTTTCGGAGGCCGCATGCGGCCCGGTTTTTCCGCGGCACGCCGTTTCGGAGGCCGGATCCGGCCCGGTTTTTCCGCGGCACGCCGTTTCGGAGGCCGGATCCGGCCCGGTTTTTCCGTGGCACGCCCTTTCGGAGGCCGGAACCGGCCCGGTTTTTCCGCGGCACGCCCTTTCGGAGGCCGGATCCGGCCCGGTTTTTCCGCGGCACGGCCTTTCGGAGGCCGGATCCGGCCCGGTTTTTCCGCGGCACGCCGTTTCGGAGGCCGGATCCGTCCCGGTTTTTCCGCGGCACGCCGTTTCGGAGGCCGGATCCGTCCCGGTTTTTCCGCGGCACGCCGTTTCGGAGGCCGGATCCGGCCCGGTTTTTCCGCCGCACGCCGTTTCGGAGGCCGGATCCGGCCCGGTTTTTCCGCCGCACGCCGTTTCGGAGGCCGGATCCGGCCCGGTTTTTCCGCGGCACGCCGTTTCGGAGGCCGGATCCGGCCCGGTTTTTCCGCCGCACGCCGTTTCGGAGGCCGGATCCGGCCCGGTTTTTCCGCCGCACGCCGTTTCGGAGGCCGGATCCGGCCCGGTTTTTCCGCGGCACGCCGTTTCGGAGGCCGGATCCGGCCCGGTTTTTCCGCGGCACGCCGTTTCGGAGGCCGGATCCGGCCCGGTTTTTCCGCCGCACGCCGTTTCGGAGGCCGGATCCGGCCCGGTTTTTCCGCCGCACGCCGTTTCGGAGGCCGGATCCGGCCCGGTTTTTCCGCGGCACGCCGTTTCGGAGGCCGGATCCGGCCCGGTTTTTCCGCGGCACGCCGTTTCGGAGGCCGGATCCGGCCCGGTTTTTCCGCGGCACGCCGTTTCGGAGGCCGGATCCGGCCCGGTTTTTCCGCCGCACGCCGTTTCGGAGGCCGGATCCGGCCCGGTTTTTCCGCCGCACGCCGTTTCGGAGGCCGGATCCGGCCCGGTTTTTCCGCGGCACGCTGTTTCGGAGGCCGGATCCGGCCCGGTTTTTCCGCGGCACGCCCTTTCGGAGGCCGGATCCGGCCCGGTTTTTCCGCGGCACGCCCTTTCGGAGGCCGGATCCGGCCCGGTTTTTCCGCGGCACGCCGTTTCGGAGGCCGGATCCGGTCCGGTTTTTCCGCCGCACGCCGTTTCGGAGGCCCGATCTGGCCCGGTTTTTCCGTGGCACGCCGTTTCGGAGGCCGGATCCGGCCCGGTTTTTCCGCGGCACGCCGTTTCGGAGGCCGGATCCGGCCCGGTTTTTCCGCGGCACGCCGTTTCGGAGGCCGGATCCGGCCCGGTTTTTCCGCGGCACGCCCTTTCGGAGGCCGGATCCGGCCCGGTTTTTCCGCGGCACGCCGTTTCGGAGGCCGGATCCGGCCCGGTTTTTCCGCGGCACGCCGTTTCGGAGGCCGGATCCGGCCCGGTTTTTCCGCGGCACGCCGTTGCGGAGGCCGGATCCGGCCACGTTTTTCCGCGGCACGCCGTTTCGGAGGCCGGATCCGGCCCGGTTTTTCCGCGGCACGCCCTTTCGGAGGCCGGATCCGGCCTGGTTTTTCCGCCGCACGCCGTTTCGGAGGCCGGATCTGGCCCGGTTTTTCCGCGGCACGCTGTTTCGGAGGCCGGATCCGGCCCGGTTTTTCCGCGGCACGCTGTTTCGGAGGCCGGATCCGGCCCGGTTTTTCCGCGGCACGCCGTTTCGGAGGCCGGATCCGGCCCGGTTTTTCCGCCGCACGCCGTTTCGGAGGCCGGATCCGGCCCGGTTTTTCCGCCGCACGCCGTTTCGGAGGCCGGATCCGGCCCGGTTTTTCCGCGGCATGCCATTTCGGAGGCCGGATCCGGCCCGGTTTTTCCGCGGCACGCCGTTTCGGAGGCCCGATCCGGTCCGGTTTTTCCTCGGCACGCCGTTTCGGAGGCCGGATCCGGCCCGCTTTTTCCGCGGCACGCCGTTTCGGAGGCCGGATCCGGCCCGGTTTTTCCGCGGCACGCCCTTTCGGAGGCCGGATCCGGCCCCGTTTTTCCGCGGCACGCCGTTTCGGAGGCCGGATCCGGCCCGGTTTTTCCGCGGCACGCCGTTTCGGAGGCCGGATCCGGCCTGGTTTTTCCGCCGCATGCCGTTTCGGAGGCCGTTTCTGGCCCAGTTTTTCCGCGGCATGCCCTTTGGGAGGCCGGATCCGGCCCGGTGTTTCCGCGGCACGCCCTTTCGGAGGCCGGATCCGGCCCGGTTTTTCCGCGGCACGCCGTTTCCGGCCCGGTTTTTCCGCGGCACGCCGTTTCGGAGGCCGGATCCGGCCCCGTTTTTCCGCGGCACGCCGTTTCGGAGGCCGGATCCGGCCCGGTTTTTCCGCGGCACGCCGTTTCCGGCCCGATTTTTCCGCGGCACGCCGTTTCGGAGGCCGGATCCGGCCCGGTTTTTCCGCGGCACGCCGTTTCGGAGGCCGGATCCTTCCTGGTTTTTCCGCGGCACGCCGTTTCGGAGGCCGTTTCTGGCCCGGTTTTTCCGCGGCACGCCGTTTCGGAGGCCGGATCCGGCCTGATTTTTCCGCCGCACGCCGTTTCGGAGGCCGGACCCGGCCCGGTTTTTCCGCGGCATGCCCTTTGGGAGGCCGGATCCGGCCCGGTTTTTCCGCGGCACGCCGTTTCGGAGGCCGGATCCGGCCCGGTTTTTCCGCGGCACGCCGTTTCGGAGGCCGGATGCGGCCCGGTTTTTCCGCGGCACGCCCTTTCGGAGGCCGGATCCGGCCCGGTTTTTCCGCGGCACGCCGTTTCGGAGGCCGGACCCGGCCCGGTTTTTCCGCGGAATGCCCTTTGGGAGGCCGGATCCGGCCCCGTGTTTCCGCGGCACGCCGTTTCGGAGGCCGGATCCGGCCCGGTTTTTCCGCGGCACGCCGTTTCGGGGGCCGGATCCGGCCCGGTTTTTCCGCGGCACGCCGTTTCGGAGGCCGGATCCGGCCCGGTTTTTCCGCGGCACGCCGTTTCGGAGGCCGGATCCGGCCCGGTTTTTCCGCCGCACGCCGTTTCGGAGGCCGGATCCGGCCCGGTTTTTCCGCGGCACGCCGTTTCGGAGGCCGGACCCGGCCCGGTTTTTCCGCGGAATGCCCTTTGGGAGGCCGGATCCGGCCCCGTGTTTCCGCGGCACGCCGTTTCGGAGGCCGGATCCGGCCCGGTTTTTCCGCGGCACGCCGTTTCGGGGGCCGGATCCGGCCCGGTTTTTCCGCGGCACGCCGTTTCGGAGGCCGGATCCGGCCCGGTTTTTCCGCGGCACGCCGTTTCGGAGGCCGGATCCGGCCCGGTTTTTCCGCCGCACGCCGTTTCGGAGGCCGGATCCGGCCCGGTTTTTCCGCGGCACGCCGTTTCGGAGGCCGGATCCGGCACGGTTTTTCCGCGGCACGCCCTTTCGGAGGCCGGATCCGGCCCGGTTTTTCCGCGGCACGCCGTTTCAGAGGCCGGATGCGGCCCGGTTTTTCCGCGGCACGCCGTTTCGGAGGCCGGATCCGGCCCGGTGTTTCCGCGGCACGCCGTTTCGGAGGCCGGATCCGGCCCGGTTTTTCCGCGGCACGCCGTTTCGGAGGCCGGATCCGGCCCGGTTTTTCCGCGGCACGCCCTTTCGGAGGCCGGGTCCGGCCCGGTTTTTCCGCGGCACGCCGTTTCGGAGGCCGGATCCGGCCCGGTTTTGCCGCGGCACGCCGTTTCGGAGGCCGGATCCGGCCCGGTTTTTCCGCGGAACGCCGTTTCGGAGGCCGGATCCGGCCCGGTTTTTCCGCGGCACGCCCTTTCGGAGGCCGGATCCGGCCCGGTTTTTCCGCGGCACGCCGTTTCGGAGGCCGGATCCGGCCCGGTTTTTCCGCGGCACGCCGTTTCGGAGGCCGGATCCGGCCCGGTTTTTCCGCCGCACGCCGTTTCGGAGGCCGGATCCGGCCCGGTTTTTCCGCGGCACGCCGTTTCGGAGGCCGGATCCGGCCCGGTTTTTCCGCGGCACGCCGTTTCGGAGGCCGGATCCGGCCCGGTTTTTCCGCGGCACGCCGTTTCGGAGGCCGGATCCGGCCCGGTTTTTCCGCCGCACGCCGTTTCGGAGGCCGGATCCGGCCCGGTTTTTCCGCCGCACGCCGTTTCGGAGGACGGATCCGGCCCGGTTTTTCCGCGGCACGCCGTTTCGGAGGCCGGATCCGGCCCAGTTTTTCCGCCGCACGCCGTTTCGGAGGCCGGATCCGGCCCGGTTTTTCCGCGGCACGCCGTTTCGGAGGCCGGATCCGGCCCGGTTTTTCTGCGGCACGCCGTTTCGGAGGCCGGATCCGGCCCGGTTTTTCCGCGGCACGCCGTTTCGGAGGCCGGATCCGGCCCGGTTTTTCCGCGGCACGCCGTTTCGGAGGCCGGATCCGGCCCGGTTTTTCCGCGGCACGCCCTTTCGGAGGCCGGATCCGGCCCGGTTTTTCCGCGGCACGCCCTTTCGGAGGCCGGATCCGGCCCGGTTTTTCCGCGGCACGCCGTTTCGGAGGCCGGATCCGGCCCGGTTTTTCCGCGGCACGCCCTTTCGGAGGCCGGATCCGGCCCGGTTTTTCCGCGGCACGCCCTTTCGGAGGCCGGATCCGGCCCGGTTTTTCCGCGGCACGCCCTTTCGGAGGCCGGATCCGGCCCGGTTTTTCCGCGGCACGCCCTTTCGGAGGCCGGATCCGGCCCGGTTTTTCCGCGGCACGCCGTTTCGGAGGCCGGATCCGGCCCGGTTTTTCTGCGGCACGCCGTTTCGGAGGCCGGATCCGGCCCGGTTTTTCCGCGGCACGCCGTTGCGGAGGCCGGATCCGGCCCCGTTTTTCCGCGGCACGCCGTTTCGGAGGCCGGATCCGGCCCGGTTTTTCCGCGGCACGCCCTTTCGGAGGCCGGATCCGGCCCGGTTTTTCCGCCGCACGCCGTTTCGGAGGCCGTTTCCGGCCCAGTTTTTCCGCGGCACGCCCTTTGGGAGGCCGGATCCGGCCCGGTGTTTCCGCGGCACGCCGTTTCGGAGGCCGGATCCGGCCCGGTTTTTCCGCGGCACGCCCTTTCGGAGGCCGGATCCGGCCCGGTTTTTCCGCGGCACGCCGTTTCGGAGGCCGGATCCGGCCCGGTTTTTCCGCCGCACGCCGTTTCGGAGGCCGGGTCCGGCCCGGTTTTTCCGCGGCACGCCCTTTCGGAGGCCGGATCCGGCCCGGTTTTTCCGCGGCACGCCCTTTCGGAGGCCGGATCCGGCCCGGTTTTTCCGCGGCACGCCCTTTCGGAGGCCGGATCCGGCCCGGTTTTTCCGCGGCACGCCGTTTCGGAGGCCGGATCCGGCCCGGTTTTTCCGCGGCACGCCGTTTCGGAGGCCGGATCCGGCCCGGTTTTTCCGCCGCACGCCGTTTCGGAGGCCCGATCCGGTCCGGTTTTTCCTCGGCACGCCGTTTCGGAGGCCCGATCCGGCCCGGTTTTTCCGCGGCATGCCGTTTCGGAGGCCGGATCCGGCCCGGTTTTTCCGCGGCACGCCCTTTCGGAGGCCGGATCCGGCCCGGTTTTTCCGCCGCACGCCGTTTCGGAGGCCGGATCCAGCCCGGTTTTTCCGCGGCACGCCGTTTCGGAGGCCGGATCCGGCACCGTTTTTCCGCGGCACGCCGTTTCGGAGGCCGGATCCGGCCCGGTTTTTCCGCGGCACGCCGTTTCGGAGGCCGGATCCGGCCCGGTTTTTCCGCCGCACGCCGTTTCGAAGGCCGGATCCGGCCCGGTTTTTCCGCCGCACGCCGTTTCGGAGGCCGGATCCGGCCCGGTTTTTCCGCGGCACGCCGTTTCGGAGGCCGGATCCGGCCCGGTTTTTCCGCGGCACGCCCTTTCGGAGGCCGGATCCGGCCCGGTTTTTCCGCGGCACGCCCTTTCGGAGGCCGGATCCGGCCCGGTTTTTCCGCGGCACGCCGTTTCGGAGGCCGGATCCGGTCCGGTTTTTCCGCCGCACGCCGTTTCGGAGGCCCGATCTGGCCCGGTTTTTCCGTGGCACGCCGTTTCGGAGGCCGGATCCGGCCCGGTTTTTCCGCGGCACGCCGTTTCGGAGGCCGGATCCGGCCCAGTTTTTCCGCGGCACGCCGTTTCGGAGGCCGGATCCGGCCCGGTTTTTCCGCGGCACGCCGTTTCGGAGGCCGGATCCGGCCCGGTTTTTCCGCGGCACGCCGTTTCGGAGGCCGGATCCGGCCCGGTTTTTCCGCGGCACGCCGTTGCGGAGGCCGGATCCGGCCACGTTTTTCCGCGGCACGCCGTTTCGGAGGCCGGATCCGGCCCGGTTTTTCCGCGGCACGCCCTTTCGGAGGCCGGATCCGGCCTGGTTTTTCCGCCGCACGCCGTTTCGGAGGCCGGATCTGGCCCGGTTTTTCCGCGGCACGCTGTTTCGGAGGCCGGATCCGGCCCGGTTTTTCCGCGGCACGCTGTTTCGGAGGCCGGATCCGGCCCGGTTTTTCCGCGGCACGCCGTTTCGGAGGCCGGATCCGGCCCGGTTTTTCCGCCGCACGCCGTTTCGGAGGCCGGATCCGGCCCGGTTTTTCCGCCGCACGCCGTTTCGGAGGCCGGATCCGGCCCGGTTTTTCCGCGGCATGCCATTTCGGAGGCCGGATCCGGCCCGGTTTTTCCGCGGCACGCCGTTTCGGAGGCCCGATCCGGTCCGGTTTTTCCTCGGCACGCCGTTTCGGAGGCCGGATCCGGCCCGCTTTTTCCGCGGCACGCCGTTTCGGAGGCCGGATCCGGCCCGGTTTTTCCGCGGCACGCCCTTTCGGAGGCCGGATCCGGCCCCGTTTTTCCGCGGCACGCCGTTTCGGAGGCCGGATCCGGCCCGGTTTTTCCGCGGCACGCCGTTTCGGAGGCCGGATCCGGCCTGGTTTTTCCGCCGCATGCCGTTTCGGAGGCCGTTTCTGGCCCAGTTTTTCCGCGGCATGCCCTTTGGGAGGCCGGATCCGGCCCGGTGTTTCCGCGGCACGCCCTTTCGGAGGCCGGATCCGGCCCGGTTTTTCCGCGGCACGCCGTTTCCGGCCCGGTTTTTCCGCGGCACGCCGTTTCGGAGGCCGGATCCGGCCCCGTTTTTCCGCGGCACGCCGTTTCGGAGGCCGGATCCGGCCCGGTTTTTCCGCGGCACGCCGTTTCCGGCCCGATTTTTCCGCGGCACGCCGTTTCGGAGGCCGGATCCGGCCCGGTTTTTCCGCGGCACGCCGTTTCGGAGGCTGGATCCTTCCTGGTTTTTCCGCGGCACGCCGTTTCGGAGGCCGTTTCTGGCCCGGTTTTTCCGCGGCACGCCGTTTCGGAGGCCGGATCCGGCCTGATTTTTCCGCCGCACGCCGTTTCGGAGGCCGGACCCGGCCCGGTTTTTCCGCGGCATGCCCTTTGGGTTGCCGGATCCGGCCCGGTTTTTCCGCGGCACGCCGTTTCGGAGGCCGGATCCGGCCCGGTTTTTCCGCGGCACGCCGTTTCGGAGGCCGGATGCGGCCCGGTTTTTCCGCGGCACGCCCTTTCGGAGGCCGGATCCGGCCCGGTTTTTCCGCGGCACGCCGTTTCGGAGGCCGGACCCGGCCCGGTTTTTCCGCGGAATGCCCTTTGGGAGGCCGGATCCGGCCCCGTGTTTCCGCGGCACGCCGTTTCGGAGGCCGGATCCGGCCCGGTTTTTCCGCGGCACGCCGTTTCGGAGGCCGGATCCGGCCCGGTTTTTCCGCCGCACGCCGTTTCGGAGGCCGGATCCGGCCCGGTTTTTCCGCGGCACGCCGTTTCGGAGGCCGGATCCGGCACGGTTTTTCCGCGGCACGCCCTTTCGGAGGCCGGATCCGGCCCGGTTTTTCCGCGGCACGCCGTTTCGGAGGCCGGATGCGGCCCGGTTTTTCCGCGGCACGCCGTTTCGGAGGCCGGATCCGGCCCGGTGTTTCCGCGGCACGCCGTTTCGGAGGCCGGATCCGGCCCGGTTTTTCCGCGGCACGCCGTTTCGGAGGCCGGATCCGGCCCGGTTTTTCCGCGGCACGCCCTTTCGGAGGCCGGGTCCGGCCCGGTTTTTCCGCGGCACGCCGTTTCGGAGGCCGGATCCGGCCCGGTTTTGCCGCGGCACGCCGTTTCGGAGGCCGGATCCGGCCCGGTTTTTCCGCGGAACGCCGTTTCGGAGGCCGGATCCGGCCCGGTTTTTCCGCGGCACGCCCTTTCGGAGGCCGGATCCGGCCCGGTTTTTCCGCGGCACGCCGTTTCGGAGGCCGGATCCGGCCCGGTTTTTCCGCGGCACGCCGTTTCGGAGGCCGGATCCGGCCCGGTTTTTCCGCCGCACGCCGTTTCGGAGGCCGGATCCGGCCCGGTTTTTCCGCGGCACGCCGTTTCGGAGGCCGGATCCGGCCCGGTTTTTCCGCGGCACGCCGTTTCGGAGGCCGGATCCGGCCCGGTTTTTCCGCGGCACGCCGTTTCGGAGGCCGGATCCGGCCCGGTTTTTCCGCCGCACGCCGTTTCGGAGGCCGGATCCGGCCCGGTTTTTCCGCCGCACGCCGTTTCGGAGGACGGATCCGGCCCGGTTTTTCCGCGGCACGCCGTTTCGGAGGCCGGATCCGGCCCAGTTTTTCCGCCGCACGCCGTTTCGGAGGCCGGATCCGGCCCGGTTTTTCCGCGGCACGCCGTTTCGGAGGCCGGATCCGGCCCGGTTTTTCTGCGGCACGCCGTTTCGGAGGCCGGATCCGGCCCGGTTTTTCCGCGGCACGCCGTTTCGGAGGCCGGATCCGGCCCGGTTTTTCCGCGGCACGCCCTTTCGGAGGCCGGATCCGGCCCGGTTTTTCCGCGGCACGCCGTTTCGGAGGCCGGATCCGGCCCGGTTTTTCCGCGGCACGCCGTTTCGGAGGCCGGATCCGGCCCGGTTTTTTCCGCGGCACGCCGTTTCGGAGGCCGGATCCGGCCCGGTTTTTCCGCGGCACGCCCTTTCGGAGGCCGGATCCGGCCCGGTTTTTCCGCGGCACGCCCTTTCGGAGGCCGGATCCGGCCCGGTTTTTCCGCGGCACGCCCTTTCGGAGGCCGGATCCGGCCCGGTTTTTCCGCGGCACGCCCTTTCGGAGGCCGGATCCGGCCCGGTTTTTCCGCGGCACGCCGTTTCGGAGGCCGGATCCGGCCCGGTTTTTCCGCGGCACGCCGTTTCGGAGGCCGGATCTGGCCCGGTTTTTCCGCGGCACGCCGTTGCGGAGGCCGGATCCGGCCCCGTTTTTCCGCGGCACGCCGTTTCGGAGGCCGGATCCGGCCCGGTTTTTCCGCGGCACGCCCTTTCGGAGGCCGGATCCGGCCCGGTTTTTCCGCCGCACGCCGTTTCGGAGGCCGTTTCCGGCCCAGTTTTTCCGCGGCACGCCCTTTGGGAGGCCGGATCCGGCCCGGTGTTTCCGCGGCACGCCGTTTCGGAGGCCGGATCCGGCCCGGTTTTTCCGCGGCACGCCGTTTCTGAGGCCGGATCCGGCCCGGTTTTTCCGCGGCACGCCGTTTCGGAGGCCGGATCCGGCCCGGTTTTTCCGCCGCACGCCGTTTCGGAGGCCGGGTCCGGCCCGGTTTTTCCGCGGCACGCCCTTTCGGAGGCCGGATCCGGCCCGGTTTTTCCGCGGCACGCCCTTTCGGAGGCCGGATCCGGCCCGGTTTTTCCGCGGCACGCCCTTTCGGAGGCCGGATCCGGCCCGGTTTTTCCGCGGCACGCCGTTTCGGAGGCCGGATCCGGCCCGGTTTTTCCGCGGCACGCCGTTTCGGAGGCCGGATCCGGCCCGGTTTTTCCGCCGCACGCCGTTTCGGAGGCCCGATCCGGTCCGGTTTTTCCTCGGCACGCCGTTTCGGAGGCCCGATCCGGCCCGGTTTTTCCGCGGCATGCCGTTTCGGAGGCCGGATCCGGCCCGGTTTTTCCGCGGCACGCCCTTTCGGAGGCCGGATCCGGCCCCGTTTTTCCGCGGCACGCCGTTTCGGAGGCCGGATCCGGCCCGGTTTTTTCCGCGGAACGCCGTTTCGGAGGCCGGATCCGGCCTGGTTTTTCCGCCGCACGCCGTTTCGGAGGCCGTTTCCGGCCCAGTTTTTCCGCGGCATGCCCTTTGGGAGGCCGGATCCGGCCCGGTGTTTCCGCGGCACGCCCTTTCGGAGGCCGGATCCGGCCCGGTTTTTTCCGCGGCACGCCGTTTCGGAGGCCGGATCCGGCCCGGTTTTTCCGCCGCACGCCGTTTCGGAGGCCGGATCCGGCCCGGTTTTTCCGCGGCACGCCGTTTCGGAGGCCGGATCCGGCCCGGTTTTTCCGCGGCACGCCGTTTCGGAGGCCGGATCCGGCCCGGTTTTTCCGCGGCACGCCGTTTCGGAGGCCGGATCCGGCCCGGTTTTTCCGCGGCACGCCGTTTCGGAGGCCGGATCCGGCCCGGTTTTTCCGCGGCACGCCGTTTCGGAGGCCGGATCCGGCCCGGTTTTTCCGCGGCATGCCCTTTGGGAGGCCGGATCCGGCCCGGTGTTTCCGCGGCACGCCGTTTCGGAGGCCAGATCCGGCCCGGTTTTTCCGCGGCACGCCGTTTCGGGAGGCCGGATCCGGCCCGGTTTTTCCGCGGAACGCCGTTTCGGAGGCCGGATCCGGCCCGGTTTTTCCTCGGCACGCCTTTTCCGAGGCCGGATGCGGCCCAGTTTTTCTGCGGCACGCCGTTTCGGAGGCCGGATCCGGCCCGGTTTTTCCGCGGCATGCCGTTTCGGAGGCCGGATGCGGCCCGGTTTTTCCGCGGCACGCCGTTTCGGAGGCCGGATCCGTCCCGGTTTTTCCGCGGCACGCCATTTCGGAGGCCGGATCCGACCCGGTTTTTCCGCGGCACGCCGTTTCGGAGGCCGGATCCGGCCCGGTTTTTCCGCGGCACGCCGTTTCGGAGGCCGGATCCGGCCCGGTGTTTCCGCGGCACGCCGTTTCGGAGGCCGGATCCGGCCCGGTTTTTCCGCGGCACGCCGTTTTGGAGGCCGGATCCGGCCCGGTTTTTCCGCGGCACGCCCTTTCGGAGGCCGGATCCGGCCCGGTTTTTCCGCGGCACGCCGTTTCGGAGGCCAGATCCGGCCCGGTTTTTCCGCGGCACGCCGTTTCGGAGGCCGGATCCGGCCCGGTTTTTTCCGCGGCACGCCCTTTCGGAGGCCGGATCCGGCCCGGTTTTTCCGCGGCACGCCGTTTCGGAGGCCGGATCCGGCCCGGTTTTTCCGCGGCACGCCCTTTCGGAGGCCGGATCCGGCCCGGTTTTTCCGCGGCACGCCGTTTCGGAGGCCGGATCCGGCCCGGTTTTTCCTCGGCACGCCCTTTCGGAGGCCGGATCCGGCCCGGTTTTTCCGCGGCACGCCGTTTCGGAGGCCGGATCCGGCCCGGTTTTTCCGCGGCACGCCGTTTCGGAGGCCGGATCCGGCCCGGTTTTTCCGCGGCATGCCCTTTGGGAGGCCGGATCCGGCCCGGTGTTTCCGCGGCACGCCGTTTCGGAGGCCGGATCCGGCCCGGTTTTTCCGCGGCACGCCCTTTCGGAGGCCGGATCCGGCCCGGTTTTTCCGCGGCACGCCGTTTCGGAGGCCGGATCCGGCCCGGTTTTTTCCTCGGCACGCCTTTTCCGAGGCCGGATCCGGCCCGGTTTTTCCGCGGCACGCCGTTTCGGAGGCCGGATCCGGCCCGGTTTTTCCGCGGCACGCCGTTTCGGAGGCCGGATGCGGCCCGGTTTTTCCGCGGCACGCCGTTTCGGAGGCCGGATCCGTCCCGGTTTTTCCGCGGCACGCCATTTCGGAGGCCGGATCCGACCCGGTTTTTCCGCGGCACGCCGTTTCGGAGGCCGGATCCGGCCCGGTTTTTCCGCGGCACGCCGTTTCGGAGGCCGGATCCGGCCCGGTTTTTCCGCGGCACGCCGTTTCGGAGGCCGGATCCGGCCCGGTTTTTCCGCGGCACGCCGTTTCGGAGGCCGGATGCGGCCCGGTTTTTCCGCGGCACGCCGTTTCGGAGGCCGGATCCGTCCCCGGTTTTTCCGCGGCACGCCATTTCGGAGGCCGGATCCGACCCGGTTTTTCCGCGGCACGCCGTTTCGGAGGCCGGATCCGGCCCGGTTTTTCCGCGGCACGCCGTTTCGGAGGCCGGATCCGGCCCGGTTTTTCCGCGGCACGCCGTTTCGGAGGCCGGATCCGGACCGGTTTTTCCGCGGCACGCCGTTTCGGAGGCCGGATCCGGCCCGGTTTTTCCGCGGCATGCCGTTTCGGAGGCCGGATCCGGCCCGGTTTTTCCGCCGCACGCCCTTTCGGAGGCCGGATCTGGCCCGGTTTTTCCGCGGCACGCCGTTTCGGAGGCCGAATCCGGCCCGGTTTTGCCGCGGCACGCCGTTTCGGAGGCCGGATCCGGCCCGGTTTTTCCGCCGCACGCCGTTTCGGAGGCCCGATCCGGTCCGGTTTTTCCTCGGCACGCCATTTCGGAGGCCGGATCCGGCCCGGTTTTTCCGCGGCACGCCGTTTCGGAGGCCGGATCCGGCCCGGTTTTTCCGCGGCACGCCCTTTCGGAGGCCGGATCCGGCCCGGTTTTTCCGCGGCACGCCGTTTCGGAGGCCGGATCCGGCCCGGTTTTTCCGCGGCACGCCATTAAGGAGGCTGGATCCGGCCCGGTTTTTCCGTGGCACGCCGTTTCGGAGGCCGGATCCGGCCCGGTTTTTCCGCGGCACGCCGTTTCGGAGGCCGGATCCGGTCCGTTTTTTCCGCGGCACGCCGTTTCGGAGGCCGGATCCGGCCCGGTTTTTCCGCGGCACTCCTTTTCCAAGGCCGGATCCGGTCTGGTTTTTTCCGCGGCACGCCGTTTCGGAGGGCCGGATCCGGTCTGGTTTTTCCTCGGCACGCCTTTTCCGAGGCCGGATCCGGCCCGGTTTTTCCGCAGCACGCCGTTTCGGAGGCCGGATCCGGCCTGATTTTTCCGCCGCACGCCGTTTCGGAGGCCGGACCCGGCCCGGTTTTTCCGCGGCATGCCCTTTGGGAGGCCGGATCCGGCCCGGTTTTTCCGCGGCACGCCGTTTCGGAGGCCGGATCCGGCCCGGTTTTTCCGCGGCACGCCGTTTCGGAGGCCGGATCCGGCCCCGTTTTTCCGCGGCACGCCCTTTCGGAGGCCGGATCCGGCCCGGTTTTTCCGCGGCACGCCGTTTCGGAGGCCGGACCCGGCCCGGTTTTTCCGCGGAATGCCCTTTGGGAGGCCGGATCCGGCCCCGTGTTTCCGCGGCACGCCGTTTCGGAGGCCGGATCCGGCCCGGTTTTTCCGCGGCACGCCCTTTCGGAGGCCGGATCCGGCCCGGTTTTTCCGCGGCACGCCGTTTCGGAGGCCGGATCCGGCCCGGTTTTTCCGCGGCACGCCGTTTCGGAGGCCGGATCCGGCCCGGTTTTTCCGCGGCACGCCCTTTCGGAGGCCGGATCCGGCCTGGTTTTTCCGCGGCACGCCGTTTCGGAGGCCGGATCCGGCCCGGTTTTTCCGCGGCACGCCGTTTCGGAGGCCGGATCCGGCCCGGTTTTTCCGCGGCACGCCGTTTCGGAGGCCGGATCCGGCCCGGTTTTTCCGTGGCACGCCCTTTCGGAGGCCGGATCCGGCCCGGTTTTTCCGCGGCACGCCCTTTCGGAGGCCGGATCCGGCCCGGTTTTTCCGCGGCACGCCGTTTCGGAGGCCGGATCCGGCCCGGTTTTGCCACGGCACGCCGTTTCGGAGGCCGGATCCGGCCCGGTTTTTCCGCGGAACGCCGTTTCGGAGGCCGGATCCGGCCCGGTTTTTCCGCGGCACGCCCTTTCGGAGGCCGGATCCGGCCCGGTTTTTCCGCGGCACGCCGTTTCGGAGGCCGGATCCGGCCCGGTTTTTCCGCGGCACGCCGTTTCGGAGGCCGGATCCGGCCCGGTTTTTTCCGCCCGCCGCCGTTTCGGAGGCCGGATCCGGCCCGGTTTTTCCGCCGCACGCCGTTTCGGAGGCCGGATCCGGCCCGGTTTTTCCGCTGCACGCCCTTTCGGAGGCCGGATCCGGCACCGTTTTTCCGCGGCACGCCGTTTCGGAGGCCGGATCCGGCCCGGTTTTTCCGCGGCACGCCGTTTCGGAGGCCGGATCCGGCCCGGTTTTTCCGCCGCACGCCGTTTCGGAGGCCGGATCCGGCCCGGTTTTTCCGCGGCACGCCGTTTCGGAGGCCGGATCCGGCCCGGTTTTTCCGCCGCACGCCCTTTCGGAGGCCGGATCCGGCCCGGTTTTTCCGCCGCACGCCGTTTCGGAGGCCGGATCCGGCCCGGTTTTTTCCGCCGCACGCCCTTTCGGAGGCCGGATCCGGCCTGGTTTTTCCGCCGCACGCCGTTTCGGAGGCCGTTTCCGGCACGGTTTTTCCGCGGCACGCCGTTTCGGAGGCCGGATCCGGCCCGGTTTTTCCGCGGCACGCCGTTTCGGAGGCCGGATCCGGCCCGGTTTTTCCGCGGCACGCCGTTTCGGAGGCCGGATCCGGCCCGGTTTTTCCGCGGCACGCCGTTTCGGAGGCCGGATCCGGCCCGGTTTTTTCCCGCCGCACGCCGTTTCGGAGGCCGGATCCGGCCCGGTTTTTCCGCCGCACGCCGTTTCGGAGGCCGGATCCGGCCCGGTTTTTCCGCGGCACGCCGTTTCGGAGGCCGGATCCGGCACCGTTTTTCCGCGGCACGCCGTTTCGGAGGCCGGATCCGGCCCGGTTTTTTCCGCGGCACGCCGTTTCGGAGGCCGGATCCGGCCCGGTTTTTCCGCCGCACGCCGTTTCGGAGGCCGGATCCGGCCCGGTTTTTCCGCCGCACGCCGTTTCGGAGGCCGGATCCGGCCCGGTTTTTCCGCGGCACGCCGTTTCGGAGGCCGGATCCGGCCCGGTTTTTCCGCGGCACGCCCTTTCGGAGGCCGGATCCGGCCCGGTTTTTTCCGCGGCACGCCCTTTCGGAGGCCGGATCCGACCCGGTTTTTCCGCGGCACGCCGTTTCGGAGGCCGGATCCGGCCCGGTTTTTTCCGTGGCACGCCGTTTCGGAGGCCGGATCCGGCCCGGTTTTTCCGCGGCACGCTGTTCCGGAGGCCGGATCCGGCCCGGTTTTTCCGCGGCACGCCGTTGCGGAGGCCGGATCCGGCCCGGTTTTTCCGCGGCACGCCGTTTCGGAGGCCGGATCCGGCCCGGTTTTTTCCGCGGCACGCCGTTTCGGAGGCCGGATCCGTCCCGGTTTTTTCCGCCGCACGCCGTTTCGGAGGCCGGATCCGGCCCGGTTTTTCCGCGGCACGCCGTTTCGGAGGCCGGATCCGGCCCGGTTTTTTCCGCGGCACGCCGTTTCGGAGGCCGGATCCGGCCCGGTTTTTTCCGCCGCACGCCGTTTCGGAGGCCGGATCCGGCCCGGTTTTTCCGCGGCACGCCGTTTCGGAGGCCGGATCCGGCCCGTTTTTTCCGCGGCACGCCGTTTCGGAGGCCGGATCCGGCCCGGTTTTTCCGCCGCACGCCCTTTCGGAGGCCGGATCCGGCCCGGTTTTTCCGCGGCACGCCGTTTCGGAGGCCGGATCCGGCCCGGTTTTTCCGCGGCACGCCGTTTCGGAGGCCGGATCCGGCCCGGTTTTTCCGCGGCACGCCTTTTCCGAGGCCGGATCTGGTCTGGTTTTTCCTCGGCACGCCATTTCGGAGGCCGGATCCGGCCCGGTTTTTCCGCGGCACGCCGTTTCGGAGGCCGGATCCGGCCCGGTTTTTCCGCGGCACGCCCTTTCGGAGGCCGGATCCGGCCCGGTTTTTCCGCGGCACGCCGTTTCGGAGGCCGGATCCGGCCCGGTTTTTCCGCGGCACGCCATTAAGGAGGCTGGATCCGGCCCGGTTTTTCCGTGGCACGCCGTTTCGGAGGCCGGATCCGGCCCGGTTTTTCCGCGGCACGCCGTTTCGGAGGCCGGATCCGGTCCGTTTTTTCCGCGGCACGCCGTTTCGGAGGCCGGATCCGGCCCCGGTTTTTCCGCGGGCACTCCTTTTCCAAGGCCGGATCCGGTCTGGTTTTTCCTCAGCACGCCATTTCGGAGGCCGGATCCGGTCTGGTTTTTCCGCGGCACGCCGTTTCGGAGGCCGGATCCGGCCCGTTTTTCCGCGGCACGCCGTTTCGGAGGCCGGATCCGGCCTGATTTTTCCGCCGCACGCCGTTTCGGAGGCCGGACCCGGCCCGGTTTTTCCGCGGCATGCCCTTTGGGAGGCCGGATCCGGCCCGGTTTTTCCGCGGCACGCCGTTTCGGAGGCCGGATCCGGCCCGGTTTTTCCGCCGCACGCCGTTTCGGAGGCCGGATCCGGCCCGGTTTTTCCGCGGCACGCCGTTTCGGAGGCCGGATCCGGCCCGGTTTTTCCGCGGCACGCCTTTTCCGAGGCCGGATCTGGTCTGGTTTTTCCTCGGCACGCCATTTCGGAGGCCGGATCCGGCCCGGTTTTTCCGCGGCACGCCGTTTCGGAGGCCGGATCCGGCCCGGTTTTTCCGCGGCACGCCCTTTCGGAGGCCGGATCCGGCCCGGTTTTTCCGCGGCACGCCGTTTCGGAGGCCGGATCCGGCCCGGTTTTTTCCGCGGCACGCCATTAAGGAGGCTGGATCCGGCCCGGTTTTTCCGTGGCACGCCGTTTCGGAGGCCGGATCCGGCCCGGTTTTTCCGCGGCACGCCGTTTCGGAGGCCGGATCCGGTCCGTTTTTTCCGCGGCACGCCGTTTCGGAGGCCGGATCCGGCACGGTTTTTCCGCGGCACTCCTTTTCCAAGGCCGGATCCGGTCTGGTTTTTTCCTCAGCACGCCATTTCGGAGGCCGGATCCGGTCTGGTTTTTCCGCGGCACGCCGTTTCGGAGGCCGGATCCGGCCCGGTTTTTTCCGCGGCACGCCGTTTCGGAGGCCGGATCCGGCCTGATTTTTCCGCCGCACGCCGTTTCGGAGGCCGGACCCGGCCCGGTTTTTTCCGCGGCATGCCCTTTGGGAGGCCGGATCCGGCCCGGTTTTTCCGCGGCACGCCGTTTCGGAGGCCGGATCCGGCCCGGTTTTTCCGCGGCACGCCGTTTCGGAGGCCGGATCCGGCCCCGTTTTTCCGCGGCACGCCCTTTCGGAGGCCGGATCCGGCCCGGTTTTTCCGCGGCACGCCGTTTCGGAGGCCGGACCCGGCCCGGTTTTTTCCGCGGAATGCCCTTTGGGAGGCCGGATCCGGCCCCGTGTTTCCGCGGCACGCCGTTTCGGAGGCCGGATCCGGCCCGGTTTTTCCGCGGCACGCCCTTTCGGGGGCCGGATCCGGCCCGGTTTTTCCGCGGCACGCCGTTTCGGAGGCCGGATCCGGCCCGGTTTTTCCGCGGCACGCCGTTTCGGAGGCCGGATCCGGCCCGGTTTTTCCGCGGCACGCCGTTTCGGAGGCCGGATCCGGCCCGGTTTTTCCGCGGCACGCCGTTTCGGAGGCCGGATCCGGCACGGTTTTTCCGCGGCACGCCCTTTCGGAGGCCGGATCCGGCCTGGTTTTTCCGCGGCACGCCGTTTCGGAGGCCGCATGCGGCCCGGTTTTTCCGCGGCACGCCGTTTCGGAGGCCGGATCCGGCCCGGTTTTTCCGCGGCACGCCGTTTCGGAGGCCGGATCCGGCCCGGTTTTTCCGCGGCACGCCGTTTCGGAGGCCGGATCCGGCCCGGTTTTTCCGCGGCACGCCCTTTCGGAGGCCGGATCCGGCCCGGTTTTTCCGCGGCACGCCCTTTCGGAGGCCGGATCCGACCCGGTTTTTCCGCGGCACGCCGTTTCGGAGGCCGGATCCGGCCCGGTTTTTCCGCGGCACGCCGTTTCGGAGGCCGGATCCGGCCCGGTTTTTCCGTGGCACGCCGTTTCGGAGGCCGGATCCGGCCCGGTTTTTCCGCGGCACGCTGTTCCGGAGGCCGGATCCGGCCCGGTTTTTCCGCGGCACGCCGTTGCGGAGGCCGGATCCGGCCACGTTTTTCCGCGGCACGCCGTTTCGGAGGCCGGATCCGGCCCGGTTTTTCCGCGGCACGCCGTTTCGGAGGCCGTATCCGGCCCGGTTTTTCCGCCGCACGCCGTTTCGGAGGCCGTTTCCAGCCCAGTTTTTCCGCGGCACGCCGTTTCGGAGGCCGGATCCGGCCCGGTTTTTCCGCGGCACGCCGTTTCGGAGGCCGGATCCGTCCCGGTTTTTCCGCGGCACGCCGTTTCGGAGGCCGGATCCGGCCCGGTTTTTCCGCGGCACGCCGTTTCGGAGGCCGGATCCGGCCCGGTTTTTCCGCGGCACGCCGTTTCGGAGGCCGGATCCGGCCCGGTTTTTCCGCCGCACGCCGTTTCGGAGGCCGGATCCGGCCCGGTTTTTCCGCGGCACGCCGTTTCGGAGGCCGGATCCGGCCCGTTTTTTCCGCGGCACGCCGTTTCGGAGGCCGGATCCGGCCCGGTTTTTCCGCCGCACGCCCTTTCGGAGGCCGGATCCGGCCCGGTTTTTCCGCGGCACGCCGTTTCGGAGGCCGGATCCGGCCCGGTTTTTCCGCGGCACGCCATTAAGGAGGCTGGATCCGGCCCGGTTTTTCCGTGGCACGCCGTTTCGGAGGCCGGATCCGGCCCGGTTTTTCCGCGGCACGCCGTTTCGGAGGCCGGATCCGGTCCGTTTTTTCCGCGGCACGCCGTTTCGGAGGCCGGATCCGGCCCGGTTTTTCCGCGGCACTCCTTTTCCAAGGCCGGATCCGGTCTGGTTTTTCCTCAGCACGCCATTTCGGAGGCCCGGATCCGGTCTGGTTTTTCCGCGGCACGCCGTTTCGGAGGCCGGATCCGGCCCGGTTTTTCCGCGGCACGCCGTTTCGGAGGCCGGATCCGGCCTGATTTTTCCGCCGCACGCCGTTTCGGAGGCCGGACCCGGCCCGGTTTTTCCGCGGCATGCCCTTTGGGAGGCCGGATCCGGCCCGGTTTTTCCGCGGCACGCCGTTTCGGAGGCCGGATCCGGCCCGGTTTTTCCGCGGCACGCCGTTTCGGAGGCCGGATCCGGCCCCGTTCTTCCGCGGCACGCCCTTTCGGAGGCCGGATCCGGCCCGGTTTTTCCGCGGCACGCCGTTTCGGAGGCCGGACCCGGCCCGGTTTTTCCGCGGAATGCCCTTTGGGAGGCCGGATCCGGCCCCGTGTTTCCGCGGCACGCCGTTTCGGAGGCCGGATCCGGCCCGGTTTTTCCGCGGCACGCCCTTTCGGGGGCCGGATCCGGCCCGGTTTTTCCGCGGCACGCCGTTTCGGAGGCCGGATCCGGCCCGGTTTTTCCGCGGCACGCCGTTTCGGAGGCCGGATCCGGCCCGGTTTTTCCGCGGCACGCCGTTTCGGAGGCCGGATCCGGCCCGGTTTTTCCGCGGCACGCCGTTTCGGAGGCCGGATCCGGCACGGTTTTTCCGCGGCACGCCCTTTCGGAGGCCGGATCCGGCCTGGTTTTTCCGCGGCACGCCGTTTCGGAGGCCGCATGCGGCCCGGTTTTTCCGCGGCACGCCGTTTCGGAGGCCGGATCCGGCCCGGTTTTTCCGCGGCACGCCGTTTCGGAGGCCGGATCCGGCCCGGTTTTTCCGTGGCACGCCCTTTCGGAGGCCGGAACCGGCCCGGTTTTTCCGCGGCACGCCCTTTCGGAGGCCGGATCCGGCCCGGTTTTTCCGCGGCACGGCCTTTCGGAGGCCGGATCCGGCCCGGTTTTTCCGCGGCACGCCGTTTCGGAGGCCGGATCCGGCCCGGTTTTTCCGCGGCACGCCGTTTCGGAGGCCGGATCCGGCCCGGTTTTTCCGCGGCACGCCGTTTCGGAGGCCGGATCCGGCCCGGTTTTTCCGCCGCACGCCGTTTCGGAGGCCGGATCCGGCCCGGTTTTTCCGCCGCACGCCCTTTCGGAGGCCGGATCCGGCCCGGTTTTTCCGCCGCACGCCGTTTCGGAGGCCGGATCCGGCCCGGTTTTTCCGCCGCACGCCGTTTCGGAGGCCGGATCCGGCCCGGTTTTTCCGCGGCACGCCGTTTCGGAGGCCGGATCCGGCCCGGTTTTTCCGCCGCACGCCGTTTCGGAGGCCGGATCCGGCCCGGTTTTTCCGCGGCACGCCGTTTCGGAGGCCGGATCCGGCCCGGTTTTTCCGCGGCACGCCGTTTCGGAGGCCGGATCCGGCCCGGTTTTTCCGCCGCACGCCGTTTCGGAGGCCGGATCCGGCCCGGTTTTTCCGCCGCACGCCGTTTCGGAGGCCGGATCCGGCCCGGTTTTTCCGCGGCACGCCGTTTCGGAGGCCGGATCCGGCACCGTTTTTCCGCGGCACGCCGTTTCGGAGGCCGGATCCGGCCCGGTTTTTCCGCGGCACGCCGTTTCGGAGGCCGGATCCGGCCCGGTTTTTCCGCCGCACGCCGTTTCGGAGGCCGGATCCGGCCCGGTTTTTCCGCCGCACGCCGTTTCGGAGGCCGGATCCGGCCCGGTTTTTCCGCGGCATGCCCTTTGGGAGGCCGGATCCGGCCCGGTTTTTCCGCGGCACGCCCTTTCGGAGGCCGGATCCGGCCCGGTTTTTCCGCGGCACGCCCTTTCGGAGGCCGGATCCGGCCCGGTTTTTCCGCGGCACGCCGTTTCGGAGGCCGGATCCGGTCCGGTTTTTCCGCCGCACGCCGTTTCGGAGGCCCGATCTGGCCCGGTTTTTCCGTGGCACGCCGTTTCGGAGGCCGGATCCGGCCCGGTTTTTCCGCGGCACGCCCTTTCGGAGGCCGGATCCGGCCCGGTTTTTCCGCGGCACGCTGTTTCGGAGGCCGGATCCGGCCCGGTTTTTTCCGCGGCACGCCGTTTCGGAGGCCGGATCCGGCCCGCTTTTTCCGCGGCACGCCGTTTCGGAGGCCGGATCCGGCCCGGTTTTTCCGCGGCACGCCCTTTCGGAGGCCGGATCCGGCCCCGTTTTTCCGCGGCACGCCGTTTCGGAGGCCGGATCCGGCCCGGTTTTTCCGCGGCACGCCGTTTCGGAGGCCGGATCCGGCCTGGTTTTTCCGCCGCATGCCGTTTCGGAGGCCGTTTCTGGCCCAGTTTTTCCGCGGCATGCCCTTTGGGAGGCCGGATCCGGCCCGGTGTTTCCGCGGCACGCCCTTTCGGAGGCCGGATCCGGCCCGGTTTTTCCGCGGCACGCCGTTTCCGGCCCGGTTTTTCCGCGGCACGCCGTTTCGGAGGCCGGATCCGGCCCGGTTTTTCCGCGGCACGCCGTTTCGGAGGCCGGATCCGGCCCGGTTTTTCCGCGGCACGCCGTTTCCGGCCCGATTTTTCCGCGGCACGCCGTTTCGGAGGCCGGATCCGGCCCGGTTTTTTCCGCGGCACGCCGTTTCGGAGGCCGGATCCTTCCTGGTTTTTCCGCGGCACGCCGTTTCGGAGGCCGTTTCTGGCCCGGTTTTTCCGCGGCACGCCGTTTCCAGCCCGGTTTTTCCGCGGCACGCCGTTTCGGAGGCCGGATCCGGCCCGGTTTTTCCGCGGCACGCCGTTTCGGAGGCCGAATCCGGCCCGGTTTTTCCGCGGCACGCCGTTTCCAGCCCGGTTTTTCCGCGGCACGCCGTTTCGGAGGCCGGATCCGGCCCGGTTTTTCCGCGGCACGCCGTTTCGGAGGCCGAATCCGGCCCGGTTTTTCCGCGGCACGCCGTTTCCGGCCCGGCTTTTCCGCGGCACGCCGTTTCGGAGGCCGGATCCGGCCCAGTTTTTCCGCGGCACGCCGTTTCCAGCCCGGTTTTTTCCGCGGCACGCCATTTCGGAGGCTGGATCCGGCCCGGTTTTACCGCGGCACGCCGTTTCGGAGGCCGGATCCGGCCCGGTTTTTCCGCGGCACGCCGTTTCGGAGGCCGGATCCGGCCCGGTTTTTCCGCGGCACGCCGTTTCGGAGGCCGGATCCGGCCCGGTTTTTCCGCGGCACGCCGTTTCCGGCCCGGTTTTTCCGCGGCACGCCATTTCGGAGGCCGGATCCGGCCCGGTTTTTCCGCCGCACGCCCTTTCGGAGGCCGGATCTGGCCCGGTTTTTCCGCGGCACGCCGTTTCGGAGGCCGGATCCGGCCCGGTTTTTCCGCGGCACGCCGTTTCGGAGGCCGGATCCGGCCCGGTTTTTCCGCGGCACTCCTTTTCCGAGGCCGGATCTGGTCTGGTTTTTCCTCGGCACGCCATTTCGGAGGCCGGATCCGGCCCCGTTTTTCCGCCGCACGCCGTTTCGCAGGCCGGATCCGGCCCGGTTTTTCCGCGGCACGCCGTTTCGGAGGCCGGATCCGGCCCGGTTTTTCCGCGGCACGCCGTTTCGGAGGCCGGATCCGGCCCGGTTTTTCCGCGGCACGCCATTAAGGAGGCTGGATCCGGCCCGGTTTTTCCGTGGCACGCCGTTTCGGAGGCCGGATCCGGCCCGGTTTTTTCCGCGGCACGCCGTTTCGGAGGCCGGATCCGGCCCGTTTTTTCCGCGGCACGCCGTTTCGGAGGCCGGATCCGGCCCGGTTTTTCCGCGGCACGCCGTTTCGGAGGCCGGATCCGGCCCGGTTTTTCCGCCGCACGCCGTTTCGGAGGCCGGATCCGGCCCGGTTTTTCCGTGGCACGCCCTTTCGGAGGCCGGATCCGGCCCGGTTTTTCCGCCGCACGCCGTTTCGGAGGCCGGATCCGGCCCGGTTTTTCCGCGGCACGCCGTTTCGGAGGCCGGATCCGGCCCGGTTTTTCCGCGGCACGCCCTTTCGGAGGCCGGATCCGGCCCGGTTTTTCCGCGGCACGCCCTTTCGGAGGCCGGATCCGGCCCGGTTTTTCCGCGGCACGCCGTTTCGGAGGCCGGATCCGGCCCGGTTTTTCCGCGGCACGCCGTTTCGGAGGCCGGATCCGGCCCGGTTTTTCCGCGGCACGCCGTTTCGGAGGCCGGATCCGGCCCGGTTTTTCCGCGGCACGCCGTTTCGGAGGCCCGATCCGGCCCGGTTTTTCCTCGGCACGCCGTTTCGGAGGCCCGATCCGGCCCGGTTTTTCCGCGGCACGCCGTTTCGGAGGCCGGATCCGGCCCGGTTTTTCCGCGGCACGCCGTTGCGGAGGCCGGATCCGGCCCGGTTTTTCCGCGGCACGCCGTTGCGGAGGCCGGATCCGGCCACGTTTTTCCGCGGCACGCCGTTTCGGAGGCCGGATCCGGCCCGGTTTTTCCGCGGCACGCCCTTTCGGAGGCCGGATCCGGCCTGGTTTTTCCGCCGCACGCCGTTTCGGAGGCCGGATCTGGCCCGGTTTTTCCGCGGCACGCTGTTTCGGAGGCCGGATCCGGCCCGGTTTTTCCGCGGCACGCTGTTTCGGAGGCCGGATCCGGCCCGGTTTTTCCGCGGCACGCCGTTTCGGAGGCCGGATCCGGCCCGGTTTTTCCGCCGCACGCCGTTTCGGAGGCCGGATCCGGCCCGGTTTTTCCGCGGCACGCCGTTTCGGAGGCCGGATCCGGCCCGGTTTTTCCGCGGCATGCCATTTCGGAGGCCGGATCCGGCCCGGTTTTTCCGCGGCACGCCGTTTCGGAGGCCCGATCCGGTCCGGTTTTTCCTCGGCACGCCGTTTCGGAGGCCGGATCCGGCCCGCTTTTTCCGCGGCACGCCGTTTCGGAGGCCGGATCCGGCCCGGTTTTTCCGCGGCACGCCCTTTCGGAGGCCGGATCCGGCCCCGTTTTTCCGCGGCACGCCGTTTCGGAGGCCGGATCCGGCCCGGTTTTTCCGCGGCACGCCGTTTCGGAGGCCGGATCCGGCCTGGTTTTTCCGCCGCATGCCGTTTCGGAGGCCGTTTCTGGCCCAGTTTTTCCGCGGCATGCCCTTTGGGAGGCCGGATCCGGCCCGGTGTTTCCGCGGCACGCCCTTTCGGAGGCCGGATCCGGCCCGGTTTTTCCGCGGCACGCCGTTTCCGGCCCGGTTTTTCCGCGGCACGCCGTTTCGGAGGCCGGATCCGGCCCGGTTTTTCCGCGGCACGCCGTTTCGGAGGCCGGATCCGGCCCCGTTTTTCCGCGGCACGCCGTTTCGGAGGCCGGATCCGGCCCGGTTTTTCCGCGGCACGCCGTTTCCGGCCCGATTTTTCCGCGGCACGCCGTTTCGGAGGCCGGATCCGGCCCGGTTTTTCCGCGGCACGCCGTTTCGGAGGCCGGATACTTCCTGGTTTTTCCGCGGCACGCCGTTTCGGAGGCCGTTTCTGGCCCGGTTTTTCCGCGGCACGCCGTTTCCAGCCCGGTTTTTCCGCGGCACGCCGTTTCGGAGGCCGGATCCGGCCCGGTTTTTCCGCGGCACGCCGTTTCGGAGGACGAATCCGGCCCGGTTTTTCCGCGGCACGCCGTTTCCAGCCCGGTTTTTCCGCGGCACGCCGTTTCGGAGGCCGGATCCGGCCCGGTTTTTCCGCGGCACGCCGTTTCCAGCCCGGCTTTTCCGCGGCACGCCGTTTCGGAGGCCGGATCCGGCCCAGTTTTTCCGCGGCACGCCGTTTCCAGCCCGGTTTTTCCGCGGCACGCCGTTTCGGAGGCTGGATCCGGCCCGGTTTTACCGCGGCACGCCGTTTCGGAGGCCGGATCCGGCTCGGTTCTTCCGCGGCACGCTCTTTCGGAGGCCGGATCCGGCCCGGTTTTTCCGCGGCACGCCGTTTCGGAGGCCGGATCCGGCCCGGTTTTTCCGAGGCACGCCGTTTCGGAGGCCGGATCCGGCCCGGTTTTTCCGCGGCACGCCGTTTCGGAGGCCGGATCCGGCCCGGTTTTTCCGCGGCACGCCGTTTCGGAGGCCGGATCCGGCCCGGTTTTTCCGCGGCACGCCGTTTCCGGCCCGGTTTTTCCGCGGCACGCCATTTCGGAGGCCGGATCCGGCCCGGTTTTTCCGCCGCACGCCCTTTCGGAGGCCGGATCTGGCCCGGTTTTTCCGCGGCACGCCGTTTCGGAGGCCGGATCCGGCCCGGTTTTTCCGCGGCACGCCGTTTCGGAGGCCGGATCCGGCCCGGTTTTTCCGCGGCACTCCTTTTCCGAGGCCGGATCTGGTCTGGTTTTTCCTCGGCACGCCATTTCGGAGGCCGGATCCGGCCCCGTTTTTCCGCCGCACGCCGTTTCGCAGGCCGGATCCGGCCCGGTTTTTCCGCGGCACGCCGTTTCGGAGGCCGGATCCGGCCCGGTTTTTCCGCGGCACGCCGTTTCGGAGGCCGGATCCGGCCCGGTTTTTCCGCGGCACGCCATTAAGGAGGCTGGATCCGGCCCGGTTTTTCCGTGGCACGCCGTTTCGGAGGCCGGATCCGGCCCGGTTTTTCCGCGGCACGCCGTTTCGGAGGCCGGATCCGGTCCGTTTTTTCCGCGGCACGCCGTTTCGGAGGCCGGATCCGGCCCGGTTTTTCCGCGGCACTCCTTTTCCAAGGCCGGATCCGGTCTGGTTTTTCCTCAGCACGCCATTTCGGAGGCCGGATCCGGTCTGGTTTTTCCGCGGCACGCCGTTTCGGAGGCCGGATCCGGCCCGGTTTTTCCGCGGCACGCCGTTTCCGGCCCGGTTTTTCCGCGGCACGCCGTTTCGGAGGCCGGATCCGGCCCGGTTTTTCCGCGGCACGCCGTTTCGGAGGCCGGATCCGGCCCGGTTTTTCCGCGGCACGCCATTAAGGAGGCTGGATCCGGCCCGGTTTTTCCGTGGCACGCCGTTTCGGAGGCCGGATCCGGCCCGGTTTTTCCGCGGCACGCCGTTTCGGAGGCCGGATCCGGTCCGTTTTTTCCGCGGCACGCCGTTTCGGAGGCCGGATCCGGCCCGGTTTTTCCGCGGCACTCCTTTTCCAAGGCCGGATCCGGTCTGGTTTTTCCTCAGCACGCCATTTCGGAGGCCGGATCCGGTCTGGTTTTTCCGCGGCACGCCGTTTCGGAGGCCGGATCCGGCCCGGTTTTTCCGCGGCACGCCGTTTCGGAGGCCGGATCCGGCCCGGTTTTTCCGCCGCACGCCGTTTCGGAGGCCGGACCCGGCCCGGTTTTTCCGCGGCATGCCCTTTGGGAGGCCGGATCCGGCCCGGTTTTTCCGCGGCACGCCGTTTCGGAGGCCGGATCCGGCCCGGTTTTTCCGCGGCACGCCGTTTCGGAGGCCGGATCCGGCCCCGTTTTTCCGCGGCACGCCCTTTCGGAGGCCGGATCCGGCCCGGTTTTTCCGCGGCACGCCGTTTCGGAGGCCGGACCCGGCCCGGTTTTTCCGCGGAATGCCCTTTGGGAGGCCGGATCCGACCCCGTGTTTCCGCGGCACGCCGTTTCGGAGGCCGGATCCGGCCCGGTTTTTCCGCGGCACGCCCTTTCGGTGGCCGGATCCGGCCCGGTTTTTCCGCGGCACGCCGTTTCGGAGGCCGGATCCGGCCCGGTTTTTCCGCGGCACGCCGTTTCGGAGGCCGGATCCGGCCCGGTTTTTCCGCGGCACGCCGTTTCGGAGGCCGGATCCGGCCCGGTTTTTCCGCGGCACGCCGTTTCGGAGGCCGGATCCGGCACGGTTTTTCCGCGGCACGCCCTTTCGGAGGCCGGATCCGGCCTGGTTTTTCCGCGGCACGCCGTTTCGGAGGCCGGATGCGGCCCGGTTTTTCCGCGGCACGCCGTTTCGGAGGCCGGATCCGGCCCGGTTTTTCCGCGGCACGCCGTTTCGGAGGCCGGATCCGGCCCGGTTTTTCCGTGGCACGCCCTTTCGGAGGCCGGATCCGGCCCGGTTTTTCCGCGGCACGCCCTTTCGGAGGCCGGATCCGGCCCGGTTTTTCCGCGGCACGCCGTTTCGGAGGCTGGATCCGGCCCGGTTTTACCGCGGCACGCCGTTTCGGAGGCCGGATCCGGCTCGGTTCTTCCGCGGCACGCCGTTTCGGAGGCCGGATCCGGCCCGGTTTTTCCGCGGCACGCCGTTTCGGAGGCCGGATCCGGCCCGGTTTTTCCGTGGCACGCCGTTTCGGAGGCCGGATCCGGCCCGGTTTTTCCGCGGCACGCCGTTTCGGAGGCCGGATCCGGCCCGGTTTTTCCGCGGCACGCCGTTTCGGAGGCCGGATCCGGCCCGGTTTTTCCGCGGCACGCCGTTTCCGGCCCGGTTTTTCCTCGGCACGCCATTTCGGAGGCCGGATCCGGCCCGGTTTTTCCGCCGCACGCCCTTTCGGAGGCCGGATCTGGCCCGGTTTTTCCGCGGCACGCCGTTTCGGAGGCCGGATCCGGCCCGGTTTTTCCGCGGCACGCCGTTTCGGAGGCCGGATCCGGCCCGGTTTTTCCGCGGCACGCCTTTTCCGAGGCCGGATCTGGTCTGGTTTTTCCTCGGCACGCCATTTCGGAGGCCGGATCCGGCCCGGTTTTTCCGCCGCACGCCGTTTCGCAGGCCGGATCCGGCCCGGTTTTTCCGCGGCACGCCGTTTCGGAGGCCGGATCCGGCCCGGTTTTTCCGCGGCACGCCGTTTCGGAGGCCGGATCCGGCCCGGTTTTTCCGCGGCACGCCATTAAGGAGGCTGGATCCGGCCCGGTTTTTCCGTGGCACGCCGTTTCGGAGGCCGGATCCGGCCCGGTTTTTCCGCGGCACGCCGTTTCGGAGGCCGGATCCGGTCCGTTTTTTCCGCGGCACGCCGTTTCGGAGGCCGGATCCGGCCCGGTTTTTCCGCGGCACTCCTTTTCCAAGGCCGGATCCGGTCTGGTTTTTCCTCAGCACGCCATTTCGGAGGCCGGATCCGGTCTGGTTTTTCCGCGGCACGCCATTTCGGAGGCCGGATCCGGCCCGGTTTTTCCGCGGCACGCCGTTTCCGGCCCGGTTTTTCCGCGGCACGCCGTTTCGGAGGCCGGATCCGGCCCGGTTTTTCCGCGGCACGCCGTTTCGGAGGCCGGATCCGGCCCGGTTTTTCCGCGGCACGCCATTAAGGAGGCTGGATCCGGCCCGGTTTTTCCGTGGCACGCCGTTTCGGAGGCCGGATCCGGCCCGGTTTTTCCGCGGCACGCCGTTTCGGAGGCCGGATCCGGTCCGTTTTTTCCGCGGCACGCCGTTTCGGAGGCCGGATCCGGCCCGGTTTTTCCGCGGCACTCCTTTTCCAAGGCCGGATCCGGTCTGGTTTTTCCTCAGCACGCCATTTCGGAGGCCGGATCCGGTCTGGTTTTTCCGCGGCACGCCGTTTCGGAGGCCGGATCCGGCCCGGTTTTTCCGCGGCACGCCGTTTCGGAGGCCGGATCCGGCCTGATTTTTCCGCCGCACGCCGTTTCGGAGGCCGGACCCGGCCCGGTTTTTCCGCGGCATGCCCTTTGGGAGGCCGGATCCGGCCCGGTTTTTCCGCGGCACGCCGTTTCGGAGGCCGGATCCGGCCCGGTTTTTCCGCGGCACGCCGTTTCGCAGGCCGGATCCGGCCCCGTTTTTCCGCGGCACGCCCTTTCGGAGGCCGGATCCGGCCCGGTTTTTCCGCGGCACGCCGTTTCGGAGGCCGGACCCGGCCCGGTTTTTCCGCGGAATGCCCTTTGGGAGGCCGGATCCGACCCCGTGTTTCCGCGGCACGCCGTTTCGGAGGCCGGATCCGGCCCGGTTTTTCCGCGGCACGCCCTTTCGGTGGCCGGATCCGGCCCGGTTTTTCCGCGGCACGCCGTTTCGGAGGCCGGATCCGGCCCGGTTTTTCCGCGGCACGCCGTTTCGGAGGCCGGATCCGGCCCGGTTTTTCCGCGGCACGCCGTTTCGGAGGCCGGATCCGGCCCGGTTTTTCCGCGGCACGCCGTTTCGGAGGCCGGATCCGGCCCGGTTTTTCCGCCGCACGCCCTTTCGGAGGCCGGATCCGGCCTGGTTTTTCCGCGGCACGCCGTTTCGGAGGCCGGATGCGGCCCGGTTTTTCCGCGGCACGCCGTTTCGGAGGCCGGATCCGGCCCGGTTTTTCCGCGGCACGCCGTTTCGGAGGCCGGATCCGGCCCGGTTTTTCCGTGGCACGCCCTTTCGGAGGCCGGATCCGGCCCGGTTTTTCCGCGGCACGCCCTTTCGGAGGCCGGATCCGGCCCGGTTTTTCCGCGGCACGCCGTTTCGGAGGCCGGATCCGGCCCGGTTTTTCCGCGGCACGCCGTTTCGGAGGCCGGATCCGGCCCGGTTTTTCCGCCGCACGCCGTTTCGGAGGCCGGATCCGGCCCGGTTTTTCCGCCGCACGCCGTTTCGGAGGCCGGATCCGGCCCGGTTTTTCCGCGGCACGCCGTTTCGGAGGCCGGATCCGGCACCGTTTTTCCGCCGCACGCCGTTTCGGAGGCCGGATCCGGCCCGGTTTTTCCGCGGCACGCCGTTTCGGAGGCCGGATCCGGCCCGGTTTTTCCGCCGCACGCCGTTTCGGAGGCCGGATCCGGCCCGGTTTTTCCGCCGCACGCCGTTTCGGAGGCCGGATCCGGCCCGGTTTTTCCGCCGCACGCCGTTTCGGAGGCCGGATCCGGCCCGGTTTTTCCGCCGCACGCCCTTTCGGAGGCCGGATCCGGCCTGGTTTTTCCGCCGCACGCCGTTTCGGAGGCCGTTTCCGGCCCGGTTTTTCCGCGGCACGCCGTTTCGGAGGCCGGATCCGGCCCGGTTTTTCCGCCGCACGCCGTTTCGGAGGCCGGATCCGGCCCGGTTTTTCCGCGGCACGCCGTTTCGGAGGCCGGATCCGGCCCGGTTTTTCCGCGGCACGCCGTTTCGGAGGCCGGATCCGGCCCGGTTTTTCTGCCGCACGCCGTTTCGGAGGCCGGATCCGGCCCGGTTTTTCCGCCGCACGCCGTTTCGGAGGCCGGATCCGGCCCGGTTTTTCCGCGGCACGCCGTTTCGGAGGCCGGATCCGGCCCGGTTTTTCCGCGGCACGCCGTTTCGGAGGCCGGATCCGGCCCGGTTTTTCCGCGGCATGCCGTTTCGGAGGCCGGATCCGGCCCGGTTTTTCCGCCGCACGCCGTTTCGGAGGCCGGATCCGGCCCGGTTTTTCCGCCGCACGCCGTTTCGGAGGCCGGATCCGGCCCGGTTTTTCCGCGGCACGCCCTTTCGGAGGCCGGATCCGGCCCGGTTTTTCCGTGGCACGCCCTTTCGGAGGCCGGATCCGGCCCGGTTTTTCCGCGGCACGCCGTTTCGGAGGCCGGATCCGGTCCGGTTTTTCCGCGGCACGCCGTTTCGGAGGCCGCATGCGGCCCGGTTTTTCCGCCGCACGCCGTTTCGGAGGCCGTTTCCGGCCCAGTTTTTCCGCGGCACGCCGTTTCGGAGGCCGGATCCGGCCCGGTTTTTCCGCGGCACGCCGTTTCGGAGGCCGGATCCGTCCCGGTTTTTCCGCGGCACGCCGTTTCGGAGGCCGGATCCGGCCCGGTTTTTCCGCGGCACGCCGTTTCGGAGGCCGGATCCGGCCCGGTTTTTCCGCCGCACGCCGTTTCGGAGGCCGGATCCGGCCCGGTTTTTCCGCCGCACGCCGTTTCGGAGGCCGGATCCGGCCCGGTTTTTCCGCCGCACGCCGTTTCGGAGGCCGGATCCGGCCCGGTTTTTCCGCCGCACGCCGTTTCGGAGGCCGGATCCGGCCCGGTTTTTCCGCAGCACGCCGTTTCGGAGGCCGGATCCGGCCTGGTTTTTCCGCGGCACGCCGTTTCGGAGGCCGGATCCGGCCTGGTTTTTCCGCGGCACGCCGTTGCGGAGGCCGGATCCGGCCACGTTTTTCCGCGGCACGCCGTTTCGGAGGCCGGATCCGGCCCGGTTTTTCCGCGGCACGCCCTTTCGGAGGCCGGATCCGGCC
The DNA here is from genome assembly GCF_949628215.1 of Phalacrocorax aristotelis. NCBI lineage: Eukaryota > Metazoa > Chordata > Aves > Suliformes > Phalacrocoracidae > Phalacrocorax > Phalacrocorax aristotelis. The sequence continues at coordinate 20,406 of NC_134298.1, read as the reverse complement.
TGGTTTTTCCGCCGCACGCCGTTTCGGAGGCCGTTTCCGGCCCCGTGTTTCCGCGGCACGCCGTTTCGGAGGCCGGATCCGGCCCGGTTTTTCCGCCGCACGCCCTTTCGGAGGCCGGATCCGGCCCGGTTTTTCCGCCGCACGCCGTTTCGGAGGCCGGATCCGGCCCGGTTTTTCCGCGGCACGCCCTTTCGGAGGCCGGATCCGGCCCGGTTTTTCCGCGGCACGCCGTTTCGGAGGCCGGATCCGGCCCGGTTTTTCCGCCGCACGCCGTTTCGGAGGCCGGATCCGGCCCGGTTTTTCCGCCGCACGCCGTTTCGGAGGCCGGATCCGGCCCGGTTTTTCCGCGGCACGCCGTTTCGGAGGCCGGATCCGGCCCGGTTTTTCCGCGGCACGCCGTTTCGGAGGCCGGATCCGGCCCCGTTTTTCCGCGGCACGCCGTTTCGGAGGCCGGATCCGGCCCGGTTTTTCTGCGGCACGCCCTTTCGGAGGCCGGATCCGGCCCGGTTTTTCCGCGGCACGCCGTTTCGGAGGCCGGATCCGTCCCGGTTTTTCCGCGGCACGCCGTTTCGGAGGCCGGATCCGGCCCGGTTTTTCCGCGGCACGCCGTTTCGGAGGCCGGATCCGGCCCGGTTTTTCCGCGGCACGCCGTTTCGGAGGCCCGATCCGGTCCGGTTTTTCCTCGGCACGCCGTTTCGGAGGCCGGATCCGGCCCGGTTTTTCCGCGGCACGCCGTTTCGGAGGCCGGATCCGGCCCGGTTTTTCCGCGGCACGCCGTTTCGGAGGCCGGATCCGGCCCGGTTTTTCCGCGGCACGCCGTTGCGGAGGCCGGATCCGGCCACGTTTTTCCGCGGCACGCCGTTTCGGAGGCCGGATCCGGCCCGGTTTTTCCGCGGCACGCCCTTTCGGAGGCCGGATCCGGGCTGGTTTTTCCGCCGCACGCCGTTTCGGAGGCCGTTTCCGGCCCACTTTTTCCGCGGCACGCCCTTTGGGAGGCCGGATCCGGCCCGGTGTTTCCGCGGCACGCCGTTTCGGAGGCCGGATCCGGCCCGGTTTTTCCGCGGCACGCCGTTTCGGAGGCCGGATCCGGCCCGGTTTTTCCGCGGCACGCTGTTTCGGAGGCCGGATCCGGCCCGGTTTTTCCGCGGCACGCTGTTTCGGAGGCCGGATCCGGCCCGGTTTTTCCGCGGCACGCCGTTTCGGAGGCCGGATCCGGCCCGGTTTTTCCGCCGCACGCCGTTTCGGAGGCCGGATCCGGCCCGGTTTTTCCGCCGCACGCCGTTTCGGAGGCCGGATCCGGCCCGGTTTTTCCGCGGCACGCCGTTTCGGAGGCCGGATCCGGCCCGGTTTTTCCGCGGCACGCCGTTTCGGAGGCCGGATCCGGCCCGGTTTTTCCGCGGCACGCCGTTTCGGAGGCCGGATCCGGCCCGGTTTTTCCGCGGCACGCCCTTTCGGAGGCCGGATCCGGCCCGGTTTTTCCGCGGCACGCCGTTTCGGAGGCCGCATCCGGTCCGGTTTTTCCGCGGCATGCCGTTTCGGAGGCCGGATCCGGCCCGGTTTTTCCGCGGCATGCCGTTTCGGAGGCCGGATCCGGCCCGGTGTTTCCGCGGCACGCCATTAAGGAGGCCGGATCCGGCCCGGTTTTTCCGCGGCACGCCGTTTCCGGCCCGGTTTTTCCGCGGCACGCCGTTTCGGAGGCCGGATCCGGCCCGGTTTTTCCGCGGCACGCCGTTTCGGAGGCCGGATCCGGCCCCGTTTTTCCGCGGCACGCCGTTTCGGAGGCCGGATCCGGCCCGGTTTTTCCGCGGCACGCCGTTTCCGGCCCGATTTTTCCGCGGCACGCCGTTTCGGAGGCCGGATCCGGCCCGGTTTTTCCGCGGCACGCCGTTTCGGAGGCCGGATCCTTCCTGGTTTTTCCGCGGCACGCCGTTTCGGAGGCCGTTTCTGGCCCGGTTTTTCCGCGGCACGCCGTTTCCAGCCCGGTTTTTCCGCGGCACGCCGTTTCAGAGGCCGGATCCGGCCCGGTTTTTCCGCGGCACGCCGTTTCGGAGGCCGAATCCGGCCCGGTTTTTCCGCGGCACGCCGTTTCCAGCCCGGTTTTTCCGCGGCACGCCGTTTCGGAGGCCGGATCCGGCCCGGTTTTTTCCGCGGCACGCCGTTTCGGAGGCCGAATCTGGCCCGGTTTTTCCGCGGCACGCCGTTTCCGGCCCGGCTTTTCCGCGGCACGCCGTTTCGGAGGCCGGATCCGGCCCAGTTTTTCCGCGGCACGCCGTTTCCAGCCCGGTTTTTTCCGCGGCACGCCGTTTCGGAGGCTGGATCCGGCCCGGTTTTACCGCGGCACGCCGTTTCGGAGGCCGGATCCGGCTCGGTTCTTCCGCGGCACGCCGTTTCGGAGGCCGGATCCGGCCCGGTTTTTCCGCGGCACGCCGTTTCGGAGGCCGGATCCGGCCCGGTTTTTCCGTGGCACGCCGTTTCGGAGGCCGGATCCGGCCCGGTTTTTCCGCGGCACGCCGTTTCGGAGGCCGGATCCGGCCCGGTTTTTCCGCGGCACGCCGTTTCGGAGGCCGGATCCGGCCCGGTTTTTCCCGCGGCACGCCGTTTCGGAGGCCGGATCCGGCCCGGTTTTTCCGCGGCACGCCGTTTCGGAGGCCGGATCCGGCCCGGTTTTTCCGTGGCACGCCGTTTCGGAGGCCGGATCCGGCCCGGTTTTTCTGCGGCACGCCGTTTCCGGCCCGGTTTTTCCGCGGCACGCTGTTTTCGGAGGCCGGATCCGGCCCGGTTTTTCCGCGGCACGCCGTTTCGGAGGCCGAATCCGGCCCGGTTTTTCCGCGGCACGCCGTTTCCGGCCCGGTTTTTCCGCGGCACGCCCTTTCGGAGGCCGGATCCGGCCCGGTTTTTTCCGCGGCACGCCGTTTCCAGCCCGGTTTTTCCGCGGCACGCCGTTTCGGAGGCTGGATCCGGCCCGGTTTTTCCGCGGCACGCCGTTTCGGAGGCCGGATCCGGCCCGGTTTTTTCCGCGGCACGCCGTTTCGGAGGCCGGATCCGGCCCGGTTTTTTCCGCGGCACGCCGTTTCCGGCCCGGTTTTTCCGCGGCACGCCGTTTCGGAGGCCGGATCCGGCCCGCTTTTTCCGCGGCACGCCGTTTCGGAGGCCGGATCCGGCCCGGTTTTTTCCGCGGCACGCCGTTTCGGAGGCCGGATCCGGCCCGGTTTTTCCGCGGCACGCCGTTTCCGGCCCGGTTTTTCCGCGGCACGCCGTTTCGGAGGCCGGATCCGACCCGGTTTTTCCGCGGCACGCCGTTTCGGAGGCCGGATCCGGCCCGGTTTTTTCCGCGGCACGCCGTTTCGTAGGCCGGATCCGGCCCGCTTTTTCCGCGGCACGCCGTTTCGGAGGCCGGATCCGGCCCGGTTTTTCCGCGGCACGCCGTTTCGGAGGCCGGATCCGGCCCGGTTTTTCCGCGGCACGCCGTTTCCGGCCCGGTTTTTCCGCGGCACGCCGTTTCGGAGGCCGGATCCGGCCCGGTTTTTCCGCGGCACACCGTTTCGGAGGCCGTTTCTGGCCCGGTTTTTCCGCGGCACGCCGTTTCCGTCCCGGTTTTTCCGCGGCACGCCGTTTCGGAGGCCGGATCCGGCCCGGTTTTTCCGCGGCACGCCGTTTCGGAGGCCGGATCCGGCCCGGTTTTTCCGCGGCACGCCGTTTCGGAGGCCGGATCCGGCCCCGTTTTTTCCGCGGCACGCCGTTTCGGAGGCCGGATCCGGCCCGATTTTTCCGCGGCACGCCGTTTCGGAGGCTGGATCCGGCCCGGTTTTTTCCGCGGCACGCCGTTTCGGAGGCCGGATCCGGCCCGGTTTTTCCGCGGCACGCCGTTTCCGGCCCGGTTCTTCCGCGGCACGCTGTTTCGGAGGCCGGATCCGGCCCGGTTTTTTCCGCGGCACGCCGTTTCGGAGGCCAGATCCGGCCCGGTTTTTCCGCGGCACGCCGTTTCGGAGGCCGGATCCGGCCCGGTTTTTCCGCGGCACGCCGTTTCCGGCCCGGTTTTTCCGCGGCACGCCGTTTCGGAGGCCGGATCCGGCCCGGTTTTTCCGCGGCACGCCGTTTCGGAGGCCGGATCCGGCCCGGTTTTTCCGCGGCACGCCCTTTCGGAGGCCGGATCCGGCCCGGTTTTTCCGCGGCACGCCGTTTCGGAGGCCGGATCCGGCCCGGTTTTTCCGCGGCAGCCGTTTCGGAGGCCGGATCCGGCCCGGTTTTTTCCGCGGCACGCCGTTTCCGGCCCGGTTTTTTCCGCGGCACGCCGTTTCGGAGGCCGGATCCGGCCCGGTTTTTCCGCGGCACGCCGTTTCGGAGGCCGGATCCGGCCCGGTTTTTCCGCGGCACGCCGTTTCGGAGGCCGGATCCGGCCCGGTTTTTCCGCGGCACGCCGTTTCGGAGGCCGGATCCGGCCCGGTTTTTCCGCGGCACGCCGTTTCCGGCCCGGTTTTTTCCGCGGCACGCCGTTTCGGAGGCCGGATCCGGCCCGGTTTTTCCGCGGCACGCTGTTTCGGAGGCCGGATCCTGCCCGGTTTTTCCGCGGCACGCCGTTTCGGAGGCCGGATCCGGCCCGGTTTTTCCGTGGCACGCCGTTTCGGAGGCCGGATCCGGCCCGGTTTTTTCCGCGGCACGCCGTTTCCGGCCCGGTTTTTCCGCGGCACGCCGTTTCGGAGGCCGGATCCGGCCCGGTTTTTCCGCGGCACGCCGTTTCCGGCCCGATTTTTCCGCGGCACGCCGTTTCGGAGGCCGGATCCGGCCCGGTTTTTCCGCGGCACGCCGTTTCGGAGGCCGGATCCGCCCCGGTTTTTCCGCGGCACGCCGTTTCGGAGGCCGGATCCGGCCCGGTTTTTCCACGGCACGCCGTTTCGGAGGCCGGATCCGGCCCGGTTTTTCCGCGGCAGGCCGGACCCGGCCCGGTTTTTCCGCGGCACGCCGTTTCGGAGGCCGGATCCGGCCCGGTTTTTTCCGCGGCACGCCGTTTCCAGCCCGGTTTTTCCGCGGCACGCCGTTTCGGAGGCCGGATCCGGCCCGGTTTTTCCGCGGCACGCCGTTTCGGAGGCCGTTTCCGGCCCGGTTTTTCCGCGGCACGCCGTTTCGGAGGCCGGATCCGGCCCGGTTTTTCCGCGGCACGCCGTTTCGGAGGCCGGATCCGGCCCGGTTTTTCCGCGGCACGCCGTTTCGGAGGCCGGATCCTGCCCGGTTTTTCCGCGGCAGGCCGGATCCGGCCCGGTTTTTCCGCGGCACGCCGTTTCGGAGGCCAGATCCGGCCCGGTTTTTCCGCGGCACGCCGTTTCGGAGGCCGGATCCGGCCCGGTTTTTCCGCGGCACGCCGTTTCCGGCCCGGTTTTTTCCGCGGCACGCCGTTTCGGAGGCCGGATCCGGCCCGGTTTTTCCGCGGCACGCCCTTTCGGAGGCCGGATCCGGCCCGGTTTTTCCGCGGCACGCCGTTTCGGAGGCCGGATCCGGCCCGGTTTTTCCGCGGCACGCCGTTTCGGAGGCCGGATCCGGCCCGGTTTTTCCGCGGCACGCCGTTTCGGAGGCCGGATCCGGCCCGGTTTTTCCGCGGCACGCCGTTTCGCAGGCCGGATCCGGCCCGGTTTTTCCGCGGCACGCCGTTTCGGAGGCCGGATCCGGCCCGGTTTTTCCGCGGCACGCCGTTTCCGGCCCGGTTTTTCCGTGGCACGCCGTTTCGGAGGCCGGATCCGGCCCGGTTTTTCCGCGGCACGCCGTTTCGGAGGCCGGATCCGGCCCGGTTTTTCCGCGGCACGCCGTTTCGGAGGCCGGATCCGGCCCGGTTTTTCCCCGGCACGCCGTTTCGGAGGCCGGATCCGGCCCGGTTTTTCTGCGGCACGCCGTTTCCGGCCCGATTTTTCCGCGGCACGCCGTTTCTGAGGCCGGATCCGGCCCGTTTTTTCCGCGGCACGCCGTTTCGGAGGCCGGATCCGGCCCGGTTTTTCCGCGGCACGCCGTTTCGGAGGCCGGATCCGGCCCGGTTTTTCCACGGCACGCCGTTTCGGAGGCCGGATCCGGCCCGGTTTTTCCGCCGCACGCCGTTTCCGGCCCGGTTTTTCCGCGGCACGCCGTTTCGGAGGCCGGATCCGGCCCGGTTTTTCCGCGGCACGCCGTTTCCAGCCCGGTTTTTCCGCGGCACGCCGTTTCGGAGGCCGGATCCGGCCCGGTTTTTCCGCGGCACGCCCTTTCGGAGGCCGGATCCGGCCCGGTTTTTCCGCGGCACGCCGTTTCGGAGGCCGGATCCGGCCCGGTTTTTCCGCGGCACGCCGTTTCGGAGGCCGGATCCGGCCCGGTTTTTCCGCGGCACGCCGTTTCGGAGGCCGGATCCGGCCCGGTTTTTCCGCGGCAGGCCGGATCCGGCCCGGTTTTTCCGCGGCACGCCGTTTCGGAGGCCGGATCCGGCCCGGTTTTTCCGCGGCACGCCGTTTCGGAGGCCGGATCCGGCCCGGTTTTTCCGCGGCACGCCGTTTCGGAGGCCGGATCCGGCCCGGTTTTTCCGCGGCACGCCGTTTCGGAGGCCGGATCCGGCCCGGTTTTTCCGCGGCACGCCGTTTCGGAGGCCGGATCTGGCCCGGTTTTTTCCGCGGCACGCCGTTTCGGAGGCCGGATCCGGCCCGGTTTTTCCGCGGCACGCCGTTTCGGAGGCCGGATCCGGCTCGGTTCTTCCGCGGCACGCCGTTTCGGAGGCCGGATCCAGCCCGGTTTTTCCGCGGCACGCCGTTTCGGAGGCCGGATCCGGCCCGGTTTTTCCGCGGCACGCCGTTTCCGGCCCGGTTTTTCCGCGGCACGCCGTTTCGGAGGCCGGATCCGGCCCGGTTTTTCCGCAGCACGCCGTTTCGGAGGCCGGATCCGGCCTGGTTTTTCCGCGGCACGCCGTTTCGGAGGCCGGATCCGGCCCGGTTTTTCCGCGGCACGCCGTTTCGGAGGCCGGATCTGGCCTGGTTTTTCCGCGGCACGCCGTTTCGGAGGCCGGATCCGGCCCGGTTTTTCCGCGGCACGCCGTTTCGGAGGCCGGATCCGGCCCGGTTTTTCCGCGGCACGCCGTTTCCGGCCCGGTTTTTCCGCGGCACGCCGTTTCGGAGGCCGGATCCGGCCCGGTTTTTTCCGCGGCACGCCGTTTCGGAGGCCGAATCCGGCCCGGTTTTTCCGCGGCACGCCGTTTCCGGCCCGGTTTTTCCACGGCACGCCGTTTCGGAGGCCGGATCCGGCCCGGTTTTTTCCGCGGCACGTCGTTTCCAGCCCGGTTTTTCCGCGGCACGCCGTTTCGGAGGCTGGATCCGGCCCGGTTTTTCCGCGGCACGCCGTTTCGGAGGCCGGATCCGGCCCGGTTCTTCCGCGGCACGCCGTTTTGGAGGCCGGATCCGGCCCGGTTTTTCCGCGGCACGCCGTTTCGGAGGCCGGATCCGGCCCGGTTTTTCCGCGGCACGCCGTTTCCGGCCCGGTTTTTCCGCGGCACGCCGTTTCGGAGGCCGGATCCGGCCCGGTTTTTCCGCGGCACGCCGTTTCAGAGGCCTGATCCGGCCCGGTTTTTCCGCGGCACGCCGTTTCGGAGGCCGGATCCGGCCCGGTTTTTCCGCGGCACGCCGTTTCGTAGGCCGGATCCGGCCCGGTTTTTCCGCGGCACGCTGTTTCGGAGGCCGGATCAGGCCCGGTTTTCCGCGGCACGCCGTTTCGGAGGCCGGATCCGGCCCGGTTTTTTCCGCGGCACGCCGTTTCCGGCCCGGTTTTTCCGCGGCACGCCGTTTCGGAGGCCGGATCCGGCCCGGTTTTTCCGCGGCACGCCGTTTCGGAGGCCGGATCCGGCCTGGTTTTTCCGCGGCACGCCGTTTCGGAGGCCGTTTCTGGCCCGGTTTTTCCGCGGCACGCCGTTTCCATCCCGGTTTTTCCGCGGCACGCCGTTTCGGAGGCCGGATCCGGCCCGGTTTTTCCGCGGCACGCCGTTTCGGAGGCCGGATCCGGCCCCGTTTTTCCGCGGCACGCCGTTTCGGAGGCCGGATCCGGCCCGGTTTTTCCGCGGCACGCCGTTTCGGAGGCCGGATCCGGCCCGGTTTTTCCGCGGCACGCCGTTTCCGGCCCGGTTTTTCCGCGGCACGCTGTTTCGGAGGCCGGATCCGGCCCGGTTTTTTCCGCGGCACGCCGTTTCGGAGGCCGGATCCGGCCCGGTTTTTCCGCGGCACGCCGTTTCGGAGGCCGGATCCGGCCCGGTTTTTCCGCGGCACGCCGTTTCGGAGGCCGAATCCGGCCCGGTTTTTCCGCGGCACGCCGTTTCCGGCCCGGTTTTTCCACGGCACGCCGTTTCGGAGGCCGGATCCGGCCCGGTTTTTCCGCGGCACGTCGTTTCCAGCCCGGTTTTTTCCGCGGCACGCCGTTTCGGAGGCTGGATCCGGCCCGGTTTTTCCGCGGCACGCCGTTTCGGAGGCCGGATCCGGCCCGGTTCTTCCGCGGCACGCCGTTTTGGAGGCCGGATCCGGCCCGGTTTTTCCGCGGCACGCCGTTTCGGAGGCCGGATCCGGCCCGGTTTTTCCGCGGCACGCCGTTTCCGGCCCGGTTTTTCCGCGGCACGCCGTTTCGGAGGCCGGATCCGGCCCGGTTTTTCCGCGGCACGCCGTTTCAGAGGCCTGATCCGGCCCGGTTTTTCCGCGGCACGCCGTTTCGGAGGCCGGATCCGGCCCGGTTTTTCCGCGGCACGCCGTTTCGTAGGCCGGATCCGGCCCGGTTTTTCCGCGGCACGCTGTTTCGGAGGCCGGATCAGGCCCGGTTTTCCGCGGCACGCCGTTTCGGAGGCCGGATGCGGCCCGGTTTTTCCGCGGCACGCCGTTTCCGGCCCGGTTTTTCCGCGGCACGCCGTTTCGGAGGCCGGATCCGGCCCGGTTTTTCCGCGGCACGCCGTTTCGGAGGCCGGATCCGGCCTGGTTTTTCCGCGGCACGCCGTTTCGGAGGCCGTTTCTGGCCCGGTTTTTCCGCGGCACGCCGTTTCCATCCCGGTTTTTTCCGCGGCACGCCGTTTCGGAGGCCGGATCCGGCCCGGTTTTTCCGCGGCACGCCGTTTCGGAGGCCGGATCCGGCCCCGTTTTTCCGCGGCACGCCGTTTCGGAGGCCGGATCCGGCCTGGTTTTTCCGCGGCACGCCGTTTCGGAGGCCGGATCCGGCCCAGTTTTTCCGCGGCACGCCGTTTCCGGCCCGGTTTTTCCGCGGCACGCTGTTTCGGAGGCCGGATCCGGCCCGGTTTTTCCGCGGCACGCCGTTTCGGAGGCCGGATCCGGCCCGGTTTTTCCGCGGCACGCTGTTTCGGAGGCCGGATCCGGCCCGGTTTTTCCGCGGCACGCCGTTTCCAGCCCGGTTTTTCCGCGGCACGCCGTTTCGGAGGCCGGATCCGGCCCGGTTTTTCCGCGGCACGCCGTTTCGGAGGCCGGATCCGGCCCGGTTTTTCCGCGGCACGCCGTTTCGGAGGCCGGATCCGGCCCGGTTTTTCCGCGGCACGCTGTTTCGGAGGCCGGATCCGGCCCGGTTTTTCCGCGGCACGCCGTTTCCGGCCCGGTTCTTCCGCGGCACGCCGTTTCGGAGGCCGGATCCGGCCCGGTTTTTCCGCGGCACGCCGTTTCGGAGGCCGGATCCGGCCCGGTTTTTCCGCGGCACGCCGTTTCGCAGGCCGGATCCGGCCCGGTTTTTCCGCGGCACGCCGTTTCGCAGGCCGGATCCGGCCCGGTTTTTCCGCGGCACGCCGTTTCCGGCCCGGTTTTTCCGCGGCACGCCGTTTCGGAGGCCGGATCCGGCCCGGTTTTTCCGCCGCACGCCGTTTCGGAGGCCGGATCCGGCCCGGTTTTTCCGCGGCACGCCGTTTCGGAGGCCGGATCCGGCCCGGTTTTTCCGCGGCACGTCGTTTCCAGCCCGGTTTTTCCGCGGCACGCCGTTTCGGAGGCTGGATCCGGCCCGGTTTTTCCGCGGCACGCCGTTTCGGAGGCCGGATCCGGCCCGGTTCTTCCGCGGCACGCCGTTTTGGAGGCCGGATCCGGCCCGGTTTTTCCGCGGCACGCCGTTTCGGAGGCCGGATCCGGCCCGGTTTTTCCGCGGCACGCCGTTTCCGGCCCGGTTTTTCCGCGGCACGCCGTTTCGGAGGCCGGATCCGGCCCGGTTTTTCCGCGGCACGCCGTTTCAGAGGCCTGATCCGGCCCGGTTTTTCCGCGGCACGCCGTTTCGGAGGCCGGATCCGGCCCGGTTTTTCCGCGGCACGCCGTTTCGTAGGCCGGATCCGGCCCGGTTTTTCCGCGGCACGCTGTTTCGGAGGCCGGATCAGGCCCGGTTTTCCGCGGCACGCCGTTTCGGAGGCCGGATGCGGCCCGGTTTTTCCGCGGCACGCCGTTTCCGGCCCGGTTTTTCCGCGGCACGCCGTTTCGGAGGCCGGATCCGGCCCGGTTTTTCCGCGGCACGCCGTTTCGGAGGCCGGATCCGGCCCGGTTTTTCCGCCGCACGCCGTTTCGGAGGCCGTTTCTGGCCCGGTTTTTCCGCGGCACGCCGTTTCCATCCCGGTTTTTCCGCGGCACGCCGTTTCGGAGGCCGGATCCGGCCCGGTTTTTCCGCGGCACGCCGTTTCGGAGGCCGGATCCGGCCCCGTTTTTCCGCGGCACGCCGTTTCGGAGGCCGGATCCGGCCTGGTTTTTCCGCGGCACGCCGTTTCGGAGGCCGGATCCGGCCCAGTTTTTCCGCGGCACGCCGTTTCCGGCCCGGTTTTTCCGCGGCACGCTGTTTCGGAGGCCGGATCCGGCCCGGTTTTTCCGCGGCACGCCGTTTCGGAGGCCGGATCCGGCCCGGTTTTTCCGCGGCACGCTGTTTCGGAGGCCGGATCCGGCCCGGTTTTTCCGCGGCACGCCGTTTCCAGCCCGGTTTTTCCGCGGCACGCCGTTTCGGAGGCCGGATCCGGCCCGGTTTTTCCGCGGCACGCCGTTTCGGAGGCCGGATCCGGCCCGGTTTTTCCGCGGCACGCCGTTTCGGAGGCCGGATCCGGCCCGGTTTTTCCGCGGCACGCTGTTTCGGAGGCCGGATCCGGCCCGGTTTTTCCGCGGCACGCCGTTTCCGGCCCGGTTCTTCCGCGGCACGCCGTTTCGGAGGCCGGATCCGGCCCGGTTTTTCCGCGGCACGCCGTTTCGGAGGCCGGATCCGGCCCGGTTTTTCCGCGGCACGCCGTTTCGCAGGCCGGATCCGGCCCGGTTTTTCCGCGGCACGCCGTTTCGCAGGCCGGATCCGGCCCGGTTTTTCCGCGGCACGCCGTTTCCGGCCCGGTTTTTCCGCGGCACGCCGTTTCGGAGGCCGGATCCGGCCCGGTTTTTCCGCGGCACGCCGTTTCGGAGGCCGGATCCGGCCCGGTTTTTCCGCGGCACGCCGTTTCGGAGGCCGGATCTGGCCCGGTTTTTCCGCGGCACGCCGTTTCGGAGGCCGGATCCGGCCCGGTTTTTCCGCGGCACGCCGTTTCCGGCCCGGTTTTTCCGCGGCACGCCGTTTCGGAGGCCGGATCCGGCCCGGTTTTTCCGCGGCACGCCGTTTCGGAGGCCGTTTCCGGCCCGGTTTTTCCGCGGCACGCCGTTTCGGAGGCCGGATCCGGCCCGGTTTTTCCGCGGAACGCCGTTTCGGAGGCCGGATCCGGCCCAGTTTTTCCGCGGCACGCCGTTTCGGAGGCCGGATCCGGCCCGGTGTTTCCGCGGCACGGCGTTTCGGAGGCCGGATCCGGCCCGGTTTTTCCGCGGCACGCCGTTTCGGAGGCCGGATCCGGCCTGGTTTTTCCGCGGCACGCCGTTTCGGAGGCCGAATCTGGCCTGGTTTTTCCGCGGCACGCCGTTTCGGAGGCCGGATCCGGCCCAGTTTTTCCGTGGCACGCCGTTTCGGAGGCCGGATCCGGCCCGGTTTTTCCGCGGCACGCCGGATCCGGCCCGGTTTTTCCGCGGCACGCCCTTTCGGAGGCCGGATCCGGCCCGGTTTTTCCGCGGCACGCCGTTTCGGAGGCCCGATTTTTCCGCGGCACGCCGTTTCGGAGGCCGGATCCGGCCCGGTTTTTCCGCGGCACGCCGTTTCCGGCCCGGTTTTTCCGCGGCACGCCGTTTCGGAGGCCGGATCCGGCCCGGTTTTTCCGCGGCACGCCGTTTCCGGCCCGGTTTTTCCGCGGCACGCCGTTTCGGAGGCCGGATCCGGCCCGGTTTTTCCGCGGCACGCTGTTTCGGAGGCCGGATCCGGCCCGGTTTTTCCGCGGCACGCCGTTTCGGAGGCCGGATCCGGCCCCGTTTTTCCGCGGCACGCCGTTTCGGAGGCCGGATCCGGCCTGGTTTTTCCGCGGCACGCCGTTTCGGAGGCCGGATCCGGCCCAGTTTTTCCGCGGCACGCCGTTTCCGGCCCGGTTTTTCCGCGGCACGCTGTTTCGGAGGCCGGATCCGGCCCGGTTTTTCCGCGGCACGCCGTTTCGGAGGCCGGATCCGGCCCGGTTTTTCCGCGGCACGCTGTTTCGGAGGCCGGATCCGGCCCGGTTTTTCCGCGGCACGCCGTTTCCAGCCCGGTTTTTCCGCGGCACGCCGTTTCGGAGGCCGGATCCGGCCCGGTTTTTTCCGCGGCACGCCGTTTCGGAGGCCGGATCCGGCCCGGTTTTTCCGCGGCACGCCGTTTCGGAGGCCGGATCCGGCCCGGTTTTTCCGCGGCACGCTGTTTCGGAGGCCGGATCCGGCCCGGTTTTTCCGCGGCACGCCGTTTCCGGCCCGGTTCTTCCGCGGCACGCCGTTTCGGAGGCCGGATCCGGCCCGGTTTTTCCGCGGCACGCCGTTTCGGAGGCCGGATCCGGCCCGGTTTTTCCGCGGCACGCCGTTTCGCAGGCCGGATCCGGCCCGGTTTTTCCGCGGCACGCCGTTTCGCAGGCCGGATCCGGCCCGGTTTTTCCGCGGCACGCCGTTTCCGGCCCGGTTTTTCCGCGGCACGCCGTTTCGGAGGCCGGATCCGGCCCGGTTTTTCCGCGGCACGCCGTTTCGGAGGCCGGATCCGGCCCGGTTTTTCCGCGGCACGCCGTTTCGGAGGCCGGATCCGGCCCGGTTTTTCCGCGGCACGCCGTTTCCGGCCCGGTTTTTCCGCGGCACGCCGTTTCGGAGGCCGGATCCGGCCCGGTTTTTCCGCGGCACGCCGTTTCGGAGGCCGTTTCCGGCCCGGTTTTTCCGCGGCACGCCGTTTCGGAGGCCGGATCCGGCCCGGTTTTTCCGCGGAACGCCGTTTCGGAGGCCGGATCCGGCCCAGTTTTTCCGCGGCACGCCGTTTCGGAGGCCGGATCCGGCCCGGTGTTTCCGCGGCACGGCGTTTCGGAGGCCGGATCCGGCCCGGTTTTTCCGCGGCACGCCGTTTCGGAGGCCGGATCCGGCCCGGTTTTTCCGCGGCACGCCGTTTCGGAGGCCGGATCCGGCCCGGTGTTTCCGCGGCACGGCGTTTCGGAGGCCGGATCCGGCCCGGTTTTTCCGCGGCACGCCGTTTCGGAGGCCGGATCCGGCCCGGTTTTTTCCGCGGCACGCCGTTTCGGAGGCCGAATCTGGCCTGGTTTTTCCGCGGCACGCCGTTTCGGAGGCCGGATCCGGCCCAGTTTTTCCGTGGCACGCCGTTTCGGAGGCCGGATCCGGCCCGGTTTTTCCGCGGCACGCCGTTTCGGAGGCCGGATCCGGCCCGGTTTTTCAGCGGCACGCCGTTTCCGGCCCGGTTTTTCCGCGGCACGCCGTTTCGGAGGCCCGATTTTTCCGCGGCACGCCGTTTCGGAGGCCGGATCCGGCCCGGTTTTTCCGCGGCACGCCGTTTCCGGCCCGGTTTTTTCCGCGGCACGCCGTTTCGGAGGCCGGATCCGGCCCGGTTTTTCCGCGGCACGCCGTTTCCGGCCCGGTTTTTTCCGCGGCACGCCGTTTCGGAGGCCGGATCCGGCCCGGTTTTTCCGCGGCACGCTGTTTCGGAGGCCGGATCCGGCCCGGTTTTTCCGCGGCACGCCGTTTCCAGCCCGGTTTTTCCGCGGCACGCCGTTTCGGAGGCCGGATCCGGCCCGGTTTTTTCCGCGGCACGCCGTTTCGGAGGCCGGATCCGGCCCGGTTTTTCCGCGGCACGCCGTTTCCGGCCCGGTTCTTCCGCGGCACGCCGTTTCGGAGGCCGGATCCGGCCCGGTTTTTCCGCGGCACGCCGTTTCGGAGGCCGGATCCGGCCCGGTTTTTCCGCGGCACGCCGTTTCGCAGGCCGGATCCGGCCCGGTTTTTCCGCGGCACGCCGTTTCGCAGGCCGGATCCGGCCCGGTTTTTCCGCGGCACGCCGTTTCCGGCCCGGTTTTTCCGCGGCACGCCGTTTCGGAGGCCGGATCCGGCCCGGTTTTTCCGCCGCACGCCGTTTCGGAGGCCGGATCCGGCCCGGTTTTTCCGCGGCACGCCGTTTCGGAGGCCGGATCCGGCCCGGTTTTTCCGCGGCACGCCGTTTCGGAGGCCGAATCCGGCCCGGTTTTTCCGCGGCACGCCGTTTCCGGCCCGGTTTTTCCACGGCACGCCGTTTCGGAGGCCGGATCCGGCCCGGTTTTTCCGCGGCACGTCGTTTCCAGCCCGGTTTTTCCGCGGCACGCCGTTTCGGAGGCTGGATCCGGCCCGGTTTTTCCGCGGCACGCCGTTTCGGAGGCCGGATCCGGCCCGGTTCTTCCGCGGCACGCCGTTTTGGAGGCCGGATCCGGCCCGGTTTTTCCGCGGCACGCCGTTTCGGAGGCCGGATCCGGCCCGGTTTTTCCGCGGCACGCCGTTTCCGGCCCGGTTTTTCCGCGGCACGCCGTTTCGGAGGCCGGATCCGGCCCGGTTTTTCCGCGGCACGCCGTTTCAGAGGCCTGATCCGGCCCGGTTTTTCCGCGGCACGCCGTTTCGGAGGCCGGATCCGGCCCGGTTTTTCCGCGGCACGCCGTTTCGTAGGCCGGATCCGGCCCGGTTTTTTCCGCGGCACGCTGTTTCGGAGGCCGGATCAGGCCCGGTTTTCCGCGGCACGCCGTTTCGGAGGCTGGATCCGGCCCGGTTTTTCCGCGGCACGCCGTTTCCGGCCCGGTTTTTCCGCGGCACGCCGTTTCGGAGGCCGGATCCGGCCCGGTTTTTCCGCGGCACGCCGTTTCGGAGGCCGGATCCGGCCTGGTTTTTCCGCGGCACGCCGTTTCGGAGGCCGTTTCTGGCCCGGTTTTTCCGCGGCACGCCGTTTCCATCCCGGTTTTTCCGCGGCACGCCGTTTCGGAGGCCGCATCCGGCCCGGTTTTTCCGCGGCACGCCGTTTCGGAGGCCGGATCCGGCCCCGTTTTTCCGCGGCACGCCGTTTCGGAGGCCGGATCCGGCCCGGTTTTTCCGCGGCACGCCGTTTCGGAGGCCGGATCCGGCCCGGTTTTTCCGCGGCACGCCGTTTCCGGCCCGGTTTTTCCGCGGCACGCTGTTTCGGAGGCCGGATCCGGCCCGGTTTTTCCGCGGCACGCCGTTTCGGAGGCCGGATCCGGCCCGGTTTTTCCGCGGCACGCCGTTTCGGAGGCCGGATCCGGCCCGGTTTTTCCGCGGCACGCCGTTTCGGAGGCCGGATCTGGCCCGGTTTTTCCGCGGCACGCCGTTTCCGGCCCGGTTTTTCCACGGCACGCCGTTTCGGAGGCCGGATCCGGCCCGGTTTTTCCGCGGCACGTCGTTTCCAGCCCGGTTTTTCCGCGGCACGCCGTTTCGGAGGCTGGATCCGGCCCGGTTTTTCCGCGGCACGCCGTTTCGGAGGCCGGATCCGGCCCGGTTCTTCCGCGGCACGCCGTTTTGGAGGCCGGATCCGGCCCGGTTTTTCCGCGGCACGCCGTTTCGGAGGCCGGATCCGGCCCGGTTTTTCCGCGGCACGCCGTTTCCGGCCCGGTTTTTCCGCGGCACGCCGTTTCGGAGGCCGGATCCGGCCCGGTTTTTCCGCGGCACGCCGTTTCAGAGGCCTGATCCGGCCCGGTTTTTCCGCGGCACGCCGTTTCGGAGGCCGGATCCGGCCCGGTTTTTCCGCGGCACGCCGTTTCGTAGGCCGGATCCGGCCCGGTTTTTCCGCGGCACGCTGTTTCGGAGGCCGGATCAGGCCCGGTTTTCCGCGGCACGCCGTTTCGGAGGCCGGATGCGGCCCGGTTTTTCCGCGGCACGCCGTTTCCGGCCCGGTTTTTCCGCGGCACGCCGTTTCGGAGGCCGTTTCCGGCCCGGTTTTTCCGCGGCACGCCGTTTCGGAGGCCGGATCCGGCCCGGTTTTTCCGCGGCACGCCGTTTCGGAGGCCGGATCCGGCCCGGTTTTTCCGCGGCACGCCGTTTCGGAGGCCGGATCCGGCCCGGTTTTTCCGCGGCACGCCGTTTCCGGCCCGGTTTTTCCGCGGCACGCCGTTTCGGAGGCCGGATCCGGCCCGCTTTTTCCGCGGCACGCCGTTTCGGAGGCCGGATCCGGCCCGGTTTTTCCGCGGCACGCCGTTTCGGAGGCCGGATCCGGCCCGGTTTTTCCGCGGCACGCCGTTTCCGGCCCGGTTTTTCCGCGGCACGCCGTTTCGGAGGCCGGATCCGACCCGGTTTTTCCGCGGCACGCCGTTTCGGAGGCCGGATCCGGCCCGGTTTTTCCGCGGCACGCCGTTTCGTAGGCCGGATCCGGCCCGCTTTTTCCGCGGCACGCCGTTTCGGAGGCCGGATCCGGCCCGGTTTTTCCGCGGCACGCCGTTTCGGAGGCCGGATCCGGCCCGGTTTTTCCGCGGCACGCCGTTTCCGGCCCGGTTTTTCCGCGGCACGCCGTTTCGGAGGCCGGATCCGGCCCGGTTTTTCCGCGGCACACCGTTTCGGAGGCCGTTTCTGGCCCGGTTTTTCCGCGGCAACGCCGTTTCCGTCCCGGTTTTTCCGCGGCACGCCGTTTCGGAGGCCGGATCCGGCCCGGTTTTTCCGCGGCACGCCGTTTCGGAGGCCGGATCCGGCCCGGTTTTTTCCGCGGCACGCCGTTTCGGAGGCCGGATCCGGCCCCGTTTTTTCCGCGGCACGCCGTTTCGGAGGCCGGATCCGGCCCGATTTTTCCGCGGCACGCCGTTTCGGAGGCTGGATCCGGCCCGGTTTTTCCGCGGCACGCCGTTTCGGAGGCCGGATCCGGCCCGGTTTTTCCGCGGCACGCCGTTTCCGGCCCGGTTCTTCCGCGGCACGCTGTTTCGGAGGCCGGATCCGGCCCGGTTTTTCCGCGGCACGCCGTTTCGGAGGCCAGATCCGGCCCGGTTTTTCCGCGGCACGCCGTTTCGGAGGCCGGATCCGGCCCGGTTTTTCCGCGGCACGCCGTTTCCGGCCCGGTTTTTTCCGCGGCACGCCGTTTCGGAGGCCGGATCCGGCCCGGTTTTTCCGCGGCACGCCGTTTCGGAGGCCGGATACGGCCCGGTTTTTCCGCGGCACGCCCTTTCGGAGGCCGGATCCGGCCCGGTTTTTCCGCGGCACGCCGTTTCGGAGGCCGGATCCGGCCCGGTTTTTCCGCGGCAGCCGTTTCGGAGGCCGGATCCGGCCCGGTTTTTCCGCGGCACGCCGTTTCCGGCCCGGTTTTTTCCGCGGCACGCCGTTTCGGAGGCCGGATCCGGCCCGGTTTTTCCGCGGCACGCCGTTTCGGAGGCCGGATCCGGCCCGGTTTTTCCGCGGCACGCCCTTTCGGAGGCCGGATCCGGCCCGGTTTTTCCGCGGCACGCCGTTTCGGAGGCCGGATCCGGCCCGGTTTTTCCGCGGCACGCCGTTTCCGGCCCGGTTTTTCCGCGGCACGCCGTTTCGGAGGCCGGATCCGGCCCGGTTTTTCCGCGGCACGCTGTTTCGGAGGCCGGATCCTGCCCGGTTTTTCCGCGGCACGCCGTTTCGGAGGCCGGATCCGGCCCGGTTTTTCCGTGGCACGCCGTTTCGGAGGCCGGATCCGGCCCGGTTTTTCCGCGGCACGCCGTTTCCGGCCCGGTTTTTCCGCGGCACGCCGTTTCGGAGGCCGGATCCGGCCCGGTTTTTCCGCGGCACGCCGTTTCCGGCCCGATTTTTCCGCGGCACGCCGTTTCGGAGGCCGGATCCGGCCCGGTTTTTTCCGCGGCACGCCGTTTCGGAGGCCGGATCCGCCCCGGTTTTTTCCGCGGCACGCCGTTTCGGAGGCCGGATCCGGCCCGGTTTTTCCACGGCACGCCGTTTCGGAGGCCGGATCCGGCCCGGTTTTTCCGCGGCAGGCCGGACCCGGCCCGGTTTTTCCGCGGCACGCCGTTTCGGAGGCCGGATCCGGCCCGGTTTTTCCGCGGCACGCCGTTTCCAGCCCGGTTTTTCCGCGGCACGCCGTTTCGGAGGCCGGATCCGGCCCGGTTTTTCCGCGGCACGCCGTTTCGGAGGCCGTTTCCGGCCCGGTTTTTCCGCGGCACGCCGTTTCGGAGGCCGGATCCGGCCCGGTTTTTCCGCGGCACGCCGTTTCGGAGGCCGGATCCGGCCCGGTTTTTCCGCGGCACGCCGTTTCGGAGGCCGGATCCTGCCCGGTTTTTCCGCGGCAGGCCGGATCCGGCCCGGTTTTTCCGCGGCACGCCGTTTCGGAGGCCAGATCCGGCCCGGTTTTTTCCGCGGCACGCCGTTTCGGAGGCCGGATCCGGCCCGGTTTTTCCGCGGCACGCCGTTTCCGGCCCGGTTTTTCCGCGGCACGCCGTTTCGGAGGCCGGATCCGGCCCGGTTTTTCCGCGGCACGCCCTTTCGGAGGCCGGATCCGGCCCGGTTTTTCCGCGGCACGCCGTTTCGGAGGCCGGATCCGGCCCGGTTTTTCCGCGGCACGCCGTTTCGGAGGCCGGATCCGGCCCGGTTTTTCCGCGGCACGCCGTTTCGGAGGCCGGATCCGGCCCGGTTTTTCCGCGGCACGCCGTTTCGCAGGCCGGATCCGGCCCGGTTTTTCCGCGGCACGCCGTTTCGGAGGCCGGATCCGGCCCGGTTTTTCCGCGGCACGCCGTTTCCGGCCCGGTATTTTCCGTGGCACGCCGTTTCGGAGGCCGGATCCGGCCCGGTTTTTCCGCGGCACGCCGTTTCGGAGGCCGGATCCGGCCCGGTTTTTCCGCGGCACGCCGTTTCGGAGGCCGGATCCGGCCCGGTTTTTCCCCGGCACGCCGTTTCGGAGGCCGGATCCGGCCCGGTTTTTCTGCGGCACGCCGTTTCCGGCCCGATTTTTCCGCGGCACGCCGTTTCTGAGGCCGGATCCGGCCCGTTTTTTCCGCGGCACGCCGTTTCGGAGGCCGGATCCGGCCCGGTTTTTTCCGCGGCACGCCGTTTCGGAGGCCGGATCCGGCCCGGTTTTTCCACGGCACGCCGTTTCGGAGGCCGGATCCGGCCCGGTTTTTCCGCCGCACGCCGTTTCCGGCCCGGTTTTTCCGCGGCACGCCGTTTCGGAGGCCGGATCCGGCCCGGTTTTTCCGCGGCACGCCGTTTCCAGCCCGGTTTTTCCGCGGCACGCCGTTTCGGAGGCCGGATCCGGCCCGGTTTTTCCGCGGCACGCCCTTTCGGAGGCCGGATCCGGCCCGGTTTTTCCGCGGCACGCCGTTTCGGAGGCCGGATCCGGCCCGGTTTTTCCGCGGCACGCCGTTTCGGAGGCCGGATCCGGCCCGGTTTTTCCGCGGCACGCCGTTTCGGAGGCCGGATCCGGCCCGGTTTTTCCGCGGCAGGCCGGATCCGGCCCGGTTTTTTCCGCGGCACGCCGTTTCGGAGGCCGGATCCGGCCCGGTTTTTCCGCGGCACGCCGTTTCGGAGGCCGGATCCGGCCCGGTTTTTCCGCGGCACGCCGTTTCGGAGGCCGGATCCGGCCCGGTTTTTCCGCGGCACGCCGTTTCGGAGGCCGGATCCGGCCCGGTTTTTCCGCGGCACGCCGTTTCGGAGGCCGGATCTGGCCCGGTTTTTCCGCGGCACGCCGTTTCGGAGGCCGGATCCGGCCCGGTTTTTCCGCGGCACGCCGTTTCGGAGGCCGGATCCGGCTCGGTTCTTCCGCGGCACGCCGTTTCGGAGGCCGGATCCAGCCCGGTTTTTCCGCGGCACGCCGTTTCGGAGGCCGGATCCGGCCCGGTTTTTCCGCGGCACGCCGTTTCCGGCCCGGTTTTTCCGCGGCACGCCGTTTCGGAGGCCGGATCCGGCCCGGTTTTTCCGCAGCACGCCGTTTCGGAGGCCGGATCCGGCCTGGTTTTTCCGCGGCACGCCGTTTCGGAGGCCGGATCCGGCCCGGTTTTTCCGCGGCACGCCGTTTCGGAGGCCGGATCTGGCCTGGTTTTTCCGCGGCACGCCGTTTCGGAGGCCGGATCCGGCCCGGTTTTTCCGCGGCACGCCGTTTCGGAGGCCGGATCCGGCCCGGTTTTTCCGCGGCACGCCG